>NC_140994.1:84376191-84440889 GCF_052327205.1 Somniosus microcephalus | reverse complement strand
CGGGGTGTGATGGGGTTTGGGGGGGGTGTGAGTGGGGTTTGGGGGGGTGTGATGGGGTTTGGGGGGTTGTGATGGGGTTTGGGGGCTGTGATGGGGTTTTTGGGGGTGTGATGGGGTTTGGGGGTGGTGTGATGGGATTTGTGGGAGTGATGGGGTTTGGGGGGGTGTGATGGGGTTTGGGGGGTGTGATGGGGTTCATGGGGTGTGATGGGGTTTGGGAGTTTGGATGGGGTCTGCGGTTGTGATGGGTTTGAGGGGTGTGATGGGGTTTGGGGGGTGTGATGGGATTTGGGGGCTGTGATGGGGTTTGGGGTGTGATGAGTTTGGGGGGTGTGATGTGGTTTGTGTGGTGTGATGGGGAATGTGGGGGTGTGATGGGGTTTGGGGTGTGATGGGGTTTGGGGGCTGTGATGGGGTTTGGGGAATGTGATGGGGTTTGGGGAATGTGATGGGGTTTGGGGAATGTGATGGGGTTTGGGGGGGTGTGATGGGGCTTGGGGGGTGTGATGTGATTTGGCGTGTGTGATGCGGTTTGGGGGGTGTGATGGATTTGTGGGGGTGTGATGGGTTTGGGGGATGTGATGGGGTTTGCCGGTTATGTTGGTGTTTTGGGGGGTGTGATGGGTTTGTGGGGTGTGATGGGGTTTTGGGGTATGATGGGTTTTGTGGGAGTGATGAGTTTTGGGGGGTGTGATGGGGTTTAGGGTGTGTGATGGGGTTTGGCTGGTGTGATGGGGTTTGTGCGGTGTGATGGGGTTTGGGGGGTGTTTTGAGGTTTGGGTGGTGTGATGGGATTTGGCGGGTGTGATGGGGGTTTGGGAGCTGGGATGGGGTTTGGGGGGTGTTTTGAGGTTTGGGTGGTGTGATGGGATTTGGCGGGTGTGATGGGGTTTGGCAGGTCGGAAGGGGTTTGGGAGGTGTGATGGGGTTTTGGTGGTGTGATGGGTTTTGTGGGCTGTGATGGGGTTGTAGGTGTGTGATGGGGTTTGTGGCCTGTGATGGGGTTTGTGGGGTGTGATGGTGTTTCTGTGCTGTGATGGGGTTTGTGTGGTGTGATGGGGTTTGGGGGGTATGATGGGGTTTGGGGGATGTGATGGGGTTTGGGGGATGTGATGGGGTTTGAGTGTGTGATTGGTTTGGGGGTGTGTGATGGGGTTTGGGGCATGTGATGGGTTTTAGGGGGTGTAATGGTGTTTGGGGGGGTGTGATGGGGTTTGGGGGGTGTGATGGGGTTTGGGGGGTGTGATGGGGTTTGGGGGGGTGTGATGGGGGTTTGGGGGGGGTGTGATGGGGGTTTGAGAGCTGTGATGGGGTTTGGGGGATGTGATGGGGTTTGGCGGTTGTGATGGGGTTTGCGATGTGTGATGGGGGTTTGGGGGATGTGATGATGTTTGGGGGTGTGATGGGGTTTGGGGGGTGTGATGGTGTTTGGGGATGTGATGGGGTTTGTGGGTGTGATGGGATTTGTTGTGTGTGATGGGTTTTGCGGGGTGTGTTGAGGTTTGAGGGGTGGGTGTGATGTTGCTTGGTGGTGTGATGGGGTTTGGGGGGGTGTGATGGGTTTTGCGGGTGTGATGGGGTTTGTAGGGTGTGATGGGTTTTGTGAGGTGTGATGCGGTTTGGGGGGTGCGATGGGGTTTGGGGCTGTGATGAGGTTTGTGGGTTGTGACGGGGTATGGGGAATGTGATGGGGTTTGAGGGGGTGTGTTGGGGTTTGCAGGGTGTGATGAGGTTTGGGGGGTGTGATGGGTTTGGGGGGTGTGATGGGGTTTGGGGGTGTGATGGGGTTTGGGGGGTGTGATGGGGTTTGAGAGCTGTGATGGGGTTTGAGAGCTGTGATGGGGTTTGTGGGATGCGATAGGGTTTGGGGATGTGATGGTTTTTGGGTGTGTGATGTGGTTTGGGGGTGTGATGGGGTTTGGGGGTTGTGATGTGCTTTGGGGGGTTGTGATGGGGTTTGGGGGTGTGATGGGGTTTGGAGGGTGTGATGGGGTTTGGGTTTGTGATGGGGTTTGGGTTTGTGATGGGGTTTGCGGTGTACGATGAGGTTTGGGGGTGTGATGGGGTTTGGGGGTGTGATGGTGTTTGGGGGAGTGATGAGGTTTGGAGTGTGTGGTGGGTTTTGCGGGTTGTGATGGGGTTTGGGGTGTGATGGGTTTTGGGGGTTGTGATGGGGTTTGGGGGGGAGATGGTGTTTGGGGGTTGTGATGGGATTTGGGGGGAGTGATGGGGTTTGGAGTTGTGATGGGGTTTGGTGGGTGTGATGGTGTTTGGGAGGCCTGATGAGTTTGGGGGTGTGATGGGATTTGGGGGTGTGATGGGGTTTGGGGGTTGTGATGGGGTTTGGTTGGTGTGATGGGGGTTTGTGGGGTGTGATGGTGTTTGGGGGTGTGATGGGGTTTGGGGGGGTGATGGGGTTTGGTGGGGGGGGTGATTGGGTTTGGGGTGTGATGGGGTTTGGGGGGGGTGATGGGTTTTGGGGGCTGTGATGGGGTTTGGGGGTGGGATGGTATTTGGAGGGTGTGATGGGGTTTGGGGGGTGTATGGAGTTTGGGGGGAGTGATGGGGTTTGGGGGTTGTGATGCGGTTGGGTGGGTGATGGGGTTTGGGGGTGTGATCGGGTTGCGGGTGTGTGATGGGGTTTGGGGGGGTGATGGGATTTGGGGGGGTGTGATGGGGTTTGAGATGTCGATGGGGTTTGGGGGGTGTGATGGGATTTGCGGGTGTGATGGGGTTTGGGGGTTGTGATGGGGATTGTGTCGTGTGATGGGATTTGAGGGCTGTGATGGGGTTTGGGGGCTGTGATGGGGTTTGGGGGTGTGATGGGTTTCGGGGGTGTGATGGGGTTTGGGGTGTGATGGGGATTTTGGGATGTGATGGGGTTTGGTGTGTGATGGGGTTTGGGGTGTGATGGGGTTTGGGGGTGTGATGGGATTTGGGGGCTGTGATGGGGTTTGGGGGTGTGATGGGTTTCGGGGGGTGTGATGGGGTTTGGGGTGTGATGGGGATTTTGGTGTGTGATGGGGTTTGGTGTCTGATGGGGTTTGGGGGGCTGCGATGGGTTTGGGGGCTGCGATGGGGTTTGGGGGCTGCGATGGGGTTTGGGGCTGCGATGGGGTTTGGGGGCTGCGATGGGGTTTGGGGGCTGCGATGGGGTTTGGGGGCTGCGATGGGGTTTGGGGGCTGCGATGGGGTTTGGGGGCTGCGATGGGGTTTGGGGGCTGCGATGGGGTTGGGGGCTGCGATGGGGTTTGGGGGGGGGCTGCGATGGGGTTTGGGGGCTGCGATGGGGTTTGGGGGCTGTGATGATGTTTGGGAGGTGTGATGGCATTTGGCGGGTGTGATGGGGTTTGGGGGGTCGTGATGAGGTTTTGGAGGGTGTGATGGGGTTTGGTGGGTGTGATGGGGTTTGGTGGGTGTGATGGGGTTTGGGAGGTCTGAGGGTTTTGGGGGAGTGATGGGGTTTGGGTGGTTGTGATGGGGTTTGGGTGGTTGTGATGGGGTTGGGGTGTGTGATGGGTTTTGGGGGGTGTGATCGGGTTGGGGGTGTATGATGGGGTTTGGGGGTTGTGATGGGGTTTGTGGTGTGTGATGGGTTTCGGGGGTGTGATGGGGTTTGGGGAGTGTGATGGGTTTTGGGGGTTGTTGGTGTTTGGGGGGGGGGTGATGGGATTTGAGGGGTATGATGGGGTTTGAGAGGTCTGATGGGGTTTGGTGGGTGTGATGGGGTTTGGGGGTGTGATGGGGTTTGGGTGGTGTGATGGTTTTTGGGGGTTGTGATGGGGTTTGGGGGTTGTGATGGGGTTTGGGGGCGGGTGATGGGGTTTGATGGTATTTTTGTGTGTGATGGGTTTTGCGGGGTGTGTTGAGGTTTGAGGGGGTGTGATGCGGTTGGGGTGTGTGATGGGGTTTGAGAGCTGTGATGGGGTTTGGGGGATGTGATGGAGTTTGGCGGTTGTGATGGGGTTTGGGGTGTGTGATGGGTTTTGGGGGGTGTGATGTGGTTTGGGGGATGTGATGGGGTTTGGGGGATGTGATGGGGTTTGGGAGTTGGATTGGGTTTGTGGGGTGCGATGGGGTTTGGGGGTGTCATGGGGTTTGGTGGGTGTGATGGTTTTTGGGTGTGTGATGTGGTTTGGGGTTGTGATGGGGTTTGGGGGGTGTGATGGGGTTTGGGTTTGTGATGGGTTTGCGGTGTGTGATGTGGTTTGGGGGGTGTGATGGGGTTTGCGGGGTGTGATGGGGTTTGGGGGGGTGTGATGGGGTTTGGGGGGGTGTGATGGGGGTTTGGGGGGTGTGATGGGGTTTTGGGGCTGTGATGGGGTTTTTGGGGGTGTGATGGGGTTTGGGGGGTGTGATGGGATTTGTGGGAGTGATGGGGTTTGGGGGGTGTGATGGGGTTTGGGGGGTGTGATGGGGTTCATGGGGTGTGATGGGGTTTGGGAGTTTGGATGGGGTCTGCGGTTGTGATGGGTTTGAGGGGTGTGATGGGGTTTGGGGGGTGTGATGGGATTTGGGGGCTGTGATGGGGTTTGGGGGTGATGATGAGTTTGGGGGGTGTGATGTGGTTTGTGTGGTGTGATGGGGAATGTGGGGTGTGATGGGGTTTGGGGTGTGATGGGGTTTGGGGGCTGTGATGGGGTTTGGGGAATGTGATGGGGTTTGGGGAATGTGATGGGGTTTGGGGAATGTGATGGGGTTTGGGGGGTGTGATGGGTCTTGGGGGGTGTGATGTGATTTGGCGTGTGTGATGCGGTTTGGGGGGTGTGATGGATTTGTGGGGGTGTGATGGGTTTGGGGGATGTGATGGGTTTGCCGGTTATGTTGGTGTTTTGGGGGTGTGATGGGGTTTGTGGGGTGTGATGGGGTTTTGGGGGGTATGATGGGTTTTGTGGGAGTGATGAGTTTTGGGGGGTGTGATGGGGTTTAGGGTGTGTGATGGGGTTTGGCTGGTGTGATGGGGTTTGTGCGGTGTGATGGGGTTTGGGGGGGTGTTTTGAGGTTTGGGTGGTGTGATGGGATTTGGCGGGGTGTGATGGGGTTTGGGGAGCTGGGATGGGTTTTGGGGGGTGTTTTGAGGTTTGGGTGGTGTGATGGGATTTGGCGGGTGTGATGGGGTTTGGCAGGTCGGAAGGGGTTTGGGAGGTGTGATGGGGTTTTGGTGGTGTGATGGGTTTTGTGGGCTGTGATGGGGTTGTAGGTGTGTGATGGGGTTTGTGGCCTGTGATGGGGTTTGTGGGGTGTGATGGTGTTTCTGTGCTGTGATGGGGTTTGTGTGGTGTGATGGGGTTTGGGGGGTATGATGGGGTTTGGGGGATGTGATGGGGTTTGGGGGATGTGATGGGGTTTGAGTGTGTGATTGGTTTGGGGTGTGTGATGGGGTTTGGGGCATGTGATGGGTTTTAGGGGTGTAATGGTGTTTGGGGGGTGTGATGGGGTTTGGGGGGTGTGATGGGGTTTGGGGGGGTGTGATGGGGTTTGGGGGGGTGTGATGGGGTTTGGGGGGTGTGATGGGGTTTGGTGGGTGTGATGGGATTTGTGGGTGTGGTGAGCTTTGGGGGGTGTGATGGGGTTTAGGGTGTGTAATGGGTTTTGGGAGGTGTGTGATGGGGTTTGGCTGGTGTGATGAGGTTTGGGGGGGTGTGATGGGTTTGGGGGTGTGATGGGGTTTGAGGGGCATGATGTGGTTTGGGGGGTGTGATGGGGTTTGTGGGGTGATGGGGTTTGTGGGGGGTGATGGGGGTTTGTGGGGTGTGTTGTGGATTGGGGGGTGTGATGGGATTTGTGGGAGTGATGGGGTTTGGGGGGTGTGATGGGGTTTGGGGGGTGTGATGGGGTTTGGGGGGTGTGATGGAGTATGGGGTATGTGTTGAGGTTTGGGAGGTGTGATGGGATTTGTCGGGTGTGATAGGGTTTGGGAGGTGGGATGGGGTTTGGGAGGTGGATGGGGTTTGTGGGTGTGATGGTGTTTGGGGGTGTAATGGGGTTTGTGGGCTGTGATGGGGTTTGGGGGTGTGATGGGTTTGGGGGGGGTGTGATGTGGTTTGTGTGGTGTGATGGGGATTGTTGGGTGTGATGGGGTTTGGGGTGTGATGGGGTTTGGGGGCTGTGATGGGGTTTGGGGGTTGTGATGGATTTGGGGGGGGTGATGGGGTTTGGGGGGTGTGATGGGGTTTGGGGGTGTGTGATGGCGTTGGGGGATGTGATGGGTTTTGGGGGATGTGATGGGGTTTGGGGGGTGTGAAGAGGTTTGGGGGTGTGATGGGATTTGGGGGATGTGATGGGGTTTGGGGGTCTGAATGGAGTATGGGGTGTGTGTTGAGGTTTGGGAGGAGTGATGTGCTTTGTCGGGTGTGGTGGGGTTTGGGAGGTGGGATGGGGTTTGGGAGGTGTGATGGGGTTTGAGAGTGTGATGGGGTTTTGGGGGGTGTGATGGAGTTTGTGGGCTGTGATGGGGTTTGGGGGGTGTGATGGGGTGCGTGGGGTGTGATGGTGCTTGGGAGGTTGGATGGGGTCTGCTGGTGTGATGGGTTTGAGGGGGTGTGATGGGATTTGGGGGCTGTGATGGGTTTTGGGGTGTGATGGGTTTGGGGGGTGTGATGTGGTTTTGTGTGGTGTGATGGGGATGTGTGGGTGTGATGTGGTTTGGGGTGTGGTGGGGTTTGGGGGCTGTGATGGGGTTTGGGGAATGTGATGGGATTTGGGGGGTGTGATGGGGTTTGGGGGGTGTGATGGATTTGTGGGGGTGTGATGTGTTTGGGAGATCTGATGGGGTTTGCGGGTTATGATGGGGTTTTGGAGGTGTGATGAGTTTGGGGGTTGTCATGGGGTTTGGGGGGTGTGATGAGATTTGGGGGGTGTGATGAGATTGGGGGGGTGATTGGGTTTTGGGGGTGTGATGGGGTTTGGGGGGTGTGATGTGGTTTTGGGGGTATGATGGGTTTTGTGGGAGTGATGACTTTTGGGGGTTTGATGGGGTTTAGGGTGTGTGATGGGGGTTTGGCTGGTGTGATGGGGTTTGTGTGGTGTGATGGGGTTTGGGGGGTGTTTTGAGGTTTGGGTGGTCTGATGGGATTTGACGGGTGTGATGGTGTTTGGGAGGTGGGATGGGGTTTGGGTGGTGTGATGGGATTTGGCGGTGTGATGGGGTTTGGGAGGTGGGATGGGGTTTTGGGAGGTGTGATGGGGTTTGGGGTGGTGTGATGGGGTTTTTGGGGGGGTGATGGGTTTTGTGGGCTGTGATGGGGCTTGAGGTGTGTGAAGGGGTTTGTGGCCTGTGATGGGGTTTGTGGGGTGTGATGGTGTTTCTGTGATTTGATGGGGTTTGTGGGGTGTGATGGGGTTTGGGGGGGGTGTGATGGGGTTTGGGGGCATGTGATGGGGTTTAGGGGGTGTAATGGTGTTTGGGGGGTGTGATGGGGTTTGGGGGGGTGTGATGGGGTTTGGGGGGTGTGATGTGGTTTGGTGGGTGTGATGGGATTTGGGGGTGTGATGAGCTTTGGGGGGTGTGATGGGGTTTGGGGCTATGATGGGGTTTGGGGGTGTGATGGGGTTTGGGTGGTGTGATGGGGTTTGGGGGATGATGGGGTTTGTGTGTGTGATGGGGTTTGGGGGGTGTGATGGGGTTTGGGGGGTGTGATGGGGTTTGGGAGGTGTGATGAGGTTTGGGGGGTGTGATGGGTTTTGGGGGATGTGATGGGGTCTGTGGGGTGCGATGGGGTTTGGGGGTGTAATGAGGTTTGCGGGGGTGTGATGGGGTTTGTGGTGTGATGGGGTTTGGGGGGTTGTTGGCGTTTGGGGGGGTGTGATGGGGTTTGGGGGGTTGTTGGCGTTTGGGGGGTGTGATGGGGTTTGGGGGGTTGTTGGCGTTTGGGGGGGGGTGATGGGGTTTGGGGGCTGTGATGGGTTTGGAGGGTGTGATGGGGTTTGGAGGGTGTGTGATGGGGTTTGGAGGTGTGATGGGGTTTGGGGTGTGATGAGGTTTGGGGGAGTGATGGGGTTTTGATGGGATTTGTGGTTTGTGATGGGGTTTGAGAGCTGTGATGGGGTTTGGGGATGTGATGGGGTTTGGGGGTGTGATGGGATTTGGGGGGTGTGATGGGGCTTTGGGGTTGGGATGGGTTTTGGGGCAGTGATGGGGTTTGGGGCGTGTGATAGGGTTGGTGGGTATGATGGGAATTGTGTGTGTGATGGGTTTTGAGAGTTTGACGAGGTTTGAGGGGGTGTGATGGGGTTTGGGGGTGTGATGGGGTTTAAGGGATGTGATGCGGTTTGGGGGGTGTGATGGGGTTTTGGGGTGTGATGGGGTTTGTGGGGCGTGACGGGTTTTGGGGGGTGGTGATGGGTTTTGGGGGGTGCGATGGGGTTTGGGGGGTGTGATGTGGATTGGGGGGGTGTGATGTGGATTGGGGGGTGTGATGGGATTTGTGGGTGTGATGGGATTTGTCGGGTGTGATGCAGTTTGGGAGGTGGGATGGGTTTGGGAGGTGTGATGGGGTTTGTGGGTGTGATGGGGTTTGTGGGCTGTGATGCGGCTTGAGGTGTGTGATGGGGTTTGTGGCCTGTGATGGGGTTTGTGGGGTGTGATGGTGTTTCTGTGCTGTGATGGGGTTTGGGGGGTGTGATGGGGTTTGTGAGGTATGATCAGGTTTGGTGGATGTGATGGGGTTTGGGTGTGTGATTGGTTTGGGGGGTGTGATGGGGTTTGGGGCATCTGATGGGGTTTAGGGGGTTGTAATGGGGTTTGGGGTGTGTGATGGTGTTTGGTGGGTGTGATGGGATTTGTGGGTGTGATGAGCTTTGGGGGCTGTGATGGGGTTTAGGGTGTGTGATGAGGTTTGGGGGTTGTTGGGGTTTGGGGGGTGTGATGGGGTGTGATGGGGTTTGGGGGGTGTGATGGGGTTTGGGGGGTGTGATGGGGTTTGGGGGGGTGTGATGGGGTTTGGGGGGTGTGATGGGGTTTGGGGGGTGTGATGGGGTTTGGGGGGTGTGATGGGGTTTGGGGGGGTGTGATGGGGTTTGGGGGGTGTGATGGGGTTTGGGGGGTTTGGTGGGTTTGGGGTGTGATGAGGTTTGGGGGAGTGATGGGGTTTTGGGGGTATGATGGGATTTGTGGTTGGTGATGGGGTTTGAGAGCTGTGATGGGGTTTGGGGATGTGATGGGCTTTGGGCGATGTGATGGGGTTTGGGGGGTGTGATGGGATTTGGGGGGGTTTATGGGGTTTGGGGGGTTGATGTGATTTGGTGGGTGTGATGGGGTTTGTGGGTGTGATGAGCTTTGGGGGGTGTGATGGGGTTTAGGGTGTGTGATGAGGTTTGGGGGGTGTGATGGGGTTTGGGGATGTGATGGGGTTTGGGGGTGGGATGGGGTTTGGGTGGTGTGATATTGTTTGGGGTGTGATGGGGTTTGGTGGGTTGTTGGGTTTTGGGGGTGTGATGGGGTTTGGGGGGTTGTGATGGTGTTTGGGGGGGTGTGATGGTGTTTGGGGGGTGTGATGTGGTTTGGTGGGTGTGATGGGATTTGTGGGTGTGATGAGCTTTGAGGGGTGTGATGGGGTTTAGGGTGTGTGATGAGGTTTGGGGATGTGATGGGTTTTGGGTTGTGATGGGGTTTGGGTGGTGTGATGGGGTTTGGGGTGTGATGGGGTTTGGTGGGTTGTTGGGGTTTGGGGGGTGTGATGGGGTTTGGGGGGTGTGATGGGGTTTGGTGGTAGTGATGAGGTTTGGGGGAGTGATGGGGTTTTGGGGGTATGATGGGATTTGTGGTTTGTGATGGGGTTTGAAAGCTGTGATGGGCTTTGGGGATGTGATGGGGTTTGGGGGGTGATGGGTTTGGGGGTGTGATGGGGTTTGGGGCGTGTGGTGGGGTTTGGTGGTGTGATGGGTTTTGGGGGGTGTGATGGGGTTTGGTGGGTGTGATGGGATTTCTGTGTATAATGGGTTTTGCGGGGTGTGACGAGGTTTGAGGGGGTGTGTGATGGGGTTTGGGGTGTGATGGGGTTTAAGGGATGTGATGCAGTTTGGGGGGTGTGATGGGGTTTTGGTGTGTGATGGGGTTTGCGGGGTGTGATGGGGTTTGTGAGGTGTGATGGGGTTTGGGGGGTGCGATGGGGTTTGGGGGGGTGCGATGGGCTTTGGGGGTTTGATGAGGTTTGTGGGGCGTGACGGGTTTTGGGGAATGTGATGGGATTTGGGGGGTGTGATGGGTTGGGGGGTGTGATGGGGTTTGGGGGTGTGATGTGGATTGGGGGGTGTGATGGGATTTGTGGGAGTGATGGGGTTTGTGGGGTGTGATGGGGTTTTGGGGTGTGTGATGGAATATGGGGTGTGTGTTGAGGTTTGGGAGGTGTGATGGGATTTGTCAGGTGTGATGAGGTTTGGGAGGATGGTTGGGGTTTGGGAGGTGTGATGGGGTTTGGGGGGTGTGATGGTGTTTGTGGGCTGTGATGGGGTTTGGGAGGGTGTGATGGGGTTCGTGGGGTGTGATGGGGGTTTGGGAGGTTGGATGGGGTCTGCTGGTGTGATGGGTTTGAGGGGTGTGATGGGGTTTTGGGGGTGTGATGGGATTTGGGGTCTGTGATGGGGTTTGGGGGTGTGATGTGTTTGGGGGGTGTGATGTGGTTTGAGTGGTGTGATGGGGATTGTGGGGTGTGATGGGGTTTGCGGTGTGATGGGGGTTTGGAGGCTGTGATGGGGTTTGGGGAATGTGATGGGATTTGGGGGGTGTGATGGGGTTTGGGGGGTGTGATGTGATTTGACGTGTGCGATGGGGTTTGGGGGGTGTGATGGATTTGTGGGGTTGTGATGGGTTTGGGGGATGTGATGGGGTGTGCGGGTTATGATGGGGTTTTGGGGGTGTGATGGGGTTTGGGGTGTGATGTGGTTTGGGTGTTGTGATGGGGTTTGGTGGGTGTGATGGGGTTTGGGGGGTGTGTTGAGGTTTGGGGGGGTGTGATGGTGTTTGGGGGGTGTGATGGGTTTTGGGGGTGTGATGGGGTTTGAGGTGTGTGATGTGGTTTTGGGGGTATGATGGGTTTTGTGGGAGTGATGAGATTTGGGGGGGGTGATGGGGTTTAGGGTGTGTGATCGGGTTTGGCTGGTGTCACGGGGTTTGTGTGGTGTGATGGGGTTTGGGGGGTGTTTTGAGGTTTGGGTGGTGTGTTGGGATTTGCCGGGTGTGATGGGGTTTGGGAGGTGGGATGGTGTTTGGGGGGTGTTTTGAGGTTTGGGTGGTGTGATGGGATTTGGCGGGTGTGATGGGGTTTGGGAGGTGGGATGGGGTTTGGGAGGTGTGATGGGGTTTGGGGGTGTGATGGGGTTTTGGGGGGTGTGATTGGTTTTGTAGGCTGTGATGGGGTTTGAGGTGTGTGATGGGGTTTGTGCCCTGTGATGGGGTTTGTGGGGTGTGATGGGGTTTCTGTGCTGTGATGGCGTTTGTGGGGTGTGATGGGGTTTGGGGGGTGTGATGGCGTTTGTGGGGTGTGATGGGGTTTGGGGGTATGATGGGGTTTGGGGGATGTGATGGGGTTTGGGTGTGATTGGTTTGGGGGTGTGATGGGTTTTGTGGCATATGATGGGGTTTAGGGGGTGTAATGGTGTTTCGGCGGTGTGATGGGGTTTGGGGTGTGTGATGGTGTTTGGTGGGTGTGATGGGATTTGTGGGTGTGATGAGCTTTGGGGGGTGTGATGGGGTTTAGGATGTGTGATGGGTTTTGAGGGTTTGGCTGGCGTGATGGGGTTTGGGGGGTGATGGGGCTTGGGGCTGTGATGGGGTTTGGGGGTGTGATGGGGTTGGGGTGGTGTGATGGGGTTTGGGGGGGTGATGGGGTTTGTGGGTGTGATGGGGTTTCGGGAGGTGTGATGGGGTTTGCGGGGTGTGATGAGGTTTGGGGGGTGTGAGGGGGTTTGTGGGATGTGATGGGGTTTGTGGGGTGTGATGGGGTTTGAGGGTGTAATGAGCTTTGTGGGGTGTGATGGGGTTTGGGGTGTGATGGGGTTTGGGGGGATGTTGGGGTTTGGGGGGTGGGATGGGTTTTGGGGGGGTGTGATGGGGTTTGGGGGGTGTGATGGGGTTTGGGGGGTGTGATGGGGTTTGGGGGGTGTGATGGGGTTTGGGGGGTGTGATGGGGTTTGGGGGGTGATGAGGTTTGGGGGGAGTGATGGGTTTTGGGGGTTTGATGGGATTTGTGGTTTGTGATGTGGTTTGAGAGCTGTGATGGGGTTTGGGGATGTGATGGGGTTTGGGGGGGGTGTGATGGGGTTTGGGCGGTGTGATGGGGTTTGGGGGGTGTGATGGGGTTTGAGAGCTGTGATGGGCTTTGGGGATGTGATGGGGTTTGGGGGGGTGTGATGGGGTTTGTGAGGTGTGATGGGGTTTGGGGGGTGCGATGGAGTTTGGGGGGTGCGATGGAGTTTGGGGGGTGTGATGGGGTTTGCGGGTGTGATGAGATTTGTGGGGTGTGGCGGGTTTTGGGGAATGTGATGGGGTTTGGGCGGTGTGATGGGGTTTGGGGGGTGTGATGGGGTTTGAGAGCTGTGATGGGGTTTGGGGATGTGATGGGGTTTGGGGGTGTGTGATGGGGTTTGTGAGGTGTGATGGGGTTTGGGGGGTGCGATGGAGTTTGGGGGGTGTGATGGGGTTTGCGGGTGTGATGAGATTTGTGGGGTGTGGCGGGTTTTGGGGAATGTGATGGGGTTTGGGGGGTGTGATGGGGTTTTGGGGTGTGGTGGGGTTTGAGGGGTGTGTTGGGGTTTGTGGGGTGTGATGGGGTTTGGGGGTGTGATGTGGTTTGGGGGTGTGATGGGATTTGTGGGCTGTGATGGGGTTTGGGCGTGTGATGGGGTTTGTGGGGTGTGATGGGGTTTGTGGGTGTGATGGGGTTTCGGGGTGTGATGGGGTTTGGGGGGTGAATTAAAGAATAGATTTGCCTTTCTAATCTAGGCTTTATTAACTTTAAAAAATCCAGTAGCACATCTTTCAACACCAGTCTCCAACCATGACTGGAGAAAACTGAATTTAAGATGGCCACCACAAATCACCTGACATCCACTACCAATGAGTTTACAGCATATATCTCAAGGTAGAAACAAACAACCAATTACAATACTTCTTACTAACACAGAGAACAACCACCCCATTCACCAATCACAATACTTCTTATTAAACATAGGAATTAATTTATTTACAACTAAAATACAAATATAATATTTCAACAATTTTAAAACATTACTATCAATTTAAAAGTCCATTTTCAATCGGTCGACCAGATATCTTGTTCGTGTCGACCTTCTTAACCTTGGTGAAATTCCTTGCCCTCCCACACCCGGAGACACTGAAGTATCTTCTGCAGGAAGGCTATCCATATCCTGATTATCAACGGTTTCCGGATTGGAAATCCCATCAGGAAGTAAACTAGGACGGTCATAAACATCCATCAAAGGCTGACTAATAGAAGTATAATTATCTGCAATAGGATTTGAAATATTCGTAGTATCTATAACAACATCCACATTATCTGAATCATGACTATTATTAGTATCCTCAGAAGAGGGCTGGCCACCACAAGGAGCCAAGTCTTTAATTGAAACAGTACTTTCTTTCCCATCTTGGAATCGAATATGAGCATATTGGGAATTTGCCTCCAACAGCTCCACCTCTTCCACTAAAAGATCATATTTTGACAATCTAACATGGCGTCGAAGCAGCACAGGTCCCTGCATAGTAAGCCATGGAGGTACCGAATATCCCGTAGTAGATCTCCGCGGGTAATTAAAGAGCCTTTCATGGGGGGGTCACATTAGTAGCCGTTGAAAGCAATGATCTAATGGAATGCAGGGCATCAGGCAGTACCATTTCCCACTGTATATTCTTAAGGTTCCGGGATGTCAAAGCCAACATAACTGCCTTCCAGATCACCTCATTGTACCGTTCGCACTGTCCATTACCCTGGGGGTTATACGGGGTAGTTCTACTAGTAGAAATTCCCCGACTCTGAAGGTATTCCTTCAACTGGGAAGACATAAAAGAACTTCCCTGATCCGAATGGATATACGCAGGCATCCCAAAAATGACAAAAAAAGTTGAGTCAGACATTTAATAACTGTAGCAGCTGATACATCTGCGCAAGGAAAAGCAAAAGGAAACCTTGAAAACTCATCCACAACAGTAAATATGTATCGATTTTGAGTCGTTGAAGGAAGAGGCCCCTTAAAATCAACGCTCAGATGTTCAAAAGGAGAAGTAGCCTTTATAAGATGAGCTCGTTGAAGCTTAAAGAAATTCGGTTTACACCGAGCACAGATAGAACATGAAGTCATCCGCTTGACGTCTTCAACTGAAAAGGGCAAATTCTTACTGTGTACGAAGTGTATCATCCCGTAACCCCAGGATGACATAAGGCATTGTGAAGATTAATAAGCGTATCTCCGTGAATCACAGAACAATAAGCCCTCGACAGTGCATCAGCAGCAACATTATCCTTCCCCGGACGATAAACTATATCAAAATGGTAACATGCCAACTCAATCCTCCACCTCATTATTTTATCATTTTTGATCTTTCCAAAATGTTTAACATCAAACATAAAGGTCACAGATTTTTGATCGGTTACCAACGTGAAATGTCGCCCCGATAAATAATGTCTCCATTTACGCAGTGCTTCTACTATTGCATATGCTTCTTTTTCTATTGAAGAATGTCTTTTTTCGCTATTGTTCAAAGTACGTGAGAAAAAGGCCACAGGTCTTCCATTTTGGTTCAGAGTAGCCCCAATTGCAAAATCAGAAGCATCCGTCTCAATCACAAAGGGAACCTGCTCATCAATAGAATGCACAACTGCTCCTAGGATATCCTTTTTAAATTTATCAAAACATGTCCTGGCCTCCCATGATAGAGGATATGTCGTAACCCGTATAAGGGGCCGGGTCTTCTGTGAAAAGTTTGCAATCCAATTAGAATAGTAAGAAAACAGTCCAACAACTCATTGCAAAGCCTTAGAATTAGTAGGATAAGGTAAATCGATCAATGGTCGCAGACGTTCTGGATCTGGTTTAATCTTATTTCCCGAGATAATATACCCCAGTAGATTTACCTCTGTAGTCAAAAAGATACACTTCTCTTTATTAAAAGTTAAACCAACTTTTTCCGCAGCTTGAAGGAATCTTTCTAAATTAGAATCATGCTCCACCCTTGATGTCTGTGTGGAGTTTGCACATTCTCCCCGTGTTTGCGTGGGTTTTCTCCGGGTGCTCCGGTTTCCTCCCACAGTCCAAAGATGTGCGGGTTAGGTTGATTGGCTATGATAAATTGACCCTTAGTGTTAGGGGGATTAAATACGTGGGGTTACGGGGATAGAGTGGGATATGTGTTGGTGTAGGGGTTACGGGGATCGGGTGGGATATGTGTCGGTGCAGGCTCGATGGGCCGAAATGGCCTCTATCTGCACTGTGGGGTTTCTGTGTGGTTCTGTGTGATTTACCACACACCGTGATATCATCTAAATATGAAAAGGTGTCAGAGAGAGAGTTATCACTTATAAAAGCATCCATTGCCCGTTGAAAACAAGCAACACCATTAGTAACACCAAATGGTATTCGGCAAAACTGATACAGCTTTCCACCAGCCTCAAAGGCTGTATATGGTTGATCCCTCTTAACAATAGGAATCTGATGATAAGCACTCTTTAAATCAATAGTGCTAAAAAACTTATACTGAGATACTTTGTTGATAAGCTCATCAATCTTAGGCAAAGGGTACGCATCTAATTGAGTATACCTATTAATAGTTTGAGAGTAGTCTATCACCATTCATTTCTTATGCCTCTCGTTAGTGGTGACAACTACCTGAGCCCGCCAAGGCGAACAACTAGGTTCAATGATTCCTTCCAATAAAAGACGTTGGACTTCAGAATTAATAAATTCTCTATCCTGACTGCTATACCTTCTTGACTTGGTAGCAATTGGCTTACAATCCGGCATCAAATTGGAAAAAAGTGATAATGGAGAAATAGATAAAGAAGTTAATCCACAAATGGATAAGGGTGGCTTAGTCCCTCCAAACGAAAGACTGAGAGACTCGTGTAATTTAAGCACATCATGACCAATCAAAATATCCGCACAAAGATTAGGCAAAACAGATAGGCGTATATCAGTATACGTATTACCTAGAAGAATCAATTTCACAAGACAACAACCAGCTACTTGTGAAGTAAGGGTCGTCTGAGCCATACACACCTGATAAGTAACAGGCAAGATTTTCAAACACTTTTCCTTCGCAAACTGAAGACTTATAAAACTCTCGGTACTGCCCGTATCTATGAGAGCCTTCACTTCTAACCCATTAACTTGGGCCATAACTATAGCTTTGTTTAGGCCATGAGCAAATGCAGCAGAAATTGATGCAATAAATGCCCTCTCTACAGGTTGAATAGTCGCAGAAGAGGAGGTAATTGAACCTAATGATTTACAAACACGTGCATAATGACCTCTCTTGCCGCATTTACTACACACAGCCTCCCGGGCAGGACACTTCAAACGAGGATGCCGGACGTTCCCACAAAAATAACACTTCTGAATCCTAGAGGCAACAGCCGCCGAAGTAGAAACTGTTTCAGAATCTAGTAAACCACTCCCATTAAGTCCACCTAATTCCTTTTCATCCGGAACTGCCGAAACCACAGTCGCAGGCCGATTAGAAAGAGCATAAGAATCCGAACTTCTCTGAGCCATATCCAATGTAGAAACTTGCTCAAAAGCACTCGAGATCCAAAGTCTTATTTTCTAACAACCGCTGACGAATTGATCTAGACAATAGTCCATTAATAAAAGCATCCCGTACCGATTCTTCCTTATATTCTTCGGCCGTCACGGCTTTATAATTACAGTTAGCACTAAGGTGCCGAAGTGCTTGTAAATAAGTATCCAAAGATTCTCCCACCTGCTGCCTACGGGCAGATAGAAGGTAACGTGCAAATATCTCATTCTTTGGTTTAACAAAAATCTTCTCCAATGTAGAAATAGCCAATTCGTAAGTTTTACAGTCCAAAATATACTTATACACATCCGGAGCAATGTAGTTGATCAGCATATTCAGCTTATTCAGAGACTCTTGTTCCAACACACCCAAAAAGTTTGTAAATGTACAATACCAATGTTTCCATTTATCATCCACTCCTGCAGAATTAGGGTCAGCATTGAATCGTTCCGGTTGAAGGTATCGCTCCATTCTGATAAAAAGTTAATAAATTGAAATAAAGAATAGATTTGCCTTTCTAATCTAGGCTTTATTAACTTTAAAAAATCCAGTAGCACATCTTTCAACACCAGTCTCCAACCATGACTGGAGAAAACTGAATTTAAGATGGCCACCACAAATCACCTGACATCCACTACCAATGAGTTTACAGCATATATCTCAAGGTAGAAACAAACAACCAATTACAATACTTCTTACTAACACAGAGAACAACCACCCCATTCACCAATCACAATACTTCTTATTAAACATAGGAAATAATCACCACAGGGGGTGTGATGGGTTTTGAGAGCTGTGATGGGGTTTGGGGGATGTGATGGGGTTTGGTGGTTGTGATTAGGTTTGGGGGTTGTGATGGGGTTTGTGGGGGTGATGGTGTTTGGGGGGTGTGATGGGATTTGCGGGGGGGTGATGGCGTTTGGGGGATGTGATGGGGTTTGGGGGTGTGATGGGTTTTGGGGGCTGTGATGGGGTTTGGGGGTGTGATGGGTTTTGGGGGGTGTGATGGGTTTTGGGGGGTGTGATGGGGTTTGGGTGTGTGATGGGGTTTGGGGGTTGTGATGGGGTTTGGGGGTGTGATGGGCTTTGCGGGTGTGATGAGGTTTGGGGGTGTGATGGGGTTTGGGTGTGTGATGGGGTTTGGGGGGTGTGATGAGGTTTGGGGGTTGTGATGGGTTTTGGGGGTGTGATGGGCTTTGCGGGTGTGATGAGGTTTGGGGGTGTGATGAGGTTTGGGGTGTGATGAGGTTTGGGGGGTGTGATGGGGTATTTCCTGGACACTGGGACTGCTCTATCCTGTGGAATTAGTGTCCATGTTTCTCGGTGTTCCCAATTCCGGTAACCCTGTGAATGCAGTAAGGGGAAATTGCAAGAAACCTTCACACGGATCTCAGTGACCTTTTCCAATCCTTTACATTCCTATGTTCATGTGTCTTGGAGATGCCGTGAAGAAAATCGGAAGCAAGCCTTACTTTTATAACAGGAAAACTTCCAGTCAATAAAAGTTCTGTTAACTGTGACCTACAACAGTGCAAAACATTTATCATTTACACGATTACAGTGTGGGAATTACAACTCTAAATCTTTATTTAATGTCAAGCTTTATGAAGGTGGGACTGAATCAGCCCTTAGTTTGGCACGCTGCTGAAATGCCCTCTCATTAGAAAGCCAATCAATCATCCTGCAAATAGCACTTCAGAGATGAAACCGGTTTTGTTTAGTTCTCCAAAGTATTTTGAAACCATTAAGCGCTCGTGAACTTCAACCTCCTGTTACATTTTGAGGTATGAACTGCTTTTTAATTCATCCGTGTTTTTACAATTAAAGGAACTAACTGCACGATTTCCTATAATTCACATATGCCATGAGAAATAATGTTCTTTAAATGTTTCTCTGAAGGCTTACCATCACATCCAATTTAGAATTTAGTTATGTGCTTCCCTTAGGGATGACCTACCTTCTCTCAGACTCGTCAGTGTCAATCTTGATTAGTACCTCGGTGAGGATTTTATTACTGTCAGCATTTGCCAGGCCACTTGTCAGGTTACAGCTGCTCCAAGTCTACCTGCAAGAATTTAACTTGTCATTTGTTGATTGGTAGGTTTGTCACTTGCAAATGATCTATACAGTACCTTAACGTCACAACACAGTGGCAGCTCTCCCCTGAGAGACATTGAGATTTAGGGATAGTCAGCAATCATGGCAAACAGCGGGATTCCTCAACTGACCAGGGCTACTTCCTCCCACACACATCTTTGTTCGACTGCTTGTTCTCCCATTACGCTCTGATGCAACTCGAGCACTATCCCCAGGCATACTTAGCATTAAAGAAGGTTAGGATGCAAATGACTGGCCAAAAGACTGATACTAATTTTTATGGCACTGACCCAAACAAAAAAAATTATATAGTAATTTTCCACTAATTACATTCACAATGAAGATCTATTTTAATATTACAGCAATTACAAAGTATAGTAATTTAAGTCTAATAAACCAAACTGGGAATTGAAGCAGTCTCGACGATAATGTAATAAGTTGCATCGCTGAAATAAACAAGTGATCAAACAGAGAGGTATCTGCTGACAAAGTGCTTGTGTTGGGGTCAGACACGTGGCAGGTACCTTTTATAGAATGATACAGCACAGAAGGAGGCCATTTGGCCCATCGTGCCTGTGCCAGCTCTTTGAAAGAGCTATCCAATTAGTCCCACTCCCCTGCTGTTTCCCCATAGCCCTGCAAACTTTTCCTTTTTAAGTATTTATCCAATTGCTTTTTGAAAGTTACTAGTGAATCTGCTTCCACCGCCCTTTCAGGCAGAGCGTCCCAGATCACAACAACTCGCCGCGTAAAAGAAATTCTCATCATCCTGACTTTTTTTTGCCAATTATCTAAAATCTGTGTCCTCCTGCCAGTGGAAACAGTTTCTCCCTATCTACTCTATCAAAACCTCTCATAATTTTAAACACCTCTATTAAATCTCCTCTTAACCTTCTCTGCTCTAAAGAGATTTTACTTCTTCCGTGTGTTACCTGAATAAAGGCTGTATAAAGTAACGTGACTGTTGGCAACAGTTTCATCTCATTCGCAGCAAGAAAATAAAATGACAACACAAAGCCTCAGCAGCAAGCCATTGTCACTTAGGCTGGGTAGAGGGGAACCTCCTGCAGAAACTGTCCCTCATCTGTTTTCCACCCAGCTGAACCTTCCAAATGATGATTAATCACCGAATAAAACCCAGGGCCCTGACAGGGAGATAATAGGAGGCAGAAAGCAAGGAATTGGGAGAAACAGGCGGGTGCTTGTGGACCAGTATGGGTGGGTGGGGGCCCAAAGAAGATGGATGGCCCGATAAATGCCTGATGCTTAAGAGACTTTTCTTTTACAAGTGAAAACTAAAGCTTCTGATAAATCCAAGCACTTAACACTACACACGTCAAACTGACACACTTCCCTGAGCTGAAAGACAAAAAGTTCGGCAGAACTGATTTCTGAAACGTAAAACCGGTGCTTTAAACCGGGCGTTTGGTACCCTCATTTTTTTATGACCCCCCTAATCTGACACTGTTTCTTCAAGGAGCCGCTCATAAACTGAACGTTAACCAACGTGCTGGATTGAGAGTAAACTATCCGAGAATTTCACATGACACTGCAATCCATTATCTAGCAACAAATTCTACAGGGTTTACTGATTATAACACCAATTTAGCCCACCTTTGTCCCAACTAATTTGAAAGGAAATGAATCAAGGGATCTTAGGAAACAATTATCCTGTGTACTGTTGTAAAGGATCAGATTTTCCACACTAAGGAATCCAGTAATCTCTGCTTAATAATGCACAAGATGAGCTGTTATTAAAAATTCACAGTTGATCAAGTAATTCACACCCAGCCACACCAGTAATGTAGCATTGGATGTTTGGTAAGGCATCGTGCACATGAAATTCCAACTGTTTTGTTATAATACAGGGCGTCTGTTGGTTGTGTTCTGCCTTAGTGCAGGTCTTAACTCAAGACTAATACTTGAGATCTTGAGCTACTTCCTAGGGAAGAGTAGCTGAGGTGGTTTTCCTATTGTTTTGCTCACAGCTTTTATCTTCTGAGTACCTTTTCCTAGGTGGGCTCCAACCAAGGCTAAAGAGCTCCACCTACCCTTTACGATGAAGGGGGGTGGGGGGGTGGGTGTGGGGGCACTCATCAGGTGCGAGTACCCCGCTGGATGTCAATCCAGTATTCAGAGCTGTATTTTGGCCTTCACTCGCCAGAGCTGTCTGGAGCAGGTCTCTAACCCTTCACCTTCTGACTCAGAGGCAGGAACGCTGCCACTAAGCCAAAGGCTCGCTCCTTAAAATACAGTCCTGCAGTAAAATCTGCTCAGAAAACCATGGCATGTTTTAAAAGGACTGAATGAATTCCTATTAGGGAAAAGGATACCAGGGCTATTACTTCCCAAATCTCGGTGCGGAAAAGGATGGGAGGTATGGAAGAGTAGGTTAGACAGGCCAATGGTCTTCTCCTGCCTAAAACAGTACTACATTACAAATATCTCTGCTGCAAGCAAAGGGATTGTCTCTATCTGAAAATTCCTGTCAAGTAAATGCTGTTGAAACGACGTTCATTAGGGGAGCACCATTCTAGGCGTTGGAATTTAGGATGTGAAGCGCCACGCTCCCCACTTTCCTAGATCAGTAGGGAGTCACAGTAGAGCAGCAATTATCACAGTTTTGCACCTGAACAGCAGATGAGCCTCTTGACCAAGTAAATAAACAAACATTTCACCAATGCAGATGACCCGAGAGCAAAAATAAGAATGAACGCATAAAAGATCCCATGGCACAGTTCGAAGAAGAGCAGGGGAGTTCTCCCGGTGTCCAGGGCAATATTTATCCCTCAGCCAACAGCTAAAAAACAGATGATCTGGTCATTATCTCATTGCTGTTTGTGGGACCTTGCTTTGAGCAAATTGGCTGCTGCATTTCCCTACGTTACATCACTTCAAAAGTACTTCATTGGTTGTAAAGCGCTTTGGGATGTCCTGAGATCATGCTAAGTCCTTTCTTTATTTTAGTGATGTGGGTCGAGGGATAAATGTTGGCCAGGACACGAAAACTTTGGAGAAAGAAACATAGAAGCATAGAACATTGGAGCAGGAGTAGGCCATTCGGCCCCTCGAGCCTGCTCCGCCATTCAATGAGATCATGGCTGATCATCCAAATTCATTACCCTGTCCCTGCTTTCTCCCCATATCCCTTGATCCCTTTAGCCTTAAGAAATATATCTAACTCCTTCTTGAATATATTTAATGAATTGGCCTCCACTGCCTTCTGTGGTAGAGAATTCCACAGGTTCACCACCCTCTGGGTGAAGAAATTCCTCCTCATCTCTGTCCTAAATGGCTTACCCCTTACCTTTAGACTGTGACCCCTGGTTCTGGACTCCCCGCCATCGGGAACATCCTTCCTGCATCTAGTCTGTCTAGTCCTGTTAGAATTTTATAAGTTTCAATGAGATCCCCTCTCATTCTTCTAAACTCCAGCAAATATAAGCCCAATCGACCCAATCTCTCCTCATAAGTCATTCCTGCCATCCCAGGTATCAGTCTGGTGAATCTTCGTTGCACTCCCTCCATGGCAAGAACATCCTTCCTCAGATAAGGCGACCAAAACTGCACACAATACTCAAGGTGTGGTCTCACCAAGGCCCTGTACAACTGCAGCAAGGCATCCTTGCTCCTGTACTCGAACCCACTCGCTGTGACGGCCAACATACCATTTACCTTCTTAACCGCCTGCTGCACCTGTATGCTTACCTTCAGCGACTGGTGCACAAGAACACCCAGGTCTCGTTGCACTTCCCCTTCTCCCAATCTATTGCCATTCAGATAATAATCTGCCTTCCTGTTTTTGCCACCAAAGTGGATAACCTCGCATTTATCTGCCCAATCACCCAACCTGTCCAAATTATACTGGAGCTTCTCGGCATCCTCCTCACAGCACAAACACCCACCCAGCTTTGTGTCATCTGCAAACTTGGAGATATTACATCTAGTTCCCTCGTCTAGATCATTAATATATATTGTGAATAGATGGGGTCCTAGCACCGATCCCTGCGGTACCCCACTAGTCACTGCCTGCCACTCGGAAAAAGACCCGTTTATTCCAACTCTTTGCTTCCTGTCTGCCAACCAGTTCTCTATCCAAGTCAGTACCTTACCCCCAATCTCATGTGCTTTAAATTTACATGCTAATCTCTTATGCGGAACCTTATTGAAAGCCTTCTGAAAGTCCAAATACACCACACCCACTGGCTCTCCCTTATCTATTCTACCAGTTACATCCTCA
Source organism: Somniosus microcephalus (assembly GCF_052327205.1). NCBI lineage: Eukaryota > Metazoa > Chordata > Chondrichthyes > Squaliformes > Somniosidae > Somniosus > Somniosus microcephalus. The sequence continues at coordinate 84,417,802 of NC_140994.1, read as the reverse complement.
AAAAATTCCAGTAGATTAGTCAAGCATGATTTACCTTTTGTAAATCCATGTTGACTTTGCCCGATCCTGTCACTGTTTTCCAAGTGCTCTGCTATTACATCTTTTATAATGGACTCGAGCATTTTCCCCACTGCCAATGTCAGGCTTACCGGTCTATAATTCCCCGTTTTCACTCTACCACCTTTTTTAAATAGTGGGGTTACATTAGCTACCCTCCAATCCATGGGAATTGTGCCAGATTCTATAGAATTTTGGACGATGACCAGCAATGCATCTACTATTTCTAGGGCCACTTCCTTAAGTACCCAAGGGTGCCATTATTGTCAGGCCCTGGGGATTTATCGGCCTTCAATCCCATCAATTTCCCTAACAACATTTCCCTACAAATACTGATTTCATTCAGTTCCTCCCTCTCATTAGACCCTATGTCCCGACATCTCTGGGAGGTTATTTGTGTCCTCCTTTGAGAAGACAGAACCAAAGTATGTATTTAATTGGTCAGCCATTTCTTTGTTCCCCATTATAAATTCCCCTGATTCTTACTGCAAGGGACCTACGCCTAACTTCACCAATCTTTTTCTCTTCACATATCTATAGAAGCTTTTACAGTCAGTTTTTATGTTCCCTGCAAGCTTACTCTCATACTTTATTTTCCCCCTCTTAATTAATCCTTTTCTATCCCTTTCCTGAATGCTGAACTGCTCCCAATCCTCAGGTTTGCTGCATTTTCTGGCCAATTTATATGTCCTCTCCTTGGATCTTCTGCTATCCCTAATTTACCTTGTTAGCCACGGTTGCACCACCTTTTTTGTTTTATTTTTATGCCAGACAGGGATGAACAAATTCTGTAGTTCATCCATGCGATCTTTAAATGTTTGCCATTGCCTATCCACTGTCAACCTTTTAAGTAATGTTCCCCAATCCATCCTAGCCAAGTCACGCCTCATACCATCATAGTTTCCTTTATGTAAATTCAGGACCCTAGTCTCTGAGTCAACGACTTCACTTTCCATCTATCATATTATGATCAATCCTCCCCAGGGGGCCTCACTCAACAAGATTGCTAATCAATCTTTTCTCATTACATAATACCCAGTCTAAGATGGCCTGATCTCTAGTTGGTTCCTCGACATATTGGTCCAGGAAACCATCCCGTATACACTCTAGGAATTCCTCCTCCACAGTACTGTTACTAATTTGGTTAGCCCAATCTATATGTAGATTAAAGTCATCCATGATAACTGCTGTGCCCTTATTGCACGCATCTCTAATTTCCTGTTTAATGCCATCCCCAACCTCAGCATTACTGTTTGGGGGTCTGTATACAACTCCCACTAACATTTCTGCTTCTTAGTATTTCTCAGCTCTACCCATACAGATTCCACATCATCAGAGCTAATATCCTTCCTTACTATTGTGTTAATCTCCTCTTTAACCAGCAATGCTACCCCACCTCCTTTTCCTTTTTGCCTGTCCTTCCTGAATATCGAATACCCCTGAATGTTGAATTCCCAGCCTTGGTCACCCTGAAGCCATGTCTCCATAATCCCAATTATATCATATCCGTTTACATCTATTTGCGCAGCTAATTCATCCACCTTATTACGAATGCTCCTCGCATTAAGACACAAAGGGGGAAAAATTCAGTTGGTTGCGCCTCCCATTAGCACCTTAAGAGGGCGCTAACGGGACACAAAGCAACTAGTGCCCGGGCACAACACTGCCCATGCCTCCCGCAAAATTCAGCGGGAGGTTAGTGGTGACGCTAACCAGTAGCACCCTGCGGCGCTGCACCACTGGTGTTGATGTCATTGACATGCGCAGTGCCCCGCTCACGCCCCGGCCACAATCTTCGGGCGCGCCCCCTGACTTACCGCCGGACGCTATGTCAGGGGGGTGTACCTGCAGCCGGGGAGGCGCAATTTAAAGGTGAGGTGCAGGGCGGCCATTTTTGCTGCTGGCCACCTGCCAGCACCTGCCTGCGCTCCCGTCCCAGACCTCCTGAAATGCACCCCCTCCTCCCGTGGAGTGCTGGCTGCGCTCCAAGAGCCTGGCACTTCTCTTGAGTGCCGGGCTCTTTCGCCTGCCCTCCCCATCCCCGGGGGCCCAGCTGGGCCCCAGGTCACGCTGCACAAGGCCCCTCCCCTTTAAGAAGGGGAGGAAGGCCTGCAATACTGCAGCGCAACATGCCGCAGTGTGTGGCGCTGCGGCACATAATGCCACAATATTGACTCACAGTGCCCCAAGAGGGATGCGGGGCGCTTCCAGTAGCACCCCGCTTCCCTCTTGGGGCGCAACCACTCAATTTCCGGCACGGGGACGCTAATTTTTCCGGGGCGCTACTTCGCCCCGGCGAAGTTAGCGCTACTCAATATTTAGCCCAAAGCCTTCAGGCATGTTTTTTTAACACTCTTAGTCCTTTTAGAATTATTATTTACGGTGGCCCTGTTTGATTTACACACTTGGTTTCTCTGCCTTCCACTTTTGCTTTTCTCCTTCCTGTCTTTTGCTTCTATCCTTGCTTCCCTTTCCTCTGTCTCCCTGCACAGGTTCCCAAACCCCTGCCATTTTAGTTTAAGCCCTCCCCAACAGCACTAGCAAGCACTCCCCCTAGGACATTGGTCCCGGTCCTGCCCAAGTGCAAACCGTCCAGTTTGTACTGGTCCCAACTCCCCCAGAACCGGTTCCAATGTCCCAGGAATTTGAATCACTCCCCCTTGCACCATTCCTCTAGCCACGTATTCATCTTAAATATCCTTCTATTTCTACTCTAACTAGTACGTGGCACTGGTAGCAATCCTGAGATTACTATCTTTGAGGTCCTATTTTTATAATTTACCTCCTAATTCCCTATATTCAGCTTTTAGGACCTCATCCCATTTTTTACCTATATCGTTGATAACTATATGCACCACGACAGCTGGCTGTTCACCCTTCCCCTCCAGAATGCCCTGCAGCTGCTCCAAGACATCCTTGACCCTTGCACCAGGGAGGCAACATATCATCCTGGAGTCTTGTTTGCGGCCGCAGAAACGCCTATCTATTCCCCTTATAATAGGATCCCCTATCACTATGGCTCTCCCGCTCTTTTTCCTCCCATCCTGTGCAGCAGAACCACCCATGGTGCCAGGAAGTTGGCTGCTGCTGCCTTCCCCCGATAACCATCTCCCCCAACAATATCCAAAGCGATATATCTGTTTGAGAGGGGAATGGCCACAGGAGACCCCTGCACTACCTGCCTGCGCCTACTACTCTGCCTGGTGGTCACCCATTCCCTTCCTGCCTGTGCAGCCTTTACCTGCGGTGTGACCAACTCCCTAAACGTGCTATCCATGATGTCCTCAGCATCGTGAATGCTCCAGTATGTATCCATTTGCAGCTCCAGTGCGGCAATGTGGTCTGCCAGTAGCTGCAGCTGGATACACTTACCGCACACATGGTCATCAGGGACACAGGAAGTGTCCCTGATTTCCCACATAGTGCAGGAAGAGCATGCCACGAGGCTGAGTTGTGCTGCCATGACTTACCCTTTAATTAATTCAAATTAAATTAAATCACATCAATACCACTAATTACACTACAATTAAATGATATACTCAAGGGCCCTTGTTTACTAGCACTCCCCGTTACACAACAGAGACCCTAGAAACTATAAACCACAAAAATTAAGTTTGGACAAAAGCGAGAAAGTGAGAAATACTCACCAACCAATCACTTACCTGCTTTCTGGTGAAATCACACTTCGATTACTTTTTACTTCTCTCTCTCCCCACTCCTTAACTCCTTGGTCTCTGCACTCAGTCTCCACCTAGGGCCGCTCTCGCTGCTGTCATTGGTAAGTCTGGGCCGCTCTCTCTCTCCCCGCTCCTTAAATCCTCGGTCTCTGCGCTCAGTCTCCACTCAGGGCCACTCTCACTGCTGTCGCCGGTGAGTCTGGCCACTTTCTCTCTCCCCGCTCCTTAAATCCTCGGTCTCTGTGCTCAGTCTCCACCCAGGGCCGCTCTCGAATGGAGAACTTGATTAGAATGGCTCGTTTCACCGATGCAGTGGGGAATCACATTATGGACGATATTCTGGCGAGGAGGACAGCAATGTTTGGTTCTGCCACACCCTTGTTCCCCTCCCTTGTACGATGATGTAATCCTAGTAGCAAATTATCAGCTGCGTCAGAACAATGTTCACCACCAGGAATACAGGAACGGGAGGAGGCCATTCAGCCCCTCATGTCTGCTCCGCCATTCAATTAGCTCATGGCTGATCTGCACCTCAACTCCATTGGCCTGCCTTTGCTCCATATCCCTTGATACCCTTACCTAACAAAAATCTATCAATCTCAGCCTTGAAAGCTCCAATTGACCCCCAGCATCCACAGCCTTTTGGGGGAGTGAGTTCCAGATTTCCACTACCCTTTGTGTGAATTGGTGCCTCCTGATTTCACTCCTGAATGGCCTGTCGCTAATTTTAAGATTATGTTCACTCGTTCCCGATTCCCCCATCCGAGGAAATAGTTTCTCCGTATCTACGCTATCGAATCATTTTAACATTTTGATCACCTCGAGGAGAAGGTGGCAAGAGGTCAAGAATAGACTCCATGATGTTAAGAAGAAGAACAAGCAAAATAAGACCACACAGGGTTGGCCACTGGAGATGGAAGTGTTGATACTATCTGGAATTTTTTTGGCTTGTATCTGCAGTGATTCACCAGCACAGAAACACTCACTGAGCATGGAGGAGATAGAACCTAGCTAAACATAGTTTGGCCTGAGATCGCAGATCGGAGTTCCAAACATAGGGAGAGGTATATGCATAGAGTAAGCCCGCCTTCAAACTTAGTGGAGCGGAATACCAAGCCACACTGTTTGGCCACCATGTACACTATGGAGTAAGGAGTGTCTATGTTGTACCCAAATCATTTCCAATAACAAAGAAAAAAATAACTTGCATTTTCTATGGTGCCTTTCACAACCTCAGGACGTCCCAAAGCGCTTTATAGTCAATGATGTACTTTTTGAAGTGTAGTCACTGTTGTAATGTAGGAAAAGAACAGAAATGTAATAATAACCAGATAATCTGTTTTAGTCATGTTGGTTGAGGAATAAATGTTGGCCAGGACACCGGGGAGAACTCCCCTGCTGTTCTTTGAAATAGTGCCATGGGATCTTTTACGTCCACCTGAGAGCACAGACAGGGCCTCGATTTAACGTCTCATCTGAAAGACGGCACCTCTGACAGTGCAGCGCTCCCTCAGCACTGCACTGGAGTGTCAGGCTGGATTATGTGTTCAACATTTCTCCACAATGCTCTGACTGCAGCTGCATCCATTGATAGCACCATCTTTATTTCTGGTCCCTCTACTACGTACTATGTATTCCTGACTGGACACAGGACAGCAGTAAGTTTCCGTTACACTAATATTTGCTGATGCAGCAAAAGAAGAGTCGACTTTAGCTGGGGCCAATGATTTATTGTGTCCTGTAATTGTAATGTACAAATCAGTGCAATACTTCCTCTGGGTACTCGTGTATCCCTTCAGCCTCACTGCTCAGTTAATATGTAAGAACAGATTTGACTGGAGCTGCTTCATGGGCACAACTTATAAGGTGCACTGCAACTGATCGCTTATTGGGTGCGATATTATAAGATTCATCATGCTCCAATTGGAGTAGCTGGAAGAGCAACAACAAGAGACCTTCGAACAGAAGCTGGAGGACAACACTGGGGAGCCAAAGGAGGCCCCACCAGTAACACAATTGCCAGCTTCCAAAAGCCTTTCACCAGTCTTTGGTTAAAGAAACATCCTCCAGAACACCATAACTTTTCCTCTTACCATTGCTCTCACACTCACCTTACTATTTTTCCCATCCCCTGCAACAAAACAGCATCATAAATGTTACCCGAGTCACCCTTTTAAGGTCCCAGCAAGACCATTCCTCTTCCCAGCATCCTTGGTTCCATCAACCTCAGAAACTGAAAGTTGGCCCAGAGTCTGCATCTTCAGTGCCAGAGTGGTCTCTTACACAAAAACGTAAGTGTCCCTGAAGCTCTGATCCCCGTCCTATCATTGGCTGTACCTAATTTGGTGCTTTTTCTCAGTGCAGTTGCCATGGCGGGAGACCAGGAGCTGGCTGTCAGCTGACTCCCAGTGAGTGGGCCCTGGGATCGAGGTGCCTCTCAAACTCTGAAGGCATGGTCCCAGAAGGGCCTAGCTTCAGGCTGCTGCGCTCCTGCTACTGTAGGAGCAGCCCTACCTGTTGTGTATGTACCTTTAAGGGAATAACTGGTCTCAGACTGCAGTACCGGCAGTGACCACCCCTGTATAAAAGGCCCTAGCAGGCTTCTGTAGTTTCAGTTTCCAGGTTGTCTCCATTCAGTAAAGACTTGTTATAATCAACTCCTGCAGTCCGTGTCTCAATTATACACGGACATAATACTGGCGACGAGTAAGAAACGAACTTACCTGCAACTCGGCAGCACCTCAGACAACGTTATTGAAGGTCAAAGCCAGAAGAAAGAAAAAAAAAATAATCCAAAGAAACTCGAGAAACGGGCGTCGACCGTGGGCAACCGCCCTCCAAATCATCGAATTGAAAAGTGCAGGAGAGACTGTCGAGAGCCAGGCTTGGTCTCCAGTCTGTGGTTTCCCAGCTAATCGGGCTGGTGGCAGGTAGTGCACTGATCCTTCCTGGGCTGCGGCGGGCTAGAGCTCGATCGGGTGGCTCTGCAACGGGGCCGGGCAGCGAGTCGGGAAGCAAAGAGAGAGAGAGAGGGTGGAGCACACAGGGCGCGGCCGGTGCTTCGCAGCCAGGCAGCGTTCGGACCTAAGAAGAGGGAGGGAAGTGTCCCAGAGGGTCCACTCCACGACGGGAATGGTTCTTCAATTAACGGAGCAAATATTGAAGCGCGATAGAAAAATAAAAATACCGCGGAGAGTGGCGTTGGCAGCAGCAATCGGGGAGGCGCGAAGACCATAGGGCGTCGCCATTACAGGATAGTAAAATAAATATAATCGCCAGCAACAGCGTTGGCAGCAGCGGCAGCGGCGGGAAAGCGCGGGAGGCGCCATCTTAACTCGGCGGGGAAGAAGGAAAAGCGTGGGAGGCGCCATTTTGATCCATCGGGGATGAAGGCAAAGCGCAGGAGGCGCCATCTTAGATTTTCAAGATGCCAAAGACTGGCGATATCACTGCCTTTGATAATGCAATAGAAGACTGGACCACGTATGTGGAAAGAGTTGAGGTATATTGCGAGGCAAACAAAATAGCCGATGAGAAAAAGGCATCGGTATTGCTAAATTTAAAGGGCGCAAGAACGTACGGCCTATTGCGGGACCTGATTACTCCAGCCAAACCGAAGGCGAAGAGTTTTAACGAAATTGTTGCTATCCTACAGGAACACCTAAATCCTACACCGCTGCTGATAGCAGAAAGATTTAAATTCCACAGGAGAAATCAGCATAAAAATGAGAGCAATGCTGATTACCTTACGGAACTACGCAAGCTATCAAAGCACTGCCAGTTCGGAGCAGGATTGGCAGGTACCTTACGGGACAAATTTGTCTGTGGACTCCTGAGTGAAGGAACCCAGAAGAGGTTACTCTCAGAGAAAGAGCTGACGCTAGATAAGGCTTTCAGCGTGGCAGTATCGTACGAAGCAGCAGCAAGGGGAGCTGCGGAAATACAACAAAAGCCACAGGAATACGGCACCCACGAAATGACACGGGGATTTGCAAAATGTTATCGCTGTGGCAGAACAAACCATGACCAGAAGGACTGCTGGTCCAAGGACAAAATATGCAGGCAATGCGGAAAGATGGGTCACATTGCACGAGTTTGCAGGTCTGGGAAGAAGACCAACGACAACAAAAAGGCTACTAAGGAACCGTACAGGAAAGTACAAAAGATGACGGACAGTAGTTCCGAAGACCAGATGAGCGATAGTGAATCCGGGAACAAGAGACTAAGCTGTCTCAAACTTCACAACGTAATCGCAAAAGAGGATCACCGAACCATTTGGGTCACCCTCACGATAGCAGGGTCCCAAGTCAAAATGGAATTGGATACAGGATCAGCTCTAACCGTCATGAATCGACGAGACTACGAGCGGCTATTCTCACACATACCCTTGAGAGAGACATCCATTGTCTTGAGGACGTATACGGGGCAAAAAGTATACCCCAGAGGAAAAATAAGGGTGCCTGTCGAATACAACGGCAAGAAAATACGAAACTTGTATCTCTACATTCTGCAAGATGGTGGACCACCGTTATTGGGACGTGAATGGATCAGAAAGATAAGTTTAGACTGGCACTCCATTCAGGCACTGACGGTGGCTGGTAAAAAGGATGACGACGTCACTCCTGGACGATTGTCAACAATCTTAGCTGACACCAAAGAGGTATTTCAACAAGAACTGGGCACTCTTAAAGGCGTAACCGCCTCGATAAAAATAGAGGAGAATGCAATTCCCAAGTTTTTCAAAGCAAGACCGGTACCATATGCAATTCGCCCAGCCGTTGAGGCAGAGCTGGAGAATCTGGAGAATGCAGGCGTGTTATCTAAGGTAGACTGGAGCGAGTGGGCGACACCCATCGTTCCTGTCATGAAGAAAACGTTAAACAATAAGTCTGAGGAGCCAAGGAAGGTTCGCATCTGTGGGGACTTCAGTCCTTCACACAGTACAATATCCTCTTCCAAGGATAGAAGGTATCTTCGCCTCACTACCTGGAGGGAAGCGTTTTACAAAAATTGACCTAGCACAAGCATATTTGCAGATGGAGGTTGAAGAATCCTTTAGGAAGTATCTCACGATAAACACTCACAAAGGTCTTTACCAGTATAATCGACTGGTATTCGGAGTAGCATCAGCTCCGGCGATATGGCAAAGAGCGATGGAACAAGTCCTGCAAGGGATTCCGGGGACTCAGTGTTACTTGGACGACATCCTAGTGACAGGTGAAGATGACAGTGAACACCTTGCCAACCTAGAGCAGGTGCTCACTAGACTACGTGAACATGGGCTACGAGCCAATCACCCCAAGTGCAAGTTTTTTAAGAAACAGATATCGTATTGTGGCCACGTGATTGATGAAGAGGGGTTGCATAAGTCCCCTGATTAAATTGAAGCGGTAGTTAAGGCTCCAGCACCTGAAAATGTGTCGCAACTGAGGTCATTCCTCGGATTGGTGAATTACTACCATAAGTTTTTGCCGAATTTGTCCACAATTCTGCATCCACTGAACACCCTACTACGAACGGGAGTAGTTTGGAAATGGAGCGATGAATGTAAGCGGGCCTTTCAGAAGAGTAAGGACCTAATCACTTCAAGAGAAGCATTGGCTCACTACAACCCATCACTACCGATAAGACTGGCATGTGATGCATCCCCCTACGGCATTGGGGCGGTACTGTCACATAAATTCCTTGATGGTTCAGAGAGGCCGATAGCTTTTGCGTCACGCTCGTTAACTTCAGCCGAGCGTAACTACGCCCAGATTGACAGAGAGGCCCTCAGCCTGGTGTGGGGGGTGAAGAAGTTCAATCACTACCTGCACGGTCAAAAATTTACTCTACTAACTGATCATCAACCTCTCGTCTCCATTTTCAACCCTCAGAAGGGCGTACTGATAATGACGGCACAACGGCTACAGAGGTGGTCCCTTTTCCTAGGGGCACACCAATATGACATCGAGTACAAAGGAACTAAACAGCATGGGAATGCTGATGGATTGTCGCGCCTACCGTTGCCGACGGTGGAAGAAGAACTGGCAGTGGATCCAGTGGAGTTATTCCACTCGACTATAGTGGAATGTCTCCCTGTGACGAATGCAAACATAGAAAAGGAAACACGAAATGACCCGACACTCTCCTGGGTCTATGATTTAATGGTGAAGGGATGGCCAGCACATGGCGAACCACTGCTGCCAGCATTCTCGCCGAGAAGAGAACAGCTGTCAGTGTGCAGAGGAACCTTGATGTGTGGATCCAGAGTAGTAATTCCACCCAAATTGAAGGATAGAGTGCTCAATGAGCTTCATGAGGGTCATCTGGGAGGGGTAAAAATGAAGAACTTAGCCAGAGCATTTGTGTGGTGGCCGGGAATCGATAGAGAAATCGAAGAGATGACCAAGAGCTGTACAGGATGCCAGAAGGTCCAAAACGCCCCACCACAAGCCCCTCTACATCCATGGGAGTGGCCCTCATCTCCATGGCAAAGGGTGCACATTGATTTTGCTGGTCCCTTCATGGACTCGATGTTTTTAATTGCGGTGGATGCACATTCAAAGTGGCCAGAGGTAATAAAAATGTCCTCAACCACCACAGAAAAAACTATCACAGTCTTACAAACCATATTCGCCAGGAATGGGCTGCCTGAACAGATTTGCTCTGACAATGGACCACAGTTTGTGTCTGAAGAGTTCCGGAGGTTCTTAAAGAACAATGGTGTTAAGCATTACACATCCGCCCCATATCATCCAGCCACTAATGGATTGGCCGAGAGGTTTGTTCAAACATTCAAGAAGGCTATCAAGGCAATGTGTAATGAAGATATACCCCTACAACACAAGGTGGATAACTTCTTGTTTGCCTACCGGAATGCGACACATGCGGTTACCAACCAAACTCCAGCCATGATGTTCTTCAATCGAAGACTACGATGCCGCTTGGATTTGGTTAAGCCAAACGTCAGAAGAGATGTGGAGAACAGGCAGTTTCAGAATATGAATGAAAGGCCGACCAGGAGTTTTAAGATAGGTCAACCAGTTTTGGCCCGGGACTACCGCACAGAGAAATGGCAGCCAGGAACGATCTGTACATGGCAAGGACCTCTAATGTATACCGTGGACATTGGAGAGAGCATTGTAAGACGCCATGCTGACCAGATTCTAGAGTCACTGGAAAACGGCAACTCCACACCACGATCTGATACACCTGGCGATGAAACCGAAGTACCAATTGCATCTACCGCAGAATCGGTGATATTGGAAGCAGACGAACCAAACAACGACATTGATCCCGACTCAACCTTGCCAGAAGAACCTGATATCCCAAAGAGGCGTTATCCAGACAGAATCAGGAAGCCTCCTCAAAGACTGAACTTATAATTGCTTAACTTCAACCAATGTATCTAGCAACCATAATTGTAATTGTAATTAGTTATTATTTAGTTGTTAAATGAATGTTATGTACTGTTTATCTAAAAGGGGAGGAATTGTGTATGTACCTTTAAGGGAATAACTGGTCTCAGACTGCAGTACCGGCAGTGACCACCCCTGTATAAAAGGCCCTAGCAGGCTTCTGTAGTTTCAGTTTCCAGGTTGTCTCCATTCAGTAAAGACTTGTTATAATCAACTCCTGCAGTCCGTGTCTCAATTATACACGGACATAATACTACCCTGCCTGCTTTCAGTGTTCCGTGCAGTCATCGGAAGGGGTAGTTAAACTATATATAGAGCCTTGGTTAGACCACACTTGGAGTACTGTGCACAGTTCTGGTGTCCATATCACAAAAAGGATGTAGAGGCATTGGAAAAGTTGCAAAAATGATTCGCAAGGATGAAAATCAGAACTGAGAGGATATGCCTATCAGTGAAAGGTTGAACAGGCTGGGGCCCTTTTCTCTAGAAAAGAGAAGGCTGAGAGGTGACCTGATAGAGGTCTATAATTATGAAAGGATTTGATTGGGTAGGCGTAGAGAAGAAGTTTTCATTTGTGGAGGAGTCTAAAACTAAGGGTTATAAATATAAGATAGTCACTAATAAATCCAACAGGGAATTCGGGAGAAACTTCTTTACCCTGAGAGTGGTTGGGATGTGGAACTCGCTACCATTTACTATCTTGTGACTCCCATCTATTGCCCTGCGTGTTATAAGCTCCATAGAACATGAATCCTTAGTCCAAATGATAAAACACAATTATTTTATCGTATGACATCCACAAGATACCACCATAAAGCTGTAGGTGGCCAATGAAGATACAGTGAACAGATCTGGAGTCTCCCAGGTACCTGGCAAGCAGCCCAACGCAATTCATGATTTGCCACTTTCTTTTTTTTTCACAACTTCCTGCGAAAGTATTTCAAATGCGTGGCGGTTTCAGTCGAAGAATGGGTTTGTGCAGAGTAGTCGTCGATTTCCTTGTCAAACGACCGCACCAACATTTCTGCTTGCCTCACCCCATTTGTGCTGGGATAATTGGGTAAATGTGTAAACTTTTAACAGTTAATATTCAACCACGCTGACGCATTCATCATTTTGTCAACTTAGGCATTCTAGCCCTTTTCATCCAGTCGTGTACTTTCTCTTGTAGCCTGTCCTTGTCCAATTAGTTCCTCAGATGCTCTATCTTTGTCCCTGATGTATCACTGCTGCGGGGAGCTGATCTCAGTCACTGTCACTGACCATGACGAAGCAGCCCTTGATTGTGTAGCACAAGATGTCCTGTGGACCAAGTCCAGACAACTTTGACTAATAAACAACTCCGCATGCCCATTTTAACCCTTACTCTGCTAAATAAACAGGAACTCCCTATGGATAGCATGACAACTGTTTTGACTGGTGTTTTAAGGCTTGAGTGAGTGGCAAAGTTTCTTATTAATTGGCAAACACAAATGAGCAGACAATAGGTAAACAGTGGACTTACATAGAATTAAAAATAATGGTTTCTTAAAGGGACCATTACTGAATACTTGGCACAAGTTTCAAGATTAACTGAAAACAATTAACTTTCAGTAACTAATACTCACAATATGGGCTAAACTAGTTGAATATAACTCACTGTTTTTAAACTAGCTATAAGCTGCGGCTTAAGTCTTCCAATTCCAATTGGAAGAGCTATTATGCCCTCTGCCCGCACATGCTCAGAAAAGTTACCCCATATTTTCCTCTTCTCGTTAATTTCCTTCAAAAAGCAGATGTGCTAAAACAGCTGTGCTAAAGCAGCTGACAGCTCAACTGGATGGCTCATCCCCGCTTAGTGCTGTTCTGAGAATTGTTTTTACAGAAAAATGGACTCGGGGAAAATGAGGGAAAAGAATTAGGAAAGCAAAGCCTTTTTGCCAACTATGAGGAATTGGTGTTGAATTGCATAGAGTGGGGATGGGCGATTATTGAACTCCATGCTGTATATGGTGTTAGTTAGCTGAATGGAGGTCTGTGGAGCGCGGCCTGGGTCAGTGGTCATTCCCAGGTGTCTCTTAGTGCAAATGGTGTAGGAGGGGCCTTACCCGCAGAGCACAGTACCCTAGGTAACAGATCTACCACCATAGGATGCACTGCAGCAACTCGCCAAGGCTTCTTCGACAGCACCTCCCAAACCCGCGACCTCCACCACCTAGGAGGACAAGTGCAGCAGGTGCATGGGAACATCACCACCTCCAAGTTCCCCTCCAAGTCACACACCATTCTGACTTGGACATATATTGCCATTTCTTCATTGTTGCTGGGTCAAATTCCCAGAAATCCCTACCTAACCGCACTGTGGGAGCACCTTCACCACATGGACTGCAACGGTTCAAGGTTAACTGAGCATGAGGAGTGGGCAGTGCGTGGTGAGGCTCAGTGGGGCTGTACGCCTGGTTCTGAGAAGACAATCAAGCTGCTCTATCAGACCAGCACTGCCCACATCTTTTATGTCACAGAGATCTTCCAAGTACCCACAAGGGACACCTCTGGAGTCACCTGCTTTTCAGTGCACTCTTACTTAGGGAGGGAACTGAAGCCAAGTTTGCCCTACATACCCACCACCGGCACTTCAGCAGCAGGAGGGACAACTATGGTTTCTTTCCAAATTGGTTTCTTCCCCACGACACAGAGCATCATTGGCTCTCTCCATGTCGCCATTCATGCACCAAGCGACAATCCTATGGCATACCTCAGTAGGAAGGACTCCATGAATGTGCAAATGTTTGAAAAAAAGTGCACGTTAGTGCACACTTCTCAAGAGGTACACATGATGCTGTCATACTAAGGCAATCAAATGTGAGATAGCTACTTGGCCATCCAGGTGATCGGCAGCCCATCCAGCACCGCAAACACCCACACCCTCCACCACCGGCGCACCGTGGTGCAGTGTGTACAATCTACAGGATGCACAGCAGCAATTTGCCAAGGCTTCTTCAACAGTGCCTCCCAAATCCGCGACCTCCACCTAGGTTCAAGAAGAAGGCCCACCACCTTCTCAGGGGCAACTAAGGATGGGCAATAATGCTGGTCTTGCTAGCGACGGCCGCACAGGAACAGGAGGAGGCCATTCAGCCCCTCAAGCCTGTTCTGCCATTCAATTAGATCATGGCTTATCTGTATCGTAACTCCATCTACTGGCCTTGGTTCCGTAACCCTTAATAACTGTGCCTAACAAAAATCTATCGATCTCAGTTTTGAAATTTTCAATTGGCCCCCCAGTCTCAACAGCTTTTTGGGGAGAGAGTTCCAGATTTCCACTGAAGAAGTGCTTCCTGATTTTACTCCTAAATGGCCTGGCTCTAATTTTAAGGTGATGCCCTCTTGTTCTGGACTCCCCCACCAGAGGAAATAGTTTCTCTGTGTCTACCCTACCAAATCCTTTCATCATCTTAAACACCTCAATTAGATCACCCCTTAATCTTTTATACTCAAGGGAATACAAGCCCTCATCCCAAGAATGAATAATAAATAAAGGAAGGTAAGAAGGGATAGATGGATGATTCTTTGGAATTGTGGGCTACATGCTGCAACCATGGCTGATGACACCTCTGCACAAATCCAATATCCCAGCAGAGTAGAGATACAGTGAGGCACATCAGCAAACTAAGGGCCTTGCTAAGCAAATATTGGTGATACTAAAGCAACACTTGAGGTGCTTTCGATGTTCTGGGTAGGGGAGGCTTACAATATGCAGTTTATTTTAACTGGGAGTTACATTGTAATACTCATGAGCTTATAGCTGTCAGGTTTTACTCATTAAAGTGCTGTGTAATTCACCAACACATGGAATCCGAACAGTAGTGGAGTGCTGGTGTCATCGCTGTGTAGTTTAGTTCCTATATCACTAGGGAAAGGAGCCAGCAACTGCCCCACAGTGAGAGGGTCACCTCCAGGCTATTCTTGTAGCCCCCCCTGAAGAGCTGTCCCAGGGCAACGTGAGTGGAGGTCTAGGAGCAGGGTCTCCATCTGATCTTATCAGTCGCGGTTAGGGAGTGGTCCCCAGGGAAATAATGGAGAGTTAAACATTAACTCTGTTTCTCTCTTCACAGATGCTGCCTGACCTGCTGAGTATCTCCAGCATTTTCTGTTTTTATTTCAGATTTCCAGCATCTGCAGTATTTTCTTTTTGTATTAGAGCTGAATTCCAGAGGTGAGGTGAGAGTGACTGCCCTTGGCATTAAGGCAGCATTTGACTGAGTGTGGCATCAAGCAGCCCTAGTAAAACTGAAGTCAATGGGAATCAGGGGGAAAACTCTCCACTGGCTGGAGTCATACCTAGCACAAAGGAAGATAGTTGTGATTGTTGGAGGTCAATCATCTCAGCCCCAGGACATCGCTGCAGGATTTCCTCAGGGCAGTGTCCTAGGCCCTAGGCCCAACCATCTTCAGCTGCTTCATCAGTGGCCTTCCCTCCATCATAAGGTCAGAAGTGGGGATGTTCGCTGATGATTGCACAGTGTTCAGTTCATGCCCACATGGAGCAAGACCTGGACGACATTCAGGCTTGGGCTGATAAGTGGCAGGTAACATTCGCACCAAACAAGTGCCAGACAATGACTATCTCCAATAAGCGAGAGTCTAATTGTTGAGTCTGTGTTTACAAGTGCAGTTATAAGGAATAACAGGACACAGACAACAGAAGTAAGTAAACAGGTCTTTAGTGATTGAGGGTCAGGGCGGGAACTGAGGTACACTTTGCTCCACAGGGTTTATATACCGGTGTGGTCACCACCGGTACTACAATGTACAGGAACCGTTAAAAAGTAGTCCATCACCTTAAGATATCCTCTTAAGGTAGTTCAGGTTACATACACTACAATTCCTCCCCTTTTAGCTTAACAGTGGACACCCCAATTAATACACTACATGGATAATATACATATATACAATTTACACACAAGAACTGTTCAAAGATTCAGTCTCTGAGAAGGCCTCCTGATCCGGGCCAGATAACGCCTTTCAGGGATCTCTGGTTCCCGTTGCTGGGGTGACTCATCCACTTGATCTCCTATGGATTCAACATCATCCAATATGTTCGAGTCTGAGGTAGATGCTACAGGCTCAATAAGTTCTTCAACTGGTGTCTCTGCTGTAGACATGGGGTCGACCCTTGCTCTTGATTCCACAAGTTGGTCAGCATGACATCGTATTACGTTCTCTCCAACGTCTACCGTGTACATCAAAGGTCCCTGTCATGCACAAATTGTCCCAGGTTGCCATTTATCATCCCTATAGTCCCTGGCCAACACTGGTTGTCCTATTTCAAAACTACGAGTGGCCTTTTTATTTACATGCTGGAATTGCTTGTGTTCGACTTCCCGTCGCACATTTGGTTTTAACAAATCCAACCGGGACCGCAGCCTTCTGTTATAGAACATTATGTAAGAAGTCACACAACACCAGGTTATAGTCCAACAGCTTTATTTGAAATCACAAGCTTTCGGAGCGCTGCTCCTTCTTCAGGTGAAGTGGAGAAATGCATAAAGACACAGCTTATATAGTCAGAGAATCATGTCAGATGTTTACAGGTAACCTTTCCAACTGCCATTTATCACACCTCGGCAGAGAGATAATCACAGCAGTCAAAGGTATGAA
Organism: Somniosus microcephalus; assembly: GCF_052327205.1. Lineage (NCBI taxonomy): Eukaryota > Metazoa > Chordata > Chondrichthyes > Squaliformes > Somniosidae > Somniosus > Somniosus microcephalus. Next base: position 84,401,028 of record NC_140994.1, on the reverse strand, counting down.
TGGTGTCCAAACAGGTCAGTCAGGGAAACATTACATCAAAGAACAATGAGGTGGGGTCACAAGGGGTCAAATATTGCAGATGCTGGGGTCTGTATGAAAAACAAAAAAACAGACAAAAAACATTTTTTTTGGCTGGAAATCACAGCAGGTCCGGCCGCATCTGTGTAGAGAGAACAAGCCAATGTCGACTCGAGTCTGGATGACCCTGCATCAGGTGGGGTTACATGTAGCGTGACATGAACCCAAGATCTCGGTTGAGGCCATCCTCATGAGTGCGGAACTTGGCTATCAGTTTCTGCTCGACGATTTTGCGTTGTCGTGTGTCTCGAAGGCCACCTTGGAGAATGCTTACCCGAAGATCGGAGGCTGAATGTCCTTGACTGCTGAAGTGTTCCCCGACTGGGAGGGAACACTCCTGCCTGGTGATTGTTGCGCGGTGTCCGTTCACCCGTTGTCGCAGTGTCTGCATGGTCTCGCCGATGTACCATGCTCCGGGGCATCCTTTCCTGCAACGTATGAGGTAGACAACGTTGGCCGAGTCACATGAGTATGTACCATGTACCTGGTGGGTGGTGTCCTCACGTGTGATGATGGTATCTGTGTTGATGATCTGGCATGTCTTGCAGAGGTTGCTGTGGCAGGGTTGTGTGGTGTCGTGGTCGCTGTTCTCCTGAAAGCTGGGTAATTTGCTGCGAACGATGGTCTGTTTGAGGTTAGGCGGCCGTTTGAAAGCGAGTAGTGGAGGCGTGGGGATGGCCTTAGCGAGGTGTTCGTCGTCATCGATGACATGTTGAAGGCTGCGAAGAACATGGCGTAGTTTCTCCGCTCCGGGGAAGTACTGGACGACGAAGGGTACTCTGTTGGTTGTGTCCCGTGTTTGTCTCCTGAGGAGGTCTATGCGATTTTTTGCTGTGGCCCGTCGGAACTGTCGATCAACAAGTCGAGCGTCATATCCCGTTCTTACAAGGGCGTCTTTCAGTGTCTGTAGGTGTCCATCGCGTTCCTCCTCGTCTGAGCAGATCCTGTGTATTCGCAGGGCTTGTCCATAGGGGATGGCTTCTTTAACGTGGTTAGGGTGGAAGCTGGAGAAGTGAAGCATCGTGAGGTTGTCCGTGGGCTTGCGGCAGAGTGAAGTGCTGAGGTGTCCGTCTTTGATGGAGATTCGTGTGTCCAGGAATGAGACTGATTCTGAGGAGTAGTCCATGGTGAGTTTGATGGTGGGATGGAACTTGTTGATGTTATCGTGTAGTCTTTTCAGTGATTCTTCGCCGTGGGTCCATAGGAAGAAAATGTCGTCGATGTATCTGGTGTATAGCGTTGGTTGGAGATCCTGTGCAGCGAAGAAGTCTTGCTCGAACTTGTGCATGAAGATGTTTGCGTATTGGGGTGCGAATTTGGTCCCCATGGCTGTTCCGTGTGTTTGGGTAAAGAACTGGTTGTCGAAGGTGAAGACATTGTGGTCAAGGATGAAGCGGATGAGTTGTAGGATGGCGTCTGGAGATTGGCTGTTGTTGGTGTTGAGTACTGAGGCTGTCACAGCGATGCCGTCATCGTGGGGGATACTGGTGTAGAGTGCCGAGACGTCCATCGTGACGAGGAGTGTTCCTGGTTCAAGTGGTCCGTGGGTGCTGAGCTTCTGTAAGAAGTCTGTAGTGTCGCGACAGAAGCTGGGGGTTCCCTGTACGATGGGTTTCAGGATGCCCTCGACATATCCAGAGAGGTTCTCACACAGGGTTCCGCTGCCTGATGCGATAGGACGTCCAGGTGTGTTGGCTTTATGTATCTTTGGGAGGCAGTAGAAGTCTCCCACGCGGGGAGTACGTGGGATGAGAGCATGTAGGATGCTTTGAAGGTCTGGATCGAAGGTTTTGATCAGTCTGTTGAGTTGGCGGGTGTGTTCTTTGGTCGGATCTGCGGGTAACTGTCTGTAGTGTTCCTGGTTGTCCAGTTGTCGGTATACTTCTTTGCAATAGTCTGTTCTGTTCTGTATGACGATGGCACCTCCTTTGTCTGCTGGTTTGATGACGATGTTGCGGTTGGTCTTGAGAGCGTGGATGGCGTTGCGTTGTGCTCGGGTGACATTCTGGACTGTCTTGTGAGTGCGGCTGATGAATCTGGCGTTGATGCATCTCCTGACAGCTTGAGCATACATGTCAAGCTTAGGGCAGCGACCCTCCGGAGGGGTCCAATTTGACTCTTTGTTCTTCGGGTGCTGCACTGCGGATCCCTCTGTCTGCTGTTCCGGATCATTGATTGTCTCATTGGGTTCGCTGCTGACATCTTGGGATTTGTGGAAGAATTCCCGGAGCCTCATTCTCCTGATGAATTCCTCTGTGTCTGCCGCGAGACCGATGGGGTCCATTTTGGTGGTGGGGCAGAAATTGAGCCCTCGGCTGAGAACTTCAATTTCGTCTGGTTGAAGGGTGTGGTCGGACAGGTTGATGATGGATTTCCCTGTGGTTTCAACCGTGGTACCGGGGGAGGCTTGGTTGCTGCTGCTGGTGATGCCAAGTTTCTCAAGCTTCCTGTTCTTGGTGTGCATGTAGGTGGCGTAGTTCCGTTGCCTTGTTTGTTTGGCGGTGTCTCGTAGCTGGTCTGCTGCGTCCTGAGCACAGGCTGAGAACATGGACTCCATCTCGGTTTCGAGGTTGCGGCGTCTGCTGTAGAGCTGGTGTACGAGATGGTTGAGGAGTGTGCGAGAGGTACGACGGCAGAGTCTCTCAGCGTAGTCTGTGTTGTAGGTCGACTTGAGTGGGTTAGTGATCTGTAGTCCTTTCGGGATCTTGTCTGCTTTCTTGCATCTCTGTAGAAACTTGATGTCTGTGCCGATATGCGCGATCTTCTTGGAGATCCTCTCCACTTTGAGCCGGCAGTTTGTGGTGTCGATAGTAGCCATGGTGTGGAGATGCCGGAGTTGGACTGGGGTGGACAAATGTAAGAAGTCACACAACACCAGGTTATAGTCCAGCAGCTTTATTTGAAATCACAAGCTTTCGGAGCGCTGCTCCTTCTTCAGGTGAAGTGGAGAAATGCATAAAGACACAGCTTATATAGTCAGAGAATCATGTCAGATGTTTACAGGTAACCTTTCCAACTGCCATTTATCACACCTCGGCAGAGAGATAATCACAGCAGTCAAAGGTATGAATGGTGTCCAAACAGGTCAGTCAGGGAAACATTACATCAAAGAACAATGAGGTGGGGTCACAAGGGGTCAAATATTGCAGATGCTGGGGTCTGTATGAAAAACAAAAAAACAGACAAAAAACATTTTTTTTGGCTGGAAATCACAGCAGGTCCGGCCGCATCTGTGTAGAGAGAACAAGCCAATGTCGACTCGAGTCTGGATGACCCTGCATCAGGTGGGGTTACATGTAGCGTGACATGAACCCAAGATCTCGGTTGAGGCCATCCTCATGAGTGCGGAACTTGGCTATCAGTTTCTGCTCGACGATTTTGCGTTGTCGTGTGTCTCGAAGGCCACCTTGGAGAATGCTTACCCGAAGATCGGAGGCTGAATGTCCTTGACTGCTGAAGTGTTCCCCGACTGGGAGGGAACACTCCTGCCTGGTGATTGTTGCGCGGTGTCCGTTCATCCGTTGTCGCAGTGTCTGCATGGTCTCGCCGATGTACCATGCTCCGGGGCATCCTTTCCTGCAACGTATGAGGTAGACAACGTTGGCCGAGTCACATGAGTATGTACCATGTACCTGGTGGGTGGTGTCCTCACGTGTGATGATGGTATCTGTGTTGATGATCTGGCATGTCTTGCAGAGGTTGCTGTGGCAGGGTTGTGTGGTGTCGTGGTCGCTGTTCTCCTGAAAGCTGGGTAATTTGTTCTCTCTACACAGATGCGGCCGGACCTGCTGTGATTTCCAGCCAAAAAAAATGTTTTTTGTCTGTTTTTTTGTTTTTCATACAGACCCCAGCATCTGCAATATTTGACCCCTTGTGACCCCACCTCATTGTTCTTTGATGTAATGTTTCCCTGACTGACCTGTTTGGACACCATTCATACCTTTGACTGCTGTGATTATCTCTCTGCCGAGGTGTGATAAATGGCAGTTGGAAAGGTTACCTGTAAACATCTGACATGATTCTCTGACTATATAAGCTGTGTCTTTATGCATTTCTCCACTTCACCTGAAGAAGGAGCAGCGCTCCGAAAGCTTGTGATTTCAAATAAAGCTGTTGGACTACAACCTGGTGTTGTGTGGCTTCTTACATTTGTCCATCCCAGTCCAACTCCAGCATCTCCACACCATAGAACATTATGGCAGGGCTTTGATTTGTCACTGCATGCGTGGCGTTTCAATACGCCATTAGGAAATTGTCCACCTTGTGTTGTAGTGGAATATGATCTTCACTCATGGCCTTTATCGCCTTTTTGAACGTTTGTACAAATCTCTCGGCCAACCCATTTGTAGCCGGATGATATGGGGCAGATGTATAGTGTTTCACCCCATTCTTTTTCATGAATTTCTGGAATTCTTCTGACACGAACTGTGGTCCGTTGTCTGAACATATTTGCTCCGGCAATCCATTCCTTGCAAATATGGTTCTTAGAACTGCAATCATCTTCTCGGAGGTAGTGGTCGACATCTTAATCACTTCTGGCCATTTAGAATGTGCGTCTACTGCTATCAAAAACATGGAATCCATGAATGGACCTGCAAAGTCGATATGCACATGTTGCCATGGGGCTGAAGGCCATTCCCATGGATGCAGCAGTGCAATTGGAGGTGCGTTCTGAACTTTTTGGCACCCTGAGCAGCTTTTAGTCAGATCCTCTATTTGTTTGTCTATACCTGGCCACCACACATAAGCCCTAGCAAGGCTTTTCATCTTGACTCCCCCCAGATGACCTTTGTGCAATTCTTTTAGAACTCTCTCCCTTAATTTAGGAGGAATAATCACCCTTGTTCCATACATCAATGTTCCTTGACATACGGACAGCTGTTCTCGTCTGGCTGAGAATGCTGGTAACAGTGGTTCGCCATGTGCTGGCCATCCCTTCACTGTCAAATCGTAGACCCGAGACAGTGTCGGGTCATTTCGGGTCTCTCTCTCAATACCCACATTGGTGACTGGTAAGCATTCGATGATGGTCGAGTGAAATATCTCGACAGGGTCAACTGCCGGTGCCTCTTCCGCTGTAGGTAGTGGCAGGCACGACAGCCCATCAGCATTACCATGTTGCTTTGTACCTTTGAACTCAATATCATATTGATGTGCCCCTAGGAAAAGGGACCATCTCTGAAGCGTCTGCGCCGTCATTACTGGAACACCCTTCTTAGGGTTGAAAATGGAAACCAACGGCTGGTGATCTGTCAGCAGCGTAAACTTTTGGCCGTGCAGGTAATGGTTAAATTTCTTAACTCCCCACATGAGGCTGAGAGCCTCCCTATCTATCTGAGCATAGTTGCGCTCAGCGGAGGTCAATGATCTGGATGCAAAAGCGACTGGCCTTTCCGAGCCATCTGGAAACTTATGTGAGAGCACTGCCCCGATACCATATGGAGATGCATCACAAGCTAAGCGAATAGGTAGCGTTGGGTTAAAGTGAGCCAACACTTCCTTAGAAGTGATCAATGCCTTGCTCTTTTGAAAAGCCCGCTTACAATCATCGCTCCACTTCCATGGTATTCCCATTTGCAAGAGAGTGTTTAGTGGGTGTAACACCGTGGATAAATTTGGAAGAAACTTGTGGTAATAGTTAACCAACCCGAGGAACGACCTCAACTGGGATACATTTTCCGGTGCTGGAGCCTTGACTACAGCCTCGAGCTTGTCAGGGGACTTATGGAGCCCCTCCTGGTCAATGACGTGGCCGCAGTACGAGATTCGCTTTTGAAAGAACTCGCATTTCTGGTGATTAGCTCTTAGCCCATATTCTTTCAATCTGATGAGCACCTGCTCCAAATTCGCGAGGTGATCATTATCGTTATCTCCTGTAATCAGGATGTCATCCAGGTAGCATTGTGTGCCTGGGATTCCCTGCAATACCTGCTCCATGGCCCTTTGCCAAATCACTGGAGCCGATGCCACTCCAAAAACCAGCCTATTATACTGATATAAGCCCTTATGTGTGTTGATCGTGAGATACTGTCGTGACGCTTCATCAACTTCCATCTGTAGGTACGCCTGCGCCAGGTCTATCTTGGTGAAGTGCTTTCCGCCAGACAGCGAAGCGAAGATATCTTCAATCCGCGGAAGCGGATATTGCACCGTGTGAAGAACTGGATTAACAGTGATCTTGAAATCGCCACAGATGCGAACCTTCCCAGGTTCCCCAGGCTTGTTGCTCAACGAACGCTTCATGACAGGAACAATGGGTGTAGCCCATTCGCTCCAGTCCACCTTGGACAGTACCCCTGAACGTTCTAGCCCTTCCAGCTCTGCTTCCACAGCAGGTCGTATCACATAAGGCATCAGTCTGGCTTTGAAAAATTTTGGGTTTGCATGTTCTTCAACCTTGATGGGTGCAGTAATTCCTTTCAGTGTTCCAAGTCCCTGTTGGAACACCTCCTTAGCATCGTCTAAGATTTTGGACAGTCATTTAGGTTTGACGTCGTCCTCCTTACAGGCATCCACAGTCAGTGCTTGTATGGAATGCCAGTCCAATTTTATTCTCTGGATCCATTCCCGTCCTAGTAGTGGCGGACCTCCATCAGGTAACACGTACAAGTCCATTTTCTGACTTCCTTTACCATTGTAGACCACATTTACTTTTATTTTTCCTTTGGGATATACTTTTTGCCCCATGTATGTTTTCAATACAATCTTCGTATCCCTCAGGGGAATGTGCGAGAATAACCTTTTGTAGTCTTGCTTATTTATGACCGTTAATGCCGACCCTGTGTCCAATTCCATCTTCACTTGGACTCCTGCTATCTGGAGCATGACCCAGATAGTTTGGTGGTCTGCTGTGTTACCCACATTATGTATTTTCAGATAACCCAGTCCCTTACTGCTGGAGTCTGAATCCATCTTCTGTTCATCCGAACTGTTCTCTGTCACCTTGTGTACTTTTTTGTACTTCTCCTGCAGTGACTTTTTGCTGCTGGTCTTCTTTCCTGACCAGCATACTCTCGCTATGTGACCAAGTTTGCCACATTGCCTGCATTCTTTGTTTTTGAACCAGCACTGGTTCTGGTCATGCGTTGTCCTTCCGCAACGATAGCACTTTACTGCACCCAATGCCATTTCATTGGTGCTGAATTCCAGTGGCCTTTGCTGTGTCTCTGCAGCACCCCGTGCTGCTGCCTCGTGGGTTGCTGCAATGCTGAAAGCTTTGTCCAGCGTAAGATCCCTTTCCTCTAGCAGTCGCTTCTGGGTTCCTTCCCTTAGGAGCCCACACACAAACTTATCTCTCAGTGCGTCTGCTAGTCCTGTTCCGAACTGGCAGTACTTTGATAACTTGCGCAGTTCTGTTAGGAATTCAGCGTTGCTTTCTTCTTTATGTTGAATTCTTTTGTAGAATTTAAATCGTTCCGCTATCAGCAGCGGTGTGGGGTTTAAATGCTCTTGCAGGATAGTAACAATATTCGCGAAACTCTTTTCTACCGGTTTGTCTGGGGTTACCAGGTTCCTTAATAACCCGTACGTCTTCGCACCCATCGAGTTTAATAGGGTTAGTGCTTTCTTATCATCCGGTACATCATTCGTTCTACAGTAAACTTCGATGCGTTCCACATACGTGGTCCAATCTTCCACATCGTTGTTGAAGGCAGTGATGTTACCCGTTTTCGGCATCCTTGCTGAGTTTCTTCTTTCCCTTTGGATATTCTTTAATATGATGACTTTTTAAAAATTTTTTATTTAAGATGGTGGCTTTTCCCGCGCTTGTCTTCTTCCCCCGCCAACTCAAGATGGTGATTCCGTGCTGTTGCTGTCCACGCCTCCCAGCGGTCCTTCCTGCCTTTATTTTCCTGTGTATACGCTTCCTTGCGCTGCTGCTCTTGTTGCCCCGCCGCTCCCGCGGTCCTTGTGGCAATAAAGCGCCTTTCTGGCTGCTGCGCGTCTCTGCCCCGATTGCAGTTTGTTTTAAAACTGCTTTTCAGCGCTTCTTCTGCACTGTTGCGCTGTTGCCCCACCGCTCCCGCGGTCCTTGTGACAATAAAGCGCCTTTCTGGCTGCTCCACGTCTCTGCCCCGATTGCAGTCCGGCCCCTGACACCGGCTGCGGTCGTGTTCTCCGCCCTTTTTCTTTGTTTTTCCTCCCCTTCTCCCTCTGACAACTCGGCCGACTTCCCCCCCGTGCCGCTTGATCGGGCTTACCCGCCGCTGTCATAGAAGGGATGTCCACTGCCTGTTGCTGATGTTGGACTTCGTGGCCAGGAAACCAAACCGAGTTCTCGATGGCCTCCTGTGCGATGCAGTGCTCTGCAGGATGTTGAGGGCGGATGCCCTTTTTTTAACGCCCGTTTCTGAGGATGAAGCCTCCTTGGAATGGACCCCAGAATCAGTACTGGGGGAAGTGATGCAAAACCGCCGCTAGGTACGATCAGACTCGTCGCCACTGTTGAGTCTGTGTTTACAAGTGCAGTTATAAGGAATAACAGGACACAGACAACAGAAGTAAGTAAACAGGTCTTTAGTGATTGAGGGTCAGGGCGGGAACTGAGGTACACTTTGCTCCGCAGGGTTTATATACCGGTGTGGTCACCACCGGTACTACAATGTACAGGAGCCGTTAAAAAGTAGTCCATCACCTTAAGGTATCCTCTTAAGGTAGTACAGGATACATACACTACACTAATCACCGCTCCTTGACATTCAATAGCACTACCAGCGCCGAATCCCCCTCCATCCACATCCTGAGGGTCATCATTGACCAGAAACTTAACTGGACCAGCCACATAAATACTGTGGCAACAAGAACAGATCAGAGGCTGGGTATTCTGCAGTGAGTGTCCTGGAACTCCCTCCCTAACAGCACTGTGGGAGTACTTTCACCACATGGACTGCAGCGGTTCAAGAAAGCAGCTCACCATCACCTTCTCAAGGGAAATTAGGGATGGGCAATAAATGCTGACCTTGCCAGCGACGCCTACATCCTGGAATGAATTTTTAAAGTCTCCTCCCCGAAGGAGACCTTACAGATTATTGGATCAGGAAAATAATGGTTTATTATTAGTCCAAATACTAGGATCATCTGGTCAAAATATTCAAAAGTGATTCTGTTCTGAAAGAATGTGGGTCGCATTTCCATACAACATCTGACAGTGAGCCACAAGCAGTGAACTAAGAGCACACAAACACATCTCTCTTGCATACCTAGCGATACTATTTCAGTCAGGCCTGTCTGGGTCTAAACTTTTAGGCTTCCGAGGTGTTCAAAGTTTAGGAACATTAGGAACAGGAGGAGGCCACTCAGCCCCTTGAGCCTGTTCTGCCATTCAATTAGATCATGGCTGAGCTGTACCTTATCTTCATTTACCCTCCTTAGCTCCATATCCCTTGATACCCTTACCCAACAGAAATCTATCGATCTCAGTCTTGAAAGTTTCAATTCACCCAGGATCCACAGCCTTTTGAGGAGAGCGAGTTCCAGATTCCCATGACCCTTTGTGCTTCTCCATGTGAGACAAATTTAGAAAATACATCGAAGAACCTCAATTAATAAAATCATGTCAATTGAGAAGAAAATTTATCAGGCAGAAGCAAAGTATTTCTTGAACAGATGGTTAATTAATGTGAAGTCTGAGCTCTGCAGCTCTGGTAGACTCCTTCAAGATAACCCTGCTAATCCCATCTTTTAAAGGATGAAATTATTTCCCAGTCTGATAGAACCGCAGCTAACATTGATGCCTCGGCTGACTGTCATTTTTAAAAACAATGTCGTCGAGCCTATTTCAGCACTGTCACCCGTAAGAATAATTAGCTTCCATCAAAGCAGTAGATTATCTGTTCATGTCGCCCATCGAGTCATTACAATGAGGTACCAATAAAGATGAATTATGTCTAATCTTTCCTTCTCTTCTGTCCATCTGATTGATGATTATAACATCTTCGATATTACAAAGCAGAAAAATGACACTGACATTTACAACATGAGGATCTGACAGATAAAAACTGACTGCAAGGCACGTTCCACGACGAGAAAAACAAGCCAAGACAAATAAGCCTCCAAACAAAGAGGCAATTAGGCAGCCTGTGAATTATAGAGTGACTACACCTTGTGGGTGGAATGTGACCCGATTAATTACACAGCACAAGGGGGATCCCTGGCGTTTTTGCCATGATACTTTATTACAAAGTGCACTGACTCCACGTGTTCTCTGTCTGAAACAAAGGCAAAAGGATTTCCCCAAACGTACTCGCTGGCTCCTGGGCAACAGTTTCCAGTCACAGACAGTAATCTTGTTGGAATATTCAAGCAGCCAGTGTTGAGCATGGAAAGCTGTGCGAGTTAATGAATTTCACAGTATTTACAGCACAGAAACAGGCCATTCAGCCCAACAGGTCTGTGCCGGTGTTTATGTTCCACACAAGCCTCCTCCCACCCTACTTCATCTCACCCTATCAACATAACCTTTCTCCTTCGTGTACTCAGCTAGCTTCCCCTTAAATACATCTATACTATTCACCTCAACTACACCATGTGATAGCGAGTTCCACATTCTCACCACTCTCTGGGTAAAGAACTTTCTCCTGAATTTCCTATTGGGTTTATTAGTGACGATCTTATATTGGTGGCCTCTAGTTTTCGACTCCACCACAAGAGGAGACATCTTCTTTGTGTCTACTCTATCAAACCCCTTCAAAATTTTAAAGACCTCTATTAGGTCACCACCTCAGCCTTCTCTTTTCTAGAGAAAAGAGACCCAGCCTATTCAATCTTTCCTGATAGCTATAACCTTTCAGTTTTGGTATCATCCTTGTAAATCTTTTTTGCACCTTCTCCAGTGCCTCTATATCCTTTTTGTAATATGGAGACTGTGCACAGTATTCTAAGTATGGTCTAGCCAAGATTTGATACAAGTTTAACGTAACCTCTGCTTTTCAATTCTATTCCTCTGGAAATGAACCCCAGTGCATTGTTTGCATTTTTTATGGCCTTGGTTTCATATCCCTTAATATCCAAACCTAACAAAACTCTATCTGTCTCAGTTTTGAAATTTTGAATTGACTTAGCCTCTTACAGATTTTTGGGAGGAGAGAGTTCCAGATTTCCATTATCCTTTGTGTGAAGAAGTGCTTCCTGACATCACCCCTGAATGACCGAGCTCTAATTTTAAGGTTGTGCCCTAAGTGTTTGTAAAGATCGAATAGGTGCCCAGTATAGAACAGGTTACTCCAAGCAGATAGTTTGATAAAAAGCAAGATGGTTGTTTATGGACAATGCAATTAGGTCGCAGCATTTAGTCACCATACTCACCAACAGGCTCTGTATTACCGCTTTGTTTTCGGAGTCTCAGATTCCACCCTCCACTCTGATAGTCAGTCACATGTTTAGCAAATATTGCGATGCAGTGTAAGCATCCTTAACATAATGCACTTGGAAAATCAGAGAAAGAACTGCCACTAAACTAGCAAGAAATGAGTTATTGTCTAATTATATGATCATCAACAGCACTTTCATATGACAGTATGTAGAACTGTATGTAAATAACTTGGTTCCCTCTTATTCCAGTTTTTATGTATCAATTTTTGAGAGAAGTTTTGTTTGACTGTAAGAAACATGTCCCCCGTCGTTACAGATAGCGTGGCATTGCAAGATTATATGCACGTTATCCTGTCTAAGCAACAGGACATACTCAAAAAGGATAAATTCTCTCCTCTAATGAGTTCCAAAACCTTTCTCAAATTTACTGTTATTTCTACCAACGTGTAAAGAAAAAGTACGAGGGAAGTTCCTGCTGAATTGGTGTCTGCGAATGAATCAACATTGTTTAGGAGCTCTGTATTACATTCATAGGAACACAGGAGTAGGTCATTCAGCCCCTTGAGCCTGCTCCACCATTCTATTAGATCATGGCTGATCTGTAACTCCATTGATCCACCTCATTCATTTCCCTTTGTACCCTTACCTAATAAAAATCTATCGATCTCAGTCTTGAAAATTTCAATTGACTCAGCATCCACAGCCTTTTGATTGAGACAGTTCCACATTTCCACTACCTTTTGGGTGAAAAAGTGCTTCCTGATTTCACTCCTGAATGGCCTGGCTCTAATTTTAAGATGGTGTCCCCTTGTTGTGGATTCCCCCACCAGTGGAAATAGTTTCTCTGTATCTACTCTATTGAATCAGTTTATCATTTAAACACCTTGATCAGATCACCTCTCAACCTTCTAAACTCAAGGGAATACAACCCAACTTCATGTAACCTGTCCTTGTAATTTAACCCTTTTAGCCCCAGTATCATTCTGGTGAACCTGTGCTGCTCCCTCTCCAAGGCCATTATATCCTTCCTGAGGTTTGGTACCCAAAACTGAATGCTGTATTCCAGATGGGGTCAGACCAAGGCTCTGTACAACTGAAGCATAACCTCCTCTCCTCTGTATTCCAACCCTCTTGAGAAAAAGGCTTGCATTCCGTTAGCCTTAACATAACAACATAAGAACATAAGAACTAGGAGCAGGAGTAGGCCATATGGCCCTTCGAGCCTGCTCCACCATTCAAGAAGATCATGACTGATCTTCAACCTCAACTCCACTTTCCTTTCCTAACCCCATATCCCTTGATTCCTCTGGAGTCCAAAAATCTATCTAGCTCAGCCTTGAATATACTCAACGACTGAGCATCCACAGCACTTCGGGGCAGAGAATTCCAAGGTGGAAAAATTGGGTATCGCCCGTTTTGGGGCGCTAATTTCGGCCGGGCGCAAAGTTTAGCGCCCGGCACTAATTATCGTCTCCGACTACAAATTTCGCCTCTATCGCCCCCGGGAGGTGATTTGAGCGCTAACTCAGGCGCTACACACCTCGCTTAAGGCGCTGAACGTAAGCATGCAGGTGCAGCAGGCAGTTAAGAAGGCAAATGGTATGTTGGCCTTCGTAGCGAGAGGGTTTGAATACAGGAACAAGGATGTCTTGCTGCAGTTGTACAGGGCCTTGGTGAGACCACATCTTGAGTATTGTGTGCAGTTTTGGTCGCCTTATCTGAGGAAGGATGTTCTTGCCATGGAGGGAGTGCAGCGAAGATTCACCAGGCTGATACCTGGGATGGCAGGAATGACGTATGAGGAGAGATTGGGTCGATTGGGCTTATACTCGTTGGAGTTTAGAAGAATGAGAGGGGATCTCATTGAAACTTATAAAATTCTGAAAGGACTGGACAGACTAGATGCAGGAAGGATGTTCCTGATGGTCGGGGAGTCCAGAACCAGGGGTCACAGTCTAAGGATAAGGGGTAAGCCATTTAGGACAGAGATGAGGAGGAATTTCTTCACCCAGAGAGTGGTGAACCTGTGGAATTCTCTACCACAGAAGGCAGTAGAGGCCAATTCATTAAATATATTCAAGAAGGAGTTGGATATATTTCTTAAGGCTAAAGGGATCAAGGGATATGGGGAGAAAGCAGGGACAGGGTACTGAATTTGGATGATCAGCCATGATCTCATTGAATGGAGGAGCAGGCTCGAGGGGCCGAGTGGCCTACTCCTGCTCCTATCTTCTATGTTTCTATGTTTCAAACGTCAGGGAGCGAGGCGCTACCTCAGAACGCTACCAAAGCTCAGGCGATGCCAGTTACCATGGAAGCCAGACAGACTCTTAAAGGGGAGGGACCATCTTGCTGGCCAGCCACACGCTGCTCATTGCAGCCTTGAATCTCGGCCTGGAGAGACCTCAAAAGCAATTGTGTTGGAAGCACTAATGGATAGGCCCAGGGAAAGAGCTCGGCACTTAAAAACCTCAAAAGTGGTGCTGAGGGCCAAAACTCCTTAGGACAACATTTTGCCGACAAGAAAAGGCAGGAAGCACCCGCCATTAAATAGCGCTCCCCCAGCCCCTTCCCAACTTGAAAACGTTCCCCTCTACCTGTCGTTCCTAGCAGCAGGCGCTAAGGCAGGGGGCGCGACTCAATTTCCAGTCCGGGGTGCTACCAGGGCGTTACACGCTCGACTGACATCACGATCTGCGGGCGCAGGAGATCGTGGCGGTAGTGTTTGCGCGGCCGCAAAACAATTGGTCAATTTCGCAAGCGGCGCTAAAATTGCCACGCTCGAGCACTAATCTTAGCGCCCCGTTAGCGCCCCCCAGAGGCGCTAACAGGAGGCGCTAACCAACCGAATTTTTCCCCCCAAAGATTCACAACCCTCTGAGTGAAGAAATTCCTCCTCATCTCAGTCTTAAAAGGCTGGCCCCTTATCCTGAGACTATGCCCCTAGCTCTAGACTCTCCAGCCAGTGGAAACAATCTCTCAGCATTTACCTGTCAATCCCTTCAGAATCTTGTATGTTTCAATGAGATCACCTCTCATTTTTCTAAACTCCAGAGAGTATAGGCCCAATGTACTCAATCTCTCCTCATAGGGCAGCCCTCTCATCCCAGGGATCAATCTAGTGAACCTTCGTATTATCGCCTCGAAGGCAAGTATATCCTTCCGCAGATAAGGAGACCAAAACTGTGCACAGTGCTCCAGGTGTGGTCTCACCAAAGCCCTGTACAATTGCAGCAAGACTTCCTTACTCTTGTTTTCTAACCCCCTTGTAATAAAGGCCAACATGCCATTTGCCTTCCTAATTGCTTGCTGTAACTGCATACTAACTCTCTGTGTTTCTTGTACTCGGACAGCTAAATCTCTCTGAACACCAACATTTAATAGTTTCTCACCATTTAAAATATATTCTGTTTTTCTATTCTTCCTACCAAAGTGAATAAATTCCCATTTCCTCAGATTATACTCCATCTGCCACCTTATTGCCCACTCACTTAACCTGTCTATATCCCTTTGGAGGCTCTTTGTATCCTCCTCACATCTTACTTTTCCATCCTAGCTTTGTATTGTCAGAAAACCTGGATACGTTACACTCAGTCCCTTCATCTAAGTCATTAATATAGATTGTAAATAGTTGAGGCCCAAGCACTGATCCTTGCGGCACCCCACTAGTTACAGCCTGCCAACCTGAAAATGACCCAGTTATCCCTACTCTCTGATTTCTGTCTGTTAACCAATCCTCTATCCATGCCCCCAACCCCATGAGCCCTTATCTTGCTTAACAACCTTTTATGTGGCACCTTATCGAATGCCTTTTGGAAATCCAAATATACTACATCCACTGGTCCCCCTTTATCTACTCTGTTAGTTATATCCTCATTATGATTTTCTAAGTACCCTGGTACCACTTCCTTAATAATAGATTCCAGCATTTTCCCAATGACTGATGTCAGGCTAACTGGCCTGTAGTTCTCGGTTTTCTTTCTCCCTCCCTTCTTGAATGGCCTTCTATGAACATTGCTCAGAAGCATCCCAGTCACAGCATATCAGCGACCTCTGGGTGAAAGAAAGCATGCCAAGATGATCAGCAGCCAGCATAGCCTGATGCCACCAACCATTTCTGCACGCCCTGGCACAGCCGACCTAGTAATGACCATGGGGGACTGTCTTCACAGGGTCCAGAACAGTGGAGAGCCAGATGCAAAGCTGTGCCATCTGTTACAAGGACACCAGCTGCCATGCATGTCAACTGTGGCTCAGTGGTAGCACTCTTACCTCTGAGTCTGAAGGTTGTGGGTTCAAATCCCACGCCAGACACTTGAGCACACAATCTAGGCTGAGACTCCCAGTGCAGTACTGTGGGAATGCTGCACTGTTGGAGGTGCCATCCTTTGCATGAGGCCTTAAACCGAGGCCCTGTCTGCCCTCTCAGGTGGATATAAATTATCCCATGGCACTATTCAAAAGAAGAGCAGTGGAGATGACCTGGCCAATATTTAGCCCTCAGATAACACCTAAAACAGCTGATCTATGTGCACTGCAGCATGTCCTGTTCAGGCAGGAGTTCATTGCCAGGGTCATTGGTTGAAAAGAAAGAATTAAGACTTACATTTATAGAGAGCCTTTCATGACCTCAGGACGTCCCAAAGCACTTTACAGCCAATGAGGTCTTTTTGAAGTGTAGTCACTGTTGTAATGTAGGAAACGTGGCAGCCAATTTGTGCACAGCAAGCTCCCACAAACAGCAATGAGATAATGACCAGATAATCTGCTTTAGTGATGATGATTGCGGGATAAATATTGACCAAGACACCGGGGAGAACTTGCCTGCTCGTCTTTGAAATAGTTCCATGGGATCTTTTACGTCCATCTGAGAAGGCAAATGGGGGAATAGGGCCTCGGTTTAATGTCTCATCCTGCACCTGGCTCTGGCCCCTTCCATCATTTGCACCAGGAAACCAGGACTCTGCCATTTTCCGAGGGATTCCACTGGTCTCCCACCGGGATTATGGCTGATGGAACTCTCAAGGAATTTTGACGTTGTTACTTGGTGGGCAGATGCATTCATTTAAGCCACCCTGCATTTTCCACATAGCTAGTGGTGCACATATGTGGAGATATAAGGCTTCACTAGGGCTGCAGGTACAAAATAGTTCCAGAACGGGGCAAGACAAACACGGCAAGCCTGATCATCCTTCACAGAATCACAGAATCACAGAATCTACAGTGCAGGTAGAGGCCATTTCGGCCCATCGAGCCTGCACCGACACATATCCCACCCTATCCCCGTAACCCCACGTATTTAATCCCCTAACACTAAGGGTCAATTTATCATAGCCAAATCAACCTAACCTGCACATCTTTGGACTGTGGGAGGAAACCGGAGCACCCGGAGGAAACCCACGCAGACACAGGGAGAATGTGCAAACATTGTGACTGAAAGATTGGACTGAGCAAATCTGAGGCAATTGGGTTATTTGATTTGATTCAAGCATAAATCAGCCAACCCTGTGGTCAGATCTGAAGGGGTAAAATTGTTATCAAGGGGCAGTGAATTAGGGTGACCTCTTGTGTCTGTTGATTCATGTCAATGGGGCAGATTTTGCTGCTCCTGTACCTGGATGACCTGGGTGCTGAGGGTACTGGAAAATTGGCCAGGGGAGCGGCTCACACCTCTAACATAGACGGCAAATGTTGCATCCATTAATTAAATGGATGGAAAATTCAGCAGGCTCGATCAGGCCTACCTGGTTTCCCTTTATTGCCTGCACAACAGCCCGAGAAAATCTACCCCTATATTTCTAATTAGCTGGAGTGCCCGGCGGTGCCGAGGTTTTTTCGAGGGCATGTTGTTGTTGGAAGAGAGAGAGAGAGCGACTGGGGGGGAAGAGAGAGAGCGACTGGGGGGGAAGAGAGAGAGCGACTGGGGGGGAAGAGAGAGAGCGACTGGGGGGGAAGAGAGAGAGCGACTGGGGGGGAAGAGAGAGAGCGACTGGGGGGGAAGAGAGAGAGCGACTGGGGGGGAAGAGAGAGAGAGCAACTGGGGGGAAGAGAGAGAGCGACTGGGGGGGAAGAGAGAGAGCGACTGGGGGGGAAGAGAGAGAGCGACTGGGGGGGAAGAGAGAGAGAGAGCGACTGGGGGGGAAGAGAGAGAGAGAGCGACTGGGGGGGAAGAGAGAGCGACTGGGGGGGAAGAGAGAAAGCGACTGATGGGGAAGAGAGAGAGCGACTGGGGGGGAAGAGAGAGAGCGACTGGGGGGGAAGAGAGAGAGCGACTGGGGGGGAAGAGAGAGAGCGACTGGGGGGGAAGAGAGAGAGCGACTGGGGGGAAGAGAGAGAGCGACTGGGGGGGAAGAGAGAGAGCGACTGGGGGGGAAGAGAGAGAGCGACTGGGGGGGGAAGAGAGAGAGCGACTGGGGGGGGAAGAGAGAGAGCGACTGGGGGGGAAGAGAGAGGGCGACTGGGGGGAAGAGAGAGAGCAACTGGGGGGGGAAGGGAGAGAGCAACTAGGGGGGGAAGGGAGTGAGCGACTGGGGGGAAGGAGAGAGAGCGACTGGGGGGGAAGGGAGAGAGCGACTGGGGGGAAGGAGAGAGAGCGACGGGGGGGAAGAGAGAGAGCGACTGGGGGAAGAGAGAGAGCGACTGGGGGGGAGGAGAGAGAGCGACTGGGGGGAAGAGAGAGAGCGACTGGGGGGGAAGAGAGAGAGCGACGGGGGGGAAGAGAGAGAGCGACGGAGGGAAGAGAGAGAGCGACTGGGGGGAAGAGAGAGAGCGACTGGGGGGGAAGAGAGAGAGCGACTGGGGGGGAAGAGAGAGAGCGACTGGGGGGGAAGACAGAGAGCGACTGGGGGGGAAGAGAGAGAGCGACTGGGGGGGAAGAGAGAGAGCGACTGGGGGGGAAGAGAGAGAGCGACTGGGGGGGAAGAGAGAGAGCGACTGGGGGGGAAGAGAGAGAGCGACTGGGGGGGAGGGGGGGAAGAGAGAGAGCGACTGGGGGGGAAGAGAGAGAGCGACTGGGGGGGAAGAGAGAGAGAGCAACTGGGGGGAAGAGAGAGAGCGACTGGGGGGGAAGAGAGAGAGCGACTGGGGGGAAGAGAGAGAGCGACTGGGGGGGAAGAGAGAGAGAGAGCGACTGGGGGGGAAGAGAGAGAGAGAGCGACTGGGGGGGAAGAGAGAGCGACTGGGGGGGAAGAGAGAAAGCGACTGATGGGGAAGAGAGAGAGCGACTGGGGGGGAAGAGAGAGAGCGACTGGGGGGGAAGAGAGAGAGCGACTGGGGGGAAGAGAGAGAGCGACTGGGGGGGAAGAGAGAGAGCGACTGGGGGGGAAGAGAGAGAGCGACTGGGGGGGAAGAGAGAGAGCGACTGGGGGGGAAGAGAGAGAGCGACTGGGGGGGGAAGAGAGAGAGCGACTGGGGGGGGGAAGAGAGAGAGCGACTGGGGGGGAAGAGAGAGGGCGACTGGGGGAAGAGAGAGAGCAACTGGGGGGGGAAGGGAGAGAGCAACTAGGGGGGGAAGGGAGTGAGTGACTGGGGGGAAGGAGAGAGAGCGACTGGGGGGGAAGGGAGAGAGCGACTGGGGGGAAGGAGAGAGAGCGACGGGGGGGAAGAGAGAGAGCGACTGGGGGAAGAGAGAGAGCGACTGGGGGGGAGGAGAGAGAGCGACTGGGGGGAAGAGAGAGAGCGACTGGGGGGGAAGAGAGAGAGCGACGGGGGGGAAGAGAGAGAGCGACGGAGGGAAGAGAGAGAGCGACTGGGGGGAAGAGAGAGAGCGACTGGGGGGGAAGAGAGAGAGCGACTGGGGGGGAAGAGAGAGAGCGACTGGGGGGGAAGACAGAGAGCGACTGGGGGGGAAGAGAGAGAGCGACTGGGGGGGAAGAGAGAGAGCGACTGGGGGGGAAGAGAGAGAGCGACTGGGGGGAAGAGAGAGAGCGACTGGGGGGGAAGAGAGAGAGCGACTGGGGGGAAGAGAGAGAGCGACTGGGGGGGAAGAGAGAGAGAGCGACTGGGGGGAAGAGAGAGAGCGACTGGGGGGGAAGAGAGAGAGCGACTGGGGGGAAGAGAGAGAGCGACTGGGGGGGAAGAGAGAGAGCGACTGGGGGGGAAGAGAGAGAGAGCGACTGGGGGGAAGAGAGAGAGCGACTGGGGGGGAAGAGAGAGAGCGACTGGGGGGGAAGAGAGAGAGAGAGCGACTGGGGGGGAAGAGAGAGAGAGAGCGACTGCGGGGAAGAGAGAGAGAGAGTGACTGGGGGGGAAGAGAGAGCGACTGGGGGGAAGAGAGAAAGCGACTGATGGGGAAGAGAGAGAGCGACTGGGGGGGAAGAGAGAGAGCGACTGGGGGGGAAGAGAGAGAGCGACTGGGGGGGAAGAGAGAGAGCGACTGGGGGGGAAGAGAGAGAGAGCGACTGGGGGGGAAGAGAGAGAGCGACTGGGGGGGAAGAGAGAGAGCGACTGGGGGGAAGAGAGAGAGCGACTGGGGGGGGAAGAGAGAGGGCGACTGGGGGGGAAGAGAGAGAGCGACTGGGGGGGGAAGAGAGAGAGCGACTGGGGGGAAGTGAGAGAGCGACTGGGGGGGAGGGAGAGAGCAACTAGTGGGGGAAGGGAGTAAGCGACTGGGGGGAAGGAGAGAGAGCGACTGGGGGGGAAGAGAGAGAGAGCGACTGGGGGGGAAGAGAGAGAGCGACTGGGGGGGAAGAGAGAGAGCGACGGGGGGGAAGAGAGAGAGCGACTGGGAGGGGGAAGAGAGAGAGCGATGGGGGGAAGAGAGAGAGCAACGGGGGGGTAAGAGAGAGAGCGACTGGGGGGGAAGAGAGAGATCGACTGGGGGGAAGAGAGAGAGCGACTGGGGGGGAAGAGAGAGAGCGACTGGGGGGGGAAGAGAGAGAGCGACTGGGGGGGAAGAGAGAGAGCGACTGGGGGGAAGATAGAAAGCGACTGGGGGGAAGAGAGA
This sequence comes from Somniosus microcephalus, assembly GCF_052327205.1. Lineage (NCBI taxonomy): Eukaryota > Metazoa > Chordata > Chondrichthyes > Squaliformes > Somniosidae > Somniosus > Somniosus microcephalus. The sequence continues at coordinate 84,380,696 of NC_140994.1, read as the reverse complement.
GAGCGACTGGGGGGAAGAGAGAGAGCGACTGGGGGGGAAGGGAGAGAGCGACTGGGGGGGAAGAGAGAGAGCGACTGGGGGGAAGAGAGAGAGCGACTGGGGGGGAAGAGAGAGAGCGACTGGGGGGGGGAAGAGAGAGAGCGACTGGGGGGGAAAGAGAGAGAGCGACTGGGGGGGGAAGAGAGAGAGCGACTGGGGGGGAAGAGAGAGAGCGACTGGGGGGAAGAGGAGAGAGCAACTGGGGGGAAGAGAGAGAGCAACTGGGGGGAAGTGAGAGAGCAACTAGGGGGGAAGGGAGTGAGCGACTGGGGGAAGGAGAGAGAGCGACTGGGGGGGAAGGGAGACAGCGACTGGGGGGAAGGAGAGAGAGCGACGGGGGGGAAGAGAGAGAGCGACTGGGGGAAGAGAGAGAGCGACTGGGGGGGAAGAGAGAGAGCGACTGGGGGGGAAGAGAGAGAGCGACTGGGGGGGGAAGAGAGAGAGCGACGGGGGGGGAAGAGAGAGAGCGACGGAGGGAAGGAGAGAGCGACTGGGGGGAAGAGAGAGAGCGACTGGGGGGGAAGAGAGAGAGCGACTGGGGGGAAGAGAGAGAGCGACTGGGGGGAAGACAGAGAGCGACTGGGGGGAAGAGAGAGAGCGACTGGGGGGGAAGAGAGAGAGCGACTGGGGGGGAGGAGAGAGAGCGACTGGGGGGAAGAGAGAGAGCGACTGGGGGGGAAGAGAGAGAGCGACTGGGGGGGAAGAGAGAGAGAGCGACTGGGGGGAAGAGAGAGAGCGACTGGGGGGAAGAGAGAGAGCGACTGGGGGGGAAGAGAGAGAGCGACTGGGGGGGGAAGAGAGAGAGCGACTGGGGGGGAAGAGAGAGAGCGACTGGGGGGGAAGAGAGAGAGCGACTGGGGGGGAAGAGGGAGAGCGACTGGGGGGGAAGAGAGAGAGAGCGACTTGGGGGAAGAGAGAGAGCGACTGGGGGGAAGAGATGAGAGCGACTGGGGGGGAAGAGAGAGAGCGACTGGGGGGAAGAGAGAGAGCGACTGGGGGGGAAGAGAGAGAGCGACTGGGGGGGAAGAGAGAGAGCGACTGGGGGGGAAGAGAGAGAGAGCAACTGGGGGGAAGAGAGAGAGCGACTGGGGGGAAGAGAGAGAGCGACTGGGGGGGAAGAGAGAGAGCGACTGGGGGGGAAGAGAGAGAGAGCAACTGGGGGGAAGAGAGAGAGCGACTGGGGGGAAGAGAGAGAGCGACTGGGGGGAAGAGAGAGAGCGACTGGGGGGGAAGAGAGAGAGAGAGCGACTGGGGGGGAAGAGAGAGAGAGAGCGACTGGGGGGGAAGAGAGAGCGACTGGGGGGAAGAGAGAAAGCGACTGATGGGGAAGAGAGAGAGCGACTGGGGGGGAAGAGAGAGAGCGACTGGGGGGGAAGACAGAGAGCGACTGGGGGGGAAGAGAGAGAGCGACTGGGGGGAAGAGAGAGAGCGACTGGGGGGGAAGAGAGAGAGCGACTGGGGGGGAAGAGAGAGAGCGACTGGGGGGGAAGAGAGAGAGCGACTGGGGGGGAAGAGAGAGAGAGCGACTGGGGGGAAGAGAGAGAGCGACTGGGGGGGAAGAGAGAGAGCGACTGGGGGGGAAGAGAGAGAGCGACTGGGGGGGAAGAGAGAGAGCGACTGGGGGGGAAGAGAGAGAGAGAGCGACTGGGGGGGAAGAGAGAGCGACTGGGGGGAAGAGAGAAAGCGACTGATGGGGAAGAGAGAGAGCGACTGGGGGGGAAGAGAGAGCGCGACCGGGGGGGAAGAGAGAGAGCGACTGGGGGGAAGAGAGAGAGAGAGCGACTGGGGGGGAAGAGAGAGAGAGCGACTGGGGGGGAAGAGAGAGACAGCGACTGGGGGGGAAGAGAGAGAGCGACTGGGGGGGAAGAGAGAGAGCGACTGGGGGGAAGAGAGAGAGCGACTGGGGGGGAAGAGAGAGAGCGACTGGGGGGGGAAGAGAGAGAGCGACTGGGGGAAGAGAGAGAGCGACTGGGGGGGAAGGGAGAGAGCAACTAGGGGGGAAGGGAGTGAGCGACTGGGGGGAAGGAGAGAGAGCGACTGGGGGGGAAGAGAGAGAGCGACTGGGGGGGAAGAGAGAGAGCGACTGGGGTGAGAGAGAGAGAGCGACTGGGGGGGAAGAGAGAGAGCGACTGGGGGGGAAGAGAGAGAGAGCGACTGGGGGGGAAGAGAGAGAGCGACTGGGGGGGGAAGAGAGCGAGCGACTGGGGGGGGGAAGAGAGAGAGCGACTGGGGGGAAGAGAGAGAGCGACTGGGGGGGAAGGGAGAGAGCAACTAGGGGGGGGAAGGGAGTGAGCGACTGGGGGGAAGGAGAGAGAGCGACTGGGGGGGAAGAGAGAGAGCGACTGGGGGGGAAGAGAGAGAGCGACTGGGGGGGAAGAGAGAGAGCGACTGGGGGGGAAGAGAGAGACCGACGCGGGGGGAAGAGAGAGAGCGACGGGGGGAAGAGAGAGAGCGACTGGGAGGGGGAAGAGAGAGAGCGATGGGGGGGAAGAGAGAGAGCAACGGGGGGGAAGAGAGAGAGCGACTGGAGGGGGGGAAGAGAGAGATCGACTGGGGGGGAAGAGAGAGAGCGACTGGGGGGGGAAGAGAGAGAGCGACTGGGGGGGAAGAGAGAGAGCGACTGGGGAGAAGATAGAAAGCGACTGGGGGGAAGAGAGAGAGCGACTGGGGGGAAGAGAGAGAGCGACTGGGGGGGAAGAGAGAGAGCGACATGTGGGGGAAGAGAGAGAGCGACTGGGGGGGAAGAGAGAGAGCGACTGGGGGGAAGAGAGAGAGCGACTGGGGGGGAAGAGAGAGAGCGACTGGGGGGGAAGAGAGAGAGCGACTGGGGGGGAAGAGAGAGAGCGACTGGGGGGGAAGAGAGAGAGCAACTGGGGGGAAGAGAGAGAGCGACTGGGGGGAAGAGAGAGAGCAACTGGGGGGGAAGGGAGAGAGCAACTAGGGGGGAAGGGAGTGAGCGACTGGGGGGAGAGAGAGAGAGCGACTTGGGGGGAAGGAGAGAGAGCGACTGGGGGGGGAAGGGAGAGAGCGACTGGGGGGGAAGGAGAGAGAGCGACGGGGGGGAAGAGAGAGAGCGACTGGGGGGAAGAGAGAGAGCGACTGGGGGGGAAGAGAGAGAGCGACTGGGGGGGAAGAGAGAGAGCGACTGGGGGGGAAGAGAGAGAGCGACGGGGGGGAAGAGAGAGAGCGACGGAGGGGAAGGGAGAGAGCGACTGGGGGGAAGAGAGAGAGCGACTGGGGGGGAAGAGAGAGAGCGACTGGGGGGGAAGAGAGAGAGCGACTGGGGGGAAGAGAGAGAGCGACTGGGGGGGAAGAGAGAGAGCGACTGGGGGGGAAGAGAAGAGAGCGACTGGGGGGAGAGAGAGAGGGGGGAGGAGGGACGGGGGAAGAAGAGAGCGACTGGGGGGGAAGAGAGAGAGCGACTGGGGGGGAAGAGAGAGAGCGACTGGGGGGGAAGAGAGAGAGCGACTGGGGGGAAGAGAGAGAGAGCGACTGGGGGGAAGAGAGAGACGCGACTGGGGGGGAAGAGAGAGAGCGACTGGGGGGGAAGAGAGAGAGCGACTGGGGGGAAGAGAGAGAGCGACTGGGGGGGAAGAGAGAGAGCGACTGGGGGGGAAGAGAGAGAGCGACTGGGGGGGAAGAGAGAGAGCGACTGGGGGGGAAGAGAGAGAGCGACTGGGGGGGAGAGAAGAGAGCGACTGGGGGGGAAGAGAGAGAGAGCGACTGGGGGGAAGAGAGAGAGAGCGACTGGGGGGAAGAGAGAGAGCGACTGGGGGGAAGAGAGAGAGCGACTGGGGGGAAGAGAGAGAGCGACTGGGGGGAAGAGAGAGAGCGACTGGGGGAGGAAGAGAGAGAGAGAGCGACTGGGGGGGAAGAGAGAGAGAGAGCGACTGGGGGGGGAAGAGAGAGCGACTGGGGGAAGAGAGAGAGCGACTGGGGGGGAAGAGAGAGAGCGACTGGGGGGGGAAGAGAGAGAGCGACTGGGGGGGAAGAGAGAGAGCGACTGGGGGGGAAGAGAGAGAGCGACTGGGGGGGAAGAGAGAGAGCGACTGGGGGGGAAGAGAGAGAGCGACTGGGGGGAAGAGAGAGAGAGCGACTGGGGGGGAAGAGAGAGAGCGACTGGGGGGGAAGAGAGAGAGCGACTGGGGGGGAAGAGAGAGAGCGACTGGGGGGGAAGAGAGAGAGCGACTGGGGGGGGGAAGAGAGAGAGCGACTGGGGGGGAAGAGAGAGAGCGACTGGGGGGAAGAGAGAGAGCGACTGGGGGGGGAAGAGAAGAGAGCGACTGGGGGGGAAGAGAGAGAGCGACTGGGGTGGGAGAGGAGAGAGCAACTAGGGGGGGAAGGGAGAGAGCGACTGGGGGGAAGGAGAGAGAGAGCGACTGGGGGGAAGAGAGAGAGCGACTGTGGGGAGAAGAGAGAGAGACGACTGGGGGGGGAAGAGAGAGAGCGACGGGGGGAAGAGAGAG
>NC_140994.1:84122999-84375691 GCF_052327205.1 Somniosus microcephalus | reverse complement strand
AAAAATATACAAACCCGTAATACACATCACATTCCCTAGTACCTTTTAACCCTGCAGTCCTCATATTCTTGACCCTTCCCCCCGCCCCCCTTCTCTGTTCCCACACCCGCTCTTGTGGTCCAGCAACTCTCTTCCTCCCACCCCTCACATCCCAGTTATTTTTTCCTTTCTGTGCATAGCACGTCTCAATATCTTTCACTCTCAGCGCTAATTAAAGTTCCACTTCCATCTCCAACACCCGCAGTTTTACTCACTTTCTACCCCTACTGTTCACACCCCCCCAGTTAGGGGTCGCCAACCCTCCAGGATTGCCCTGGAGTCTCCAGGAATTGAAGATTCATCTCCAGGACAAGGCCAGGAGCAACCCAAAGGGAGCTAATAGGAACATCAATCTAAACTGTGTTTCTTTCACTTTCTTTGAACACTCATTAATTAGTTGTAAATATATTGGAGATGGGGAAAGAAGGCTGTTTGACTGACAGTCAAGATTAATCCAATTGGGTAATAAAGAGCATTCCAATTGGCCGTGGGAAGGCAGTGCGCCCGGAGGATGGACCAATGGCGTGGTGGGATAGTTCGATGTGGAATGTCATGTGATGAAACCTCCAGGAATATGCCCAACCAGAGTTGGTAACCCTGCCCCCAGCGTTACTCCCCCTGTGACACTGCGGGCTACAATCCCCAATACCTTTCACTCCGCCTCTCCCTCACTCTGTGACACTGCAGGCTACAATTCCCAATACCTTTCACTCCGCCTCTCCCTCACTCTGTGACACTGCTGGCTACAATCCCCAATACCTTTCACTCCATCTCTCCCTCACTCTGTGACACTGCGGGCTACAATCCCCAATATATTTCACTCCGCCTCTCCCTCATTCTGTGATACTGCGGGCTACAATCCCCAATACCTTTCACTCCGCCTCTCCCTCACTCTATGACACTGCAGGCTACAATCCCCAATACCTTTCACTCCATCTCTCCCTCACTCTGTGACACTGCTGGCTACAATCCCCAATACCTTTCACTCCGCCTCTCCCTCACTCTATGACACTGCAGGCTACAATCCCCAATACCTTTCACTCCATCTCTCCCTCACTCTGTGACACTGCAGGCTACAATCCCCAATATATTTCACTCCGTCTCCCCCTCACTCTGTGACACTGCGGTCTACAATCCCCAATACCTTTCACTCCGCCTTTCCCTCACTCTGTGACACTGCGGGCTACAATCTCCAATATCTTTCACTCTGCCTCTCCCTCCCTCTGTGACACTGCGGGCTACAATCCCCAATACCTTTCACTCTGCCTCTCCCTCACCCTGTGACACTGCTGGCTACAATCTCCAATATCTTTCACTCTGCCTCTCCCTCCCTCTGTGACACTGCGGGCTACAATCCCCAATACCTTTCACTCCGCCTCTCCCTCACTCTGTGACACTGCGGTCTACAATTCCCAATACCTTTCACTCCGCCTCTCCCTCACTCTGTGACACTGCGGGCTACAATTCCCAATACCTTTCACTCTGCCTCTCCCTCCCCCCTGTGACACTGCGGGCTACAATCCCCAATACCTTTCACTCTGCCTCTCCCTCACTGTGACACTGCGGGCTACAATTCCCAATACCTTTCACTCCGCCTCTCCCTCACTGTGACACTGCGGGCTACAATCCCCAATACCTTTCACTCCGCCTCTCCCTCCCCCTGTGACACTGCGGGCTACAATCCCCAATACCTTTCACTCTGCCTCTCCCTCCCGCTGTGACACTGCGGGCTACAATCCCCAATACCTTTCACTCCGCCTCTCCCTCACTGTGACACTGCGGGCTACAATCCCCAATACCTTTCACTCTGCCTCTCCCTCCCTCTGTGACACTGCGGGCTACAATTCCCAATACCTTTCACTCTGCCTCTCCCTCCCCCTGTGACACTGCGGGCTACAATCCCCAATACCTTTCACTCCGCCTCTCCCTCACTCTGTGACACTGCGGGCTACAATCCCCAATACCTTTCACTCCGCCTCTCCCTCACTCTGTGACACTGCGGGCTACAATCCCCAATACCTTTCACTCTGCCTCTCCCTCATTCTGTGATACTGCGGGCTACAATCCCCAATATCTTTCACTCCGCCTCTCCCTCCCTCTGTGACACTGCGGGCTACAATCCCCAATACCTTTCACTCCGCCTCTCCCTCACTCTGTGACACTGCGGGCTACAATCCCCAATATCTTTCACTCCGCCTCTCCCTCACTGTGACACTGCGGGCTACAATCCCCAATACCTTTCACTCCGCCTCTCCCTCACTCTGTGACACTGCGGGCTACAATCCCTAATACCTTTCACTCCGCCTCTCCCTCACTGTGACACTGCGGGCTACAATCCCCAATACCTTTCACTCCGCCTCTCCCTCACTGTGACACTGCTGGCTACAATCCCCAATACCTTTCACTCCGCCTCTCCCTCACTCTGTGACACTGCGGGCTACAATCCCCAATACCTTTCACTCCGCCTCTCCCTCACTGTGACACTGCCGGCTACAATCCCCAATACCTTTCACTCCGCCTCTCCCTCACTGTGACACTGCGGGCTACAATCCCCAATACCTTTCACTCCGCCTCTCCCTCACTCTGTGACACTGCGGGCTACAATCCCCAATACCTTTCACTCCGCCTCTCCCTCACTCTGTGACACTGCGGGCTACAATCCCCAATACCTTTCACTCCGCCTCTCCCTCACTCTGTGACACTGCTGGCTACAATCCCCAATACCTTTCACTCTGCCTCTACCTCACTGTGACACTGCGGGCTACAATCCCCAATACCTTTCACTCTGCCTCTCCCTCACTGTGACACTGCGGGCTACAATCCCCAATACCTTTCACTCTGCCTCTCCCTCACTCTGTGACACTGCGGGCTACAATCCCCAATACCTTTCACTCTGCCTCTCCCTCACTGTGACACTGCGGGCTACAATCCCCAATACCTTTCACTCTGCCTCTCCCTCACTCTGTGACACTGCGGGCTACAATCCCCAATACCTTTCACTCCGCCTCTCCCTCACTCTGTGACACTGCGGGCTACAATCCCCAATACCTTTCACTCCGCCTCTCCCTCACTCTGTGACACTGCTGGCTACAATCCCCAATACCTTTCACTCTGCCTCTCCCTCACTGTGACACTGCGGGCTACAATCCCCAATACCTTTCACTCTGCCTCTCCCTCACTGTGACACTGCGGCCTACAATCCCCAATACCTTTCACTCCGCCTCTCCCTCACTCTGTGACACTGCGGGCTACAATCCCCAATACCTTTCACTCCGCCTCTCCCTCACTCTGTGACACTGCGGGCTACAATCCCCAATACCTTTCACTCCGCCTCTCCCTCACTCTGTGACGCTGCTGGCTACAATCCCCAATACCTTTCACTCCGCCTCTCCCTCACTGTGACACTGCGGGCTACAATCCCCAATACCTTTCACTCCGCCTCTCCCTCACTGTGACACTGCGGGCTACAATCCCCAATACCTTTCACTCCGCCTCTCCCTCACTCTGTGACACTGCGGGCTACAATCCCCAATACCTTTCACTCTGCCTCTCCCTCACTGTGACACTGCGGGCTACAATCCCCAATACCTTTCACTCTGCCTCTCCCTCACTGTGACACTGCGGGCTACAATCCCCAATACCTTTCACTCCGCCTCTCCCTCACTCTGTGACACTGCGGGCTACAATCCCCAATACCTTTCACTCTGCCTCTCCCTCACTGTGACACTGCTGGATACAATCCCCAATACCTTTCACTCTGCCTCTCCCTCACTGTGACACTGCGGGCTACAATCCCCAATACCTTTCACTCCGCCTCTCCCTCACTGTGACACTGCGGGCTACAATCCCCAATACCTTTCACTCCGCCTCTCCCTCAACTGTCACACTGCTTGATAGGGGTTTCATTTTCCTGTTTTCTGCCTTTCACTTGTTCCGTCTTCTACTTGTCTCTCACTTTCTACACTTTGTTTCTGAATCTCTTTTATTTTCGGTCTCTTTTACTTTCTTCTTTCTACTTTTTTTTGTGCTCATCCATGTCAGGGATGCTGTTGCTGGGAGATGGAGCACTTTCCATGTTAGCATCAAGCAAAGCCAGGTCAGATTAGTTTGGTTAGATGCAATATGAAGCTCCCGCCACTCTTCCCCCAATAATGTGCCTCAATGCCAACTTGAAAAGAGCTCCCCCTGCTGCACATGTATTGTACATTTTAATTTAACACACCAACCAGTTTATGGCCAGTTCAGTTGTCAATAAGAGTTGGTTTGTGTTGGCCGTACCCCACTCAGAACTGGATTGAGATTGTTCCATGTAGAACATAATGGTTGTCTAGTCTTGACTAGGGTTGGAGCTACTGTGACATAGAAACATCGAAGTTTGGAGCAGGAGTAGGCCATTCGGCCCCTTGAGCCTGTTCCGCCATTTAATGAGATCATGGCTGATCATCCAAATTCAGTACCCTGTCCGTGCTTTCTCCCCATATCCCTTGATCCCTTTAGCCTTAAGAAATATATCCAACTCCTTCTTGAATATATTTAATAAATTGGCCTCAACTGCCTTGTGTGGTAGAGAATTCCACAGGTTCACCACTCTCTGGGTGAAGAAATTCCTCCTCATCACAGTCCTAAATGGCTTACCATTTATCCTGAGACTGTGACCCCTGGTTCTGGACTCCCCCGTCATCGGGAACATCCTTCCTGCATCTAGTCTTTCTAGTCCTGTTAGAATTTTATAAGTTTCAATGAGATCCCCTCTCATTCTTCCAGTCCTCCACACCTCTTTAGAATAGGACAGAGCAAACCCCATATGGTCAAAAGGGATGTGCATGTTGACAAAACTGAATGATGTTTTTGTGAATGGTTGTAATAAATCAGGGGAAATTTTATGTCAGGACTGCTTGGTGTTTGATTCTCTTGTAGGGCAATAGGGAGCAGAGAATGTGCTGATGTTATGTCTCAGGACTAGGATGGGATAATTAGCTGTGAGGAGCAAACATTTTACTTAGACCATATCATTTTGTCTTGAAAAAAGAAGGCTGAGGGGTGACCTAATAGAGGAGTTTAAAATTATGAAAGGTTTTGACAGAGTGGATACAGAGAGTTTCTACTTGTGGGGAAGAGCATAACTAGAGGCCATCAATATAAGATAGTCACCAAGAAATCCAATCGGGAATTCAGAATAAACTTCTTAACCCAAAGAGTGGTGAGAATGTGGAACTCGCTCCAACAGGGAGTAGTTGAAGCGAAACGTAAAGATGCATTTAAGGGGAGGCTGGACAAGCATCTGAGGGAGAAGGGAATAGAGGGTTATGCTGATAGATTTAGATGAGGAAAGACGGGAGGAGGCTCGAGTGGAGCATAAACACCGGCATGGACTGGTTGGGCCGAATGGCCTGTTTCTGTGCCGTAAATCCTGTGTAATATAGAGTTTGGTGAGAGGAGGCACATCTTTGACAAGCTGAGACTTCCAAATAATAATGCCCTGTTCACCTGTGAAGGTGTGCGGAATGTGTCTGTCCCCCAGCTGTCTGTCCAGAAGCTGTTGCCACTGCACCTGCTGCCTGTTCTTCATGGGATGGTCTTCAGCATCAGCAGTGTCACCATCAGACTCTGGCATCCTCTGGGACATAAGAAAGAAAGAAAACAAGGAAGGAATGACCTGCATTTATATAGCGCCTTTCACAACCTCAGAACATCCCATGGAGCTTTACAACAACAACAACAACTTTTATTTATACTGCACCTTTAACGTAGTAAAACGTCCCAAGGCGCTTCACAGGATTACTATAAGACAAAAAATTTGACACCGAGCCACATAAGGAGAAATTAGGGCAGGAGACCAAAAGCTTGGTCAAAGAGGTAGGTTTTAAGGAGCATCTTTAAGGAGGAAAGAGGGGTAGAGAGGCTTAGGGAGGGAATTCCAGAGCTTAGGGCCTAGGCAACAGAAGGCACGGCCACCAATGGTTGAGCGATTATAATCAGGGATGCTCAAGAGGGCAAAATTAGAGGAGCGCAGATATCTCGGGGGTTGTGGGGCTGAAGGAGATTACAGAGACAGGGGGGGCGAGGCCATGGAGGGATTTGAAAACAAGGATGAGAATTTTTAAATCGAGGCGTTGCTTAACCGAGAGCCAATGTAGGTCAGCGAGCACAGGGGTGATGGATGAATGGGACTTGGTGCGAGTTAGGACATGGGCAGCGAGTTTTGGATGACCTCAAGTTTACGTAGGCTAGAATGTGGGAGGCCAGCCAGGAGTGCGTTGGAATAGTCAAGTCTCGAGGTAATAAAGGCATGGATGAGAGTTTCAGCAGTGGATGAGCTGAGGCAGGGGCAGAGATGGGCGATGTTACAGAGTTGGAAATAGGCGTTCTTAGTTATGCTGCGGATATGTGGTCAGAAGCTCATTTCAGGGTCAAATATGATACTGTAGGAACGGAGGTTCCTATCAAAAATACTGAGTTCGACTCAGACAATTAAAACAATGAACTTTAATGGAACAAAACAGGTTTTAACTAGAAATTGTTGGAATACATCAACTACAAGTCTGCTCTCCTTGAAGGTTCCACGAGGACTGATCCCCTGGTCTGAAGGCTGACGTCATGACGTCATCACACTTTTCCCGCCATTGGGGAATCACGTGACTAACGGCATGACGTCATCACGTTGAAACCGCGCTGTAAAGGTAACTAGACATTGTACAGTCAAACAGTGTAATTAAAGGTACAGGCACAGACAGTAACTACATTGCTGTTAAAGGAATTATGTACAACTGCTCACATGCGCCCCCCCAGAATTGTCTTTAACAGAAAAAGTGAGACGAGGAGGAGGTCTGACAAGTCTGTCTGATCGACTTTGATACCCTGGCAGAGGAAGTTGATGATCGGTGGTCGAGCTGGCAGTCGGTTGTGGTTGAACAGGCGCGGCGAGCGTGGTCGAGTTGGCGGGCGGCTTTGGTTGATCTGGCGCGGCGGCTGCGGGCGGTCAGCCACGTTTGGGTGGTTGAGCGACGACGACTGGGTGGTCCAGGTCCAGGTGAGCCGGCTTCAATCGGTCCACCGAGATGTGATCCGGCTTTCCTCCGACGTCGACCGAAAAGGATTTGTCTCCTGGTTCGATGGCGCGGAAAGGACCAGTGTAAGGAGGTTTGAGCGGATCCCGGTGAGTGTCGTGGTGGAAAAATACATACTCAGCATTCTTCAGTCCCGGTGGCACATGGGAGTTCTGTAAGCCGTGATTTGATGTAGGCACCAGAGCGAAGCATCTGGCCGCTTCCTGGTGGCTAACGAGTTGCTGGGAGGCGGATCATGGCTCTGTGGGAGAAGGGGGGAAATCCCCTGGTACTCGGAGAGGCTGGCCGTAGACGAGTTCAGCTGAGGACGATTGCAGGTCTTCTTTGGGCGCTGTACGAAGACCCAAAAGGACCCATGGAAGTCTGTCCACCCATCCTGCACCTTGAAGACTGGCCCGAAGGGCGGCTTTAAGTGACCTGTGGAATCGCTCGCAAAGGCCGTTTGCCTGTGGATGATAGGCGGTGGTGCAATGAAGTTTGGTGCCGAGCCCCTGAGCTACAGCGTTCCAAAGCTCCGAGGAAAATTGTGGCCCGCGGTCAGAAGAGATGTCTGCCGGTACCCCGAAACGGGCAACCCAACAGGAGGTGAAAGCTCTAGCGATGTCTGCCGAGGTGGTGGAAACCAAAGGAATTGCCTCTGGCCACCTAGTGGTGCAGTCCACCATGGTGAGGAGATGAGTATAACCCTGAGAAGGCGGAAGCGGCCCCACAAGGTCCACATGCACGTAGTCGAAACGACGCTCCGGAACAGCAAACGTAGCCACTGGAGCTTTAACATGACGCTGGACTTTGGCCTTCTGACAGACGACGCAGGTATTAGCCCAGTCACGGACATCGAGGTGCATACCTTTCCAGACGAACTTCGCCGACATAAGCCGTTGTGAAGCCTTCATCCCAGGGTGCAACAACCCGTGTATAGCATCAAACACCTTCCGGCGCCATGCGACCGGCACGATAGGTCGGAGAACACCCATGGAGACGTCGCAAAGGAGCGTGGCACCTGTGGCCTGGAAAGTGACGTCGGTCGCTTGGAAGCTAGAGAGAACGGTTCCGTATGATTGGACCTCAGTGTCCGAGGCCTGATCTGCAGCCATGAGGGCGTAGTCGATCCCCAGGTGCACCGCGTGGACCGTCGCATGGGAGAGGCAATCCGCCACCAGGTTGTCCTTACCAGACACATGTTGAATGTCCGTGGTAAATTCGGAAGTAAACGTCAAGTGACGTTGTTGACAAGCGGACCATGGTTCGGCGGTCTTGGCCATGGCGAATGTAAAAGGTTTGTGGTCGACAAAAGCCGTGAAGGGACGTCCTTCCAATAAGAACCGGAAATGGCGAATGGCGAGGAAAAGGGCCAGTAGCTCCCGATCGAAGGTGCTGTATTTTTTTTCATTTTTCCGTAGTTGATGATTGAAAAATGCCAGCGGTTGCCACGTGCCATTGACCCACTGCTCTTGCACTGTGTCAATGGCGTAGTCTGACGCAACCATGGTAAGGGCGATGGTGGCACCTGGAAGTGGGTGCATCAGCATGGTTGCGTTGGCCATAGCGCTCTTGGTGTTGACGAACGCCTGGTCCATCTCGGCTGTCCAGCTGATTGGATCCTTACCGGACTTGCCCTTGAGGGCCCCGTACAAGGGTTGCATAAGCTGAGCCGCCTTAGGGACAAAACGGTGGTAGAAGTTGACCATCCCCAGGAACTCTTGCAAGGCCTTGATGGTTGGCGGACGCGGGAAAGAGGTAACCGCTTCCACCTTCGTCATTAAGGGGACGGCGCCGTCCGATGTTATACGGTGTCCCAAGAAATCGATCTGCTGCAGGCCGAACTGGCACTTGGCCGGGTTGATGATTAAGCCGTGCTGGCTGAGGCGCGTAAAGAGGGAACGCAAATGGGAGATGTGCTCTTCCTTGCTAGCACTGGCGATGAGAATGTCGTCAAGGTAGACAAAGATGAAGCGTAGGTCTCGGAGCACGGAGTCCATTAAACGCTGGAACGCCTGTGCTGCGTTCTTCAAGCCAAACGGTATCCGCAGGAACTCAAAGAGGCCAAAAGGGGTGATGACTGCGGTTTTCGGGACGTCTTGCGGGTGCACGGGAACCTGGTGATATCCCCGGACGAGGTCGACTGTAGAAAAGATAGAATTTTCCGCCAAATGGGCCGAGAAATCCTGAATATGCGGAATCGGGTACCGATCCGGAGCGGTGGCGTCGGTAGTCACCGCATGGCCGGCAGCTGCCGCCCGGTTTCGGAACAATGTGGAGAGGCAAGGACCAGGGACTATTGGATCGTCGAATGATCCCGAGCCGCTCCATCGTGTCGAACTCCACGTTCGCAGCCGCGAGCTTGCCGGGTTCGAGCCTTCTAGCCCGCGCATAAACCGGGGAGCCAGTAGTGGTGATATGATGTTCAACACCATGCTTCGTTGCCGAGGAGGAGAAAATGGGCCTTGTCAGCTCCGGAAACTCTCCGAGGAGCTGAGTGAAGTCATCCGGAGGAGGGAAGGCGCAGGCAATAGAGCGCGACACGGAGGTACCGTGGTAGCACGGAATCGAGTGGAAGGTGGCCGCGTTGATCAGCCGGCAGTGCCGGACATCGACGAGGAGGCTGTTGGCACACAGAAAATCCACCCCTAGGATGGCCTGTGAGACTGTGGCCGTGACGAATTCCCAAAAGAAGCGCTGACCGCCGAAACAGACTTCGACCCGCCGTTTTCGGAGAGTTCAAATTGCTGCGCCATTAGCCACTATGAGGGAAAAACCGAGGTTCCCAGCCTGCATATCGAGCTTCGACGCAGGTAGAATGCTACACTGCGCCCCGGTGTCACAAAGAAAACGTCGGCCCAATAGGGAATCGGTGATATAAAGAAGTTTCCCCGTAGATCCGACGGCCATCGCAACCACGGAGCACCCATTAGACCCGGTCCTCCTTCGCTAGGAATGCTGCAGGAGCTTTGTTGGTTTTTTTGGGGGTGAAAAACTGCAGGGGGAGCGGAAGCATCATGCTTTCGCGCCAAAACGGGCGTTGTAGGAGCACCAGCCCGCTGTAGGAGGAGCTGGAACCACGTCTGTGGGGGATGGGTGCCTTGTGGCCGCGCAGCACTGCTGGGTTACCGTGAAAATCTTATCGGCTTCGGCAGCAAGCTCGGCGCAGTCTGTAATGTCGGATCTGGCTAGGGCAGCCTGTACCTGCTCAGGCATTTGGTAGAGGAAAAGCTCCCGGAAGAGGAAGCATTCCGGTTCAGCACCCAAGAGCGTGAGCATTTGGCTCATGAGCTCGGACGGTTTGTAGTCCCCGAGGCCAGGCAGCGTGATGAGCCAGCGAGCGCGCTCTGACTTCGAGAGCCCGAAGACCTGAAGCAACCGCGCCTTAATCGCATCATACTTGCTGTCAGTAGGAGGACTGCTGAGGAGGCTGATGATCCGCGAGGCAGTTGCGCTGTCGAGGGCGGAGACCACGTAATAATAACGGGTCTGATCCACGACCATGTTCCTGATAGCGAACTGGGCTTCAGCCTGGATAAACCAGGCGTCTGGTTGTTGCTCCCAGAACTGTGGCAGTTTCAGCGTGATGGCGTTCATGTCCATGATGAATCTTCCACGAAAATTGTTCATAGAAATCGGGGTCACCAATGTAGGAACGGAGGTTCCTATCAAAAAGACTGAGTTCGACTCAGACAATTAAAACAATGAACTTTAATGGAACAAAACAGGTTTTAACTAGAAACTGCTGGAATACATCAACTACAGGTCTGCTCTCCTTGAAGGCTCCACGAGGACTGATCACCTGGTCTGAAAGCTGACGTCATGACGTCATCACGTTCTTCCCGCCATTGGGGAATCACGTGACTAACGGCATGACGTCATCACGTTGAAACCGTGCTGTAAAGGTAACTAGACATTGTACAGTCAAACAGTGTAATTAAAGGTACAGGCACAGACAGTAACTACATTGCTGTTAAAGGAATTATGTACAACCGCTCTGAGTCCTTTGGTGGCTCTGCCACAATACCAAGGTTACGAACTGCGTGGTTCAGCCTCAGACGGATGTTAGGGAGAGGGATGGAGTCAGTGGCTAGGGGACGGAGTTTGTGGCAGGGACCGAAAACAATGGCTTCGGTCTTCCCAATATTTAACTGGAGAAAATGTCTGCTCAGCCAGAACTGGATGTCGGACAAGCAGTCTGACAATTTAGAGACCGTGGAGGGGTCGAGAGAAGAGGTAGTGAGGTACAGCTGGGTGTTGTCAGCGTACATGTGGAAACTGATGCTGTGTTTTCGGATGGTGTCGTCAAGGGGCAACATGTAGATGAGAAATGGGAGGGGGCCAAGGATAGATCCTTGGGGGACACCAGAGGTAATGATGTGGGAGCGAGAAGAGAAGCCGTTGCAGGTGATTCTCTGGCTACGATTAGATAGATAAGAATAGAACCAGACGAGTGCAGTCCCACCCAGCTGGGTGACGGTGGAGAGGCGTTGGAGAAGGGTGGAGTGGTCAACCGTGTCAAAGGCTGCAGACAATTCAAGAAGGAGGAGGAGGGATTGTTTACCTTTGTCACAGTCACAAAGGATGTCATTTGTGAGTTTGATGAGAGCAGTTTCGGTACTGTGGCAAGGGCGGGAACCTGATTGGAGGGATTCAAACATGGAGTTGCGGGAAAGATGGGCACGGATTTGGGAAGCAACAACACATTCAAAGACTTTGGAGAGGAAAGGGAGAGGGGGCAGTACCTGAGGAGAGAGAACCGTTACCAATGTCAGCTAACATGGGAGTCAGAAGACGAAGTTGGATGGTCAGCAGTTTGGTGGGAATAAGGTCGAGGGAGCAGGAAGTGGGTCTCATGGACAAGATGAGCGCAGAGAGGTCAGGCGGGGAGATCGGAGAGAAACTGGAGAAAGATGTGAGTTCAGGGTTCGGGCTGGGGGGAACCTTAGAGGAAGTTTGGCCCGGTGGGCTAGGGGAAGGAAGGGAAATGGCAGAGGCAGCTGAACGGATAGACTCAATCTTAGAGACAATGAAGTCCATGAGCTCCTTGCACTTGTTGTCGGAGGTGAGAGTGGAGGAGACAGGGGAGAGGGGTTTAAGAAGACGTTTAGCAGAGGAGAATAGAAGCCGAGGTTTATCTTTGCATTCCAGAATGATTCTGGAATAGTGAGCAGTTTTGGCAGACAAGAGCAGGACCTGATTATGCTTTATGCGGTCCAGCTAGATCTGGCGGTGAATGGCTAAACCAGTTGTCCACCATATCCGTTCAAGTCTGCATCCCTTGGACCTAAGGGAGTGAAAGTGAGGGCCGTACTAGGGGGAATGGCCAGGGTGAGAGACAGTAATTGTTTTAATTGGGACTAGGGCATCAAAGGTGGTGGTGAGGGTGTGCTTGAGCAGATTGGTAGCTGCATAAATGTTGTGGTGAATGGAGGGCCAAAGGCTGGACAGTTGGGAGAGAGTTTTTTCCAGGGACGGACACAGAAGGAAGTAGGGTTGGTGGAAGCAGGATGTGGGTGGGGAATGATTTACAGCCACTGAAGTACAGTCACTGTTGTAATTTAGGGAACACAGCGGCCAATTTGTGCACAGCAAGCTCCCACAAACAGTAATGTGATAATGACCAGATAATCTGTTTTAGTGATGTTGGTAGAGGGATAAATATCAGATACCAGGGAGAACTCCCCAGCTCTTCTTTGAATAGTACCATGCGATCTTTTAGTAGACAGGGCATCAGTTTAATGTCTCATTTGAAAGAAGGCACCTCCAACAGTGCAGCACTCACTCAGTACTGCACTGGAATGTCAGCCTAGATTCTATGCTCAAATCTTTGGAGTGGGCCTTGAACTCACTACGTTCTGATTCAGAAGCAAGAGTGCGACTCACTGAGCCACAGCTGACACCGAATGGCCTGGTCCTGTGCTGTAGATTCTATGTAAGAGCATTAGAAGCTAAAATGTAATGAACTGCCATAATGTTTGCTAGATTGAGAGTGCTTTCACACGCCACACTGTTTTCTAGAGTAATTTGTTTCTGAAGTGTTTGGTCTCACTAACTGTAATGATATCAGCAAATAGTGATGTTATTTGCCTGTTCGATTATGATGCCTACTAGCATGATTGCATGTATTGATTGCTTGTGCCTGAGCAGCAGAGGTCATGTGACCGAGACAAGCAAGGTAGTTTAGTTTCGGTTTCGTTCTAGATGCATCACTAGCATAATGGTGTCTCCTGAATGCTGTATAAAGAGTTGAACAGACTTTAGATTAAAACTCATTCTCTTTCATAAATGTCTCATCATTGAACCCACAAAGAAATCAATACATGGTGTCAGAAGTGATTGAAAGAGATGAAGAGAAAAAATCCGAAGTTAAATCAGCTCTCCACAAATTAGCAAGCCAAAAGAGAACATCGTTGGTTACCATTGGAGAATAGCTAACAAAGTGAAAAATGGAAGGTTTACACCCACCGGCGACGCTTCAGTTGACAGGTAATGTGGCTGAAAATTGGAGAAGGTTCAAACAACGTGTGGGGTTGTATTTATCAGCAATCAGAGCTGACGAGAAAAGTAATGAAAGGAAATCGTCACTGTTCTTACATGTCGTGGGTGATGAAGCGCTGGAGGTGTATAATAACTTCACATTCGCTGTTGATGGAGACAAAATGAAACTAGATAAAATAATGGAACAGTTTGAGGCCTACTGCATACCTAAACGTAACGTGATGTTTGAGAGGCACAGATTTTTCACACGCATACAGAAAACGGGTGAGACTATTGATCAGTATGTGACTGAACTGAGAAACAGAAGCAAATCGTGTGAATTTGGGGGACTGACAGACTCGCTGATAAAAGACAGACTGGTGTGTGGTATTCCAGATAATGGTCTAAGGGAAAGACTGCTAAGAGAGCAAGATCTAGACCTGGGAAAAGCCATAGCACTGTGTAGGGCTACAGAGACTGTGAAGTTGCAGGCAAAGGAGCTGTTCAGTGACAATAGCTGCAACGTGGATGCAGTGAGAATGAACAGACACAAACCGTTTAACAAAAAGAGCGCCAATGTGAAAAAAGAGGCGTGGCCAGCGAACAAAAATGAAAGGGGCAATCGAAAGTCATGTAGTCGATGCGGTACACAGCATCCACCAAAAGAGTGTCCAGCATATCGTAAAAAATGCAATAGTTGCAACAAAAACAACCATTATGCCCATTGCTGTAAGAACCAAATGCAACAAAGCAAGGTCCATGCAGTAGATGAAAGTGACATAGAGGAGTTCTATGTAGATGTTGTGTCTGAAAACAAAAAAGAAGAAAGAGACTGGATGTTGACACTAAAAGTGAATGACATATACATTCCATTTAAATTGGATACTGGAGCACAAGTTAATGTGATATCAGAGACTGATTTTAAGAAAATTAGACCCAGACCAAAGATACATGGAATAAAAGTGAAAGTGACAGGATACTCAGGTACTGATATACCAGTGAAAGGAAGATGCATTGTCAAAGTAACACACAAGGACAGAGAGCACACGCTAGCATTAATCGTGGTGCCAAAGGATGCGCAAGCCATATTAGGTTTAAAAGCCTGTGAGAGGCTGAACCTGGTAAAGAGAGTCCTCGTTGTGGAAAGTGAAGGAGAGACAGTCGATGATGAACTCATGAAAGAGTACAACGACCTATTTAAGGGTCTAGGCTGCATTCCAGGAGAACACACGATCAGAGTAGATAAAAGTATGACACCGGTCATACATCCATGCAGAAAAGTTCCGTTTGCTCTTCAAAAGCAACTGAAGGCAGAGTTGGACAGGATGGAAAGCCTGAACGTGATTCAGAAGATAGATGAGCCAACTGAGTGGGTGAGTTCCCTCGTCGTAGTGGACAAAAAGAATGGAAAGCTCAGAATTTGCCTGGATCCAAGAGATCTAAACAGAGTAATAAAGAGAGAGCACTTCAAGCTTCCTACACGTGAGGAAATCATGGCACAGTTTGCAAATGCAAAATATTTCAGCAAGTTAGATGCATCATCAGGATTTTGGCAGATGAAGCTGGACGAAGCAAGTTCAAGACTGTGCACGTTCAACAGTCCATTTGGCAGATACAGATTCCTAAGGTTACCATTTGGCATTGCCTCAGCTCCTGAAGTGTATCACAAGACTATCCATATGATCTATGAGCACCTGGAGGGAGTTGATACATCAATGGATGACATCGTAGTATGGGGAACCACGAGAACTGAGCATGACGAGAGGCTGAAAAAAGTGCTGGAAGCAACAAGGAAAACAAACCTGAAGCTGAATAGAGAGAAATGCCAGCTCGGGGTGACAGAACTGACATTCGTGGGAGATATCCTTAGCAGTGAGGGCATCAGACCAGATCCCAGAAAGGTGTCCGTCATTGAGAATATGCCAAAGCCACAATGCAAAAAGGACGTGCAGAGTTTTAATGGAATGATCAACTACATGGGGAAATTCATATCCAACCTCTCAGAAAAGATGGCGCCACTGAGAAGGCTAACTGAAAAGAACATAGAATGGGAATGGAATCATGAGCATGAGAAGTCATGGAGCGATCTAAAGAAACTGCTCACAGAGGAACCAGTTCTGAGGTTTTATGACCCAGCGAGACCCATCAAGATATCATCAGATGCATCACAGAGTGGGCTCGGTGCCGTTCTTCTGCAACAATATGACTACTGGCAACCTATTGCATATGCATCGCGCTCAATGACAGACGCGGAGACGCGATATGCTCAAATAGAAAAGGAGCTGCTCAGCATCACATACGCCTGTGAAAGATTTCACCAGTTTGTGGCAGGACAAGCAATCAGTGTAGAGACTGACCATAAGCCCTTGATTGCATTATTCCAAAAGCCACTAAATAGCTGTCCGCTTAGAATACAAAGAATGATGATCAGGCTGCAACGCTATACACTGAATGTTGCGTACACACCGGGTAAGCTGATGTATACAGCAGACACGTTGTCCAGAGCTGTAGGCCCAAGTGAGCCCGCAAACACCACAATGGATGACAAAGTGAACGCCTACGTGGACATGATCACAAGTGCACTGCCCATAGCAGATGCAAAAATGGAGCTCATAAAGACTGAAACAAACAAAGATGAAACAATGAGACGACTGAGAAAAAGCATCTTGGGTGGATGGCCCAACATGAAGCAAGACTGCTCACCTGATATAGCAGAGTACTGGAACTGCAGGGTGGAACTATCAGTGGTCGAAGACATCATCTACAAAGGAAGTAAAATAGTTATCCCAAAGAGTCTGAGAAGAGAGATGCTAAAAAAGATCCATGGAGGACATCTGGGAATCGAAAAGTGTAAGAAAAGAGCACGAGAGGTGATGTACTGGCCATGAATCAACCAAGATGTGACAAATGAGGTGTCAAACTGCACAATATGCCTGAAATATCGAGCAAGCAATCCGGTAGAACCACTAAAGCCACACCCAGCACCAGACAGACCTTACCAGAAGGTAGGCGCTGACCTATTCATATATCAAGGGAAGGACTATCTTGTAGTCACAGACTATTACTCCCTGTATCCAGAGGTTTGTAGACTGCACACCACCACTGCAGATGCTGTGATAACATGTATGAAAGCCATATTCTCCAGACATGGCGTGGCAAGCGAGGTCTTCACAGACAACGGACCTCAGTTTTACAATGCAAGTTTCCGACACTTTGCCAAAGAGTGGGACTTTGTCCACACAACGTCAAGTCCTCACTTTCCACAGTCCAATGGACTAGTGGAAAAATCGGTCCAGACAGTGAAAAGACTGATGTACAAGGCAAAAGACAGTGGAATTGACTTCTACCAGAGCATGCTTGTATGCCGCTCGAGTGTGGTATGTCACCAGCCCAACTCCTGATGGGACGTCGGCTAAGGTCAAACCTACCCATCCCGGAGAACCTCCTGAAAACAAATGAGGGGGAGAAAGTGAGGAAGTTCAAAGAGCAACAGAAAGAAAAGCAAAAGTACTACTATGACAGAGGAACACAAAACCTACCTGAACTCCACACTGGTGACCAAGTAAGGTTCAAAGACAAAACAAACACATGGACTCAGAAGGGAACTGTCCTGAGTGAAGTTCAACCAAGATCATACACCATTCAGACAGATGAGGGTGCTGTTCTGAAAAGAAATCGTCGAGATCTCCTCATGGGACCAGCCACAGCAGGTCAAGAGACTGATACTGTTGAACAACCTGATCACACAGCTGAGAACCAATCATCTGAGGCAACAACTCAGATTCAAGGACATTCAATCAGAAAATCCTCAAGACACGTGAAGCCTCCTGAGAGACTCATTGAGCAAATTGAAGGACTATTGTTATCGAAGGAAGTAATGTTATCTTATTCTTTCTTCAAGTTCTGGTGTATTGACATATTTCATGTGAACGCACAAAGCAAGGTTAAAAAACCTTGATCATGATAATGATAATGTAAGTTCATTAAGTGTTACAGTTAAAATGCAGATTAATACAAAGAAAACATGTTGTTAGTTAAAAGTAAAATACTTTTTTTTTAAGAAAAGGAGATGTAATGATATCAACAAATAGTGATGTTATTTGCCTGTTCGATTATGATGCCTACCAGCATGATTGCATGTATTGATTGCTTGTGCCTGACCAGCAGAGGCCATGTGACCGAGACAAGCAAGGCAGTCTAGTTTAGTTTCGGTTTCGTTCTAGATGCATCACTAGCATAATGGTGTCTCCTGAATGCTGTATAAAGAGTTGAACAGACTTTAGATTAAAACTCATTCTCTTTCATAAATGTCTCATCATTGAACCCACAAAGAAATCAATACACTAACCACGGGGTAGATTGACAGTGACCTGTCCTGAGGAGGACGAGGGAGGTGAGTGCTGCTCCTGTCACTGATGAGCATTCCTTCTCTCTTTCTTATGGGAGAGCTGCAGGAAGAGAACACACACCACGTTTAGTAATGCTAACGGTCGTATGTAAACGGAGCAAATGGCAGATTGGTTTGACCTCCCGTTCTGACAGGCGCAGCAGCAGGTGACCTCACGAAGGTTAACGAGGTCATCAGCAGCTTAAAGCACAAATAGCAAAGTTCAGCAGAACCAGAGAGCATTTTGTTTTAACTGAGTACCTGAAATGGCTCCTCAATTGTTTGTCCCTTCTGGGATAATGTTAAAATAATTTAATGGCTCCAAAATGTGCTTGTTGACCTACAGTGGCTCCCGGCCCGGCAACGCCGCGATTTTAAAATTCTCATCCTTGTTTTCAAATCGCTCCATGGTCTCGCCCCTCCCTGTCTCTGTATCCACCTCCAGTCCTATAATAGGGTGACCATACGTCCCCGGATGAGGTACTGTGTCCCCAGCAAACAATGTCACCGAAGTATCCGCGGTTCACCAAATTTGTCCCCGAAGTGTACCCCTGGGCAGTGTGTCCCCCCTGGACAATGAGTGTACACCTGGGCAGTGAGTGTACCCCTGGGCAGTGAGTGTACCCCTGGGGTAGTGAGTGTACCCCCTGGGCAGTGAGTGCACACCTTGGGCAGTGAGTGTACCCCCTGGGCAGTGAGTGTACCCCCTGGGCAGTGAGTGTACCCCCGGACAGTGAGTGTACCCCCTGGGCAGTGTGTGTACCCCTTGGACAGTGTGTGTACCCCCCTGGACAGTGAGTGTACCTGCTGGGCAGTGAGGGTACCCCTGGGCAGTGTGTGCACCCCTTGGACAGTGAGTGTGCCCCTGGGCAGTGTGTGTACCCCCTGGGCAGTGTGTGTACCCCTGGGCAGTGTGTGAACCCCCTGGACAGTGAGTGTACCCCCTGGGCAGTGAGTGTACCCCCTGGGCAGTGAGTGTACCCCTTGGGCAGTAAGTATACCCCCTGGGCAGTGAGTGTACCCCCTGGGCAGTGAGTGTACCCCTGGGCAGTGAGTCTACCCCCTGGGCAGTGAGTGTACCCCTGGACAGAGAGTGTACCCCCTGGGCAGTGAGTGTACCCCCTGGGCAATGAGTGTACCCCCAGGCAGTGAGTGTACCCCCTGGGCAGTGAGTGTACCCCCGGACAAAGAGTGTACCCCCTTGGGGAGTGAGTGTACACCCTGGGCAGTGAGTGTACCCCCGGGCAGTGTGTGTACCCCCTGGACAGTGAGTGTACCCCCGGGCAGTGAGTGTACCCCTTGGGTAGTGAGTGTACCGCCTGGGCAGTGAGTGTACCCCCTGGACAGTGAGTGTACACCCTGGGCAGTGAATGTACCCCCTGGGCAGTGAGTGTACCCCCTGAACAGTGAGTGTACCCCTTGGGCAGTGAGTGTACCCCCTGGGCAGTGAGTGTACGCCCTGGACAGTGAGTATACCCCTGGGAAGTGAGTGTACCCCCTGGGCAGTAAGTTTACCCCTTGGGCAGTGTGTGTATCCCCGGGCTGTGTGTGTACCCCCTGAGCAGTGAATGTACCCCCCGGGCAGTGTGTGTGCCTCCAGGCAGTGAGTGTACCCCCTGGGCAATGAGTGTACCCCCCCTGGGCAGTGAGTGTACCCCACCTGGGCAGTGAGTGTACCCCCTGGGCAGTGAGTGTACCCCCTGGGCAGTGAGTGTACCCCCTGGGCAGTGAGTGTACCCCCGGGCAGTGAGTGTACCCCTAGGCCATGAGTTTACCCCCCCTGGGCAGTGAGTGTACCCCCCTGGGCAGTGAGTGTACCCCCTGGGCAGTGAGTGTACCCCCTGAGCAGTGAGTGTACCCCCAGGCAGTGAGTGTACCCCTGGGCCATGAGCTTACCCCTCCCGGGCAGTGAGTGTACCCCTGGGCCATGAGTTTACCGCCCTTGGGCAGTGAGTGTAGCCCTGGGCAGTGAGTGTACCCCCAAGAAATGAGTGTCCCCCACCTGGGCAGTGAGTGTACCCTCTGGGCAGTGAGAGAACCCCCACTGGGCAGTGAGTGAACCCCCACTGGGCAGTGAGTGAACCCACCCTGGGCAGTGAGTGTACTCCCTGGGCAGCGAGTGTACCCCCTGGGCAGTGAGTGTACCTCTAGGCAGTGAGTGTACCCCCTGGGCAGTGAGTGTGCCCCCTGGGCAGTGAGTGTACCCCTGGACAGTGAGTGTACCCCCTGCGCAGTGAGTGTACCCCCTGGGCAGTGAGTGTACCCCCCTGGGCAGTGAGTGTACCCCCCTGGACAGTGAGTGTACGCCCCTGGGCAGTGAGTGTACCCCCCTGGACAGTGAGTGTACCCCCTGGGCAGTGAGTGTACCCCCCTGGGCAGTGAGTGTACCCCTGGCAGTTAGTGTCCCCCGCAGGAAGTAAGTGTACCCCCTGGGCAGTGAGTGTACCCCTGTGTAATGAGTGAACCCCTGGTGAGTCTACCCCTGGGCAGTGAATGTGCCCCCTGGGCAGTGAGTGTACCCCCAGGCAGTGAGTGTAACCCCTGGGCAGTGAGTGAACTCCCGGGCAGTGAGTGTACCCCCCGGGCAGAGAGTGTAACCCCGGGCAGTGAGTGTACCCCCTGGGCAGTGAGTGAACCCCCTGGGCAGTGAGGGTATCCGCTGGGCAGTGAGTGTACCCCCTGGGCAGTGAGTGTATCCCCTGGGCAGTGAGTGTACCCACTGGGCAGTGAGTGTACCCCGAGGCAGTGAGTGTACCTCCTGGGCAGTGAGTGTACCCCCTGAGCAGTGAGTGTACCCCCTGGGCAGTGAGTGTACCCCCAGGCAGTGAGTGTACCCCTGGGCAGTGAGTGTACCCCCTGGGCAGTGAATGTACCCCCTCGGCAGTGTGTGGACCCCCAGGCAGTGAGTGTACCCCCGGGCAGTGAGTGTACCCCCTGGGCAGTGAGTTTACCCACTGGGCAGTGAGTGTACCCCCAGGGCAGTGATTGTACCTCAGGGCAGTGAGTGTACCCCATCCCTGGGCAGTGAGTGTACCCCCCCCCGGGCAGTGAGCGTACCCCCTGGGCAGTGCGTGTACCCACCTGGGCAGTGAGTGTACCTCTGGGTAGTGAGTGTACCCCCCGGGCAGCGAATGTAGCTCCTGGGCAGTGAGTGTACCCCCTCGGCAGTGAGTGTACCCCCGGGCAGTGAGTGTACCCCTTGGGTAGTGAGTGTACCCCCTGGGCAGTGAGTGTACCCCCTCGACAGTGAGTGTACCCCCTGGGCAGTGAATGTACCCCCTGGGCAGTGAGTGTACCCCTGGGAAGTGAGTGTACCCCCTGGGCAGTGAGTGTACACCCTGGACAGTGAGTATACCCCTGGGAAGTAAGTTTACCCCTTGGGCAGTGTGTGTACCCCCGGGCAGTGTGTGTAACTCCTGAGCAGTGAATGTACCCCCCAGGCAGTGTGTGTACCCCCAGGCAGTGAGTGTACCCCCTGCGCAATGAGTGTACCCCCCTGGGTAGTGAGTGTACCCCACCTTGGCAGTGAGTGTACCCCCTGGGCAGTGAGTGTACCCCCTGGGCAGTGAGTGTACCCCCGGGCAGTGAGTGTACTCCTAGGCCATGAGTTTACCCCCCCTGGGCAGTGAGTGTACCCCCCTGGGCAGTGAGTGTACCCCCTGGGCAGTGAGTGTACCCCCTGAGCAGTGAGTGCACCCCCAGGCAGTGAGTGTACCCCTGGGCCATGAGTTTACCCCTCCCGGGCAGTGAGTGTACCCCTGGGCCATGAGTTTACCGCCCCTGGGCAGTGAGTGTACCCCTGGGCAGTGAGTGTACCCCTGGGCAGTGAGTGTACCCCCAGGAAATGAGTGTCCCCCACCTGGGCAGTGAGTGTACCCCCTGGGCAGTGAGAGAACCCCCACTGGGCAGTGAGTGAAACCCCACTGGGCAGTGAGTGTACTCCCTGGGCAGCGAGTGTACCCCCTGGGCAGTGAGTGTACCTCTAGGCAGTGAGTGTACCCCCTGGGCAGTGAGTGTGCCCCCTGGGCAGTGAGTGTACCCCCTGGGCAGTGAGTGCAACCCCTGGGCAGTGAGTGTACCCCTGGACAATGAGTGTACCCCTGGGCAGTGAGTGTACCCCCTGCGCAGTGAGTGTACCCCCTGTGCAGTGAGTGTACCCCCTGGGCAGTGAGTGTACTCCCCTGGACAGTGAGTGTACCCCCTGGGCAGTGAGTGTACCCCCCCTGGGCAGTGAGTGTACCCCCCTGGACAGTGAGTGTACCCCCTGGGCAGTGAGTGTACCCCCTGGGCAGTGAGTGTACCCCCCTGGGCAGTGAGTGTACCCCCCCGGGCAGTGAGTGTACCCCCCTGGGCAGTGAGTGTACCCCCCTGGGCAGTGAGTGTACCCCCCTGGACAATGAGTGTACCCCCTGGGCAGTGAGTGTGCCCCCTGGGCAGTGAGTGTACCCCCTGGGCAGTGAGTGCAACCCCTGGGCAGTGAGTGTACCCCTGGACAATGAGTGTACCCCTGGGCAGTGAGTGTACCCCCTGGGCAGTGAGGGTATCCGCTGGGCAGTGAGTGTACCCCCTGGGCAGTGAGTGTATCCCCTGGGCAGTGAGTGTACCCACTGGGCAGTGAGTGTACCCCGAGGCAGTGAGTGTACCTCCTGGGCAGTGAGTGTACCCCCTGAGCAGTGAGTGTACCCCCTGGGCAGTGAGTGTACCCCCAGGCAGTGAGTGTACCCCTGGGCAGTGAGTGTACCCCCTGGGCAGTGAATGTACCCCCTCGGCAGTGTGTGGACCCCCAGGCAGTGAGTGTACCCCCGGGCAGTGAGTGTACCCCCTGGGCAGTGAGTTTACCCACTGGGCAGTGAGTGTACCCCCAGGGCAGTGATTGTACCTCAGGGCAGTGAGTGTACCCCATCCCTGGGCAGTGAGTGTACCCCCCCCCGGGCAGTGAGCGTACCCCCTGGGCAGTGCGTGTACCCACCTGGGCAGTGAGTGTACCTCTGGGTAGTGAGTGTACCCCCCGGGCAGCGAATGTAGCTCCTGGGCAGTGAGTGTACCCCCTGGGCAGTGAGTGTACCCCCGGGCAGTGAGTGTACCCCTTGGGTAGTGAGTGTACCCCCTGGGCAGTGAGTGTACCCCCTCGACAGTGAGTGTACCCCCTGGGCAGTGAATGTACCCCCTGGGCAGTGAGTGTACCCCTGGGAAGTGAGTGTACCCCCTGGGCAGTGAGTGTACACCCTGGACAGTGAGTATACCCCTGGGAAGTAAGTTTACCCCTTGGGCAGTGTGTGTACCCCCGGGCAGTGTGTGTAACTCCTGAGCAGTGAATGTACCCCCCAGGCAGTGTGTGTACCCCCAGGCAGTGAGTGTACCCCCTGCGCAATGAGTGTACCCCCCTGGGTAGTGAGTGTACCCCACCTTGGCAGTGAGTGTACCCCCTGGGCAGTGAGTGTACCCCCTGGGCAGTGAGTGTACCCCCGGGCAGTGAGTGTACTCCTAGGCCATGAGTTTACCCCCCCTGGGCAGTGAGTGTACCCCCCTGGGCAGTGAGTGTACCCCCTGGGCAGTGAGTGTACCCCCTGAGCAGTGAGTGCACCCCCAGGCAGTGAGTGTACCCCTGGGCCATGAGTTTACCCCTCCCGGGCAGTGAGTGTACCCCTGGGCCATGAGTTTACCGCCCCTGGGCAGTGAGTGTACCCCTGGGCAGTGAGTGTACCCCTGGGCAGTGAGTGTACCCCCAGGAAATGAGTGTCCCCCACCTGGGCAGTGAGTGTACCCCCTGGGCAGTGAGAGAACCCCCACTGGGCAGTGAGTGAAACCCCACTGGGCAGTGAGTGTACTCCCTGGGCAGCGAGTGTACCCCCTGGGCAGCGAGTGTACCTCTAGGCAGTGAGTGTACCCCCTGGGCAGTGAGTGTGCCCCCTGGGCAGTGAGTGTACCCCCTGGGCAGTGAGTGCAACCCCTGGGCAGTGAGTGTACCCCTGGACAATGAGTGTACCCCTGGGCAGTGAGTGTACCCCCTGGGCAGTGAGTGTACCCCCTGGGCAGTGAGTGTACCCCCCTGGGCAGTGAGTGTACCCCCCTGGGCAGTGAGTGTACCCCCCTGGGCAGTGAGTGTACCCCCCTGGGCAGTGAGTGTACCCCCCTGGGCAGTGAGTGTACCCCCCTGGGCAGTGAGTGTACCCCCCTGGACAATGAGTGTACCCCCTGGGCAGTGAGTGTGCCCCCTGGGCAGTGAGTGTACCCCCTGGGCAGTGAGTGCAACCCCTGGGCAGTGAGTGTACCCCTGGACAATGAGTGTACCCCTGGGCAGTGAGTGTACCCCCTGGGCAGTGAGTGTACCCCCCTGGACAGTGAGTGTACCCCCTGGGCAGTGAGTGTACCCCCCTGGGCAGTGAGTGTACCCCCCTGGACAGTGAGTGTACCCCCTGGGCAGTGAGTGTACCCCCTGGGCAGTGTGTACCCCCCTGGGCAGTGAGTGTACCCCCCTGGACAGTGAGTGTACCCCCTGGGCAGTGAGTGTACCCCCCTGGGCAGTGAGTGTACCCCCCTGGACAATGAGTGTACCCCCTGGGCAGTGAGTGTACCCCCCTGGGCAGTGAGTGTACCCCTGGGCAGTTAGTGTCCCCCCCGGGCAGTAAGTGTACCCCTGGGCAGTGAGTGTACCCCTGTGTAATGAGTGAACCCCTGGTGAGCCTACCCCTGGGCAGTGAATGTGCCCCCTGGGCAGTGAGTGTAACCCCTGGGCAGTGAGTGTACCCCCTGGGCAGTGAGTGTACCCCCTGGGCAGTGAGGGTATCCGCTGGGCAGTGAGTGTACCCCCTGGGCAGTGAGTGTACCCCCTGGGCAGTGAGTGTATCCCCTGGGCAGTGAGTGTACCCACTGGGCAGTGAGTGTACCCCCGGGCAGTGAGTGTACCCCCGGGCAGTGAGTGTACCCCTGGGCAGTGAGTGTACCCCCTGGGCAGTGAGTGTACCCCCTGGGCAGTGAGTGTACCCCCAGGCAGTGTGTGTACCCCTGGGCAGTGAGTGTACCCCCTGGGCAGTGAATGTACCCCCTCGGCAGTGTGTGGACCCCCAGGCAGTGAGTGTACCCCCAGGCAGTGAGTGTACCCCCTGGGCAGTGGGTTTACCCACTGGGCAGTGAGTGTACCCCCAGGGCAGTGATTGTACCTCAGGGCAGTGAGTGTACCCCCTCCCTGGGCAGTGAGTGTACCCCCCCCCGGCAGTGAGTGTACCCACCTGGGCAGTGAGTGTACCTCTGGGTAGTGAGTGTACCCCCCGGGCAGTGAATGTAGCTCCTGGGCAGTGAGTGTACCCCCTGGGCAGTGAATGTACCCCCGGGCAGTGAGTGTACCCCTTGGGTAGTGAGTGTACCCCCTGGGCAGTGAGTGTACCCCCTCGACAGTGAGTGTACCCCCTGGGCAGTGAATGTACCCCCTGGGCAGTGAGTGTACCCCCTGGACAGTGAGTGTACCCCATGGGCAGTGAGTGTACCCCCTGGGCAGTGAGTGTACACCCTGGACAGTGAGTATACCCCTGGGAAGTGAGTGTACCCCCTGGGCAGTAAGTTTACCCCTTGGGCAGTGTGTGTACCCCCGGGCAGTGTGTGTAACCCCTGAGCAGTGAATGTACCCCCCGGGCAGTGTGTGTACCCCCAGGCAGTGAGTGTACCCCCTGGGCAATGAGTGTACCCCCCCTGGGCAGTGAGTGTGCCCCCTGGGCAGTGAGTGTACCCCCTGGGCAGTGAGTGTACCCCCGGGCAGTGAGTGTACCCCTGGGCCATGAGTTTACCCCCCCTGGGCAGTGAGTGTACCCCCCTGGGCAGTGAGTGTACCCCCTGGGCAGTGAGTGTACCCCCTGAGCAGTGAGTGTACCCCGAGGCAGTGAGTGTACTCCTGGCCCATGCGTTTACCCCTCCCGGGCAGTGAGTGTACCCCTGGGCCATGAGTTTACCGCCCCTGGGCAGTGAGTGTACCCCTGGGCAGTGAGTGTACCCCTGGGCAGTGAGTATACCCCCAGGAAATGAGTGTCCCCCACCTGGGCAGTGAGTGTACCCCCTGGGCAGTGAGAGAACCCCCACTGAGCAGTGAGTGAACCCCCACTGGGCAGTGAGTGAACCCACCCTGGGCAGTGAGTGTACTCCCTGGGCAGCGAGTGTACCCCCTGGGCAGTGAGTGTACCTCTAGGCAGTGAGTGTACCCCCTGGGCAGTGAGTGTACCCCCTGGGCAGTGAGTGCAACCCCTGGGCAGTGAGTGTACCCCTGGACAATGAGTGTACCCCCTGGGCAGTGAATGAACCCCCGTGGGCAGTGAGTGTACCCCTGGGCAGTTAGTGTCCCCCCCGGGCAGTAAGTGTACCCCCTGGGCAGTGAGTGTACCCCTGTGTAATGAGTGAACCCCTGGTGAGTCTACCCCTGGGCAGTGAATGTGCCCCCTGGGCAGTGAGTGTACCCCCAGGCAGTGAGTGTAACCCCTGGGCAGTGAGTGAACTCCCGGGCAGTGAGTGTACCGCCCGGGCAGTGAGTGTACCACCTGGGCAGTGAGTGTACCCCCTCGGCAGTGAGGGTATCCGCTGGGCAGTGAGTGTACTCCCTGGGCAGTGAGTGTATCCCCTGGGCAGTGAGTGTACCCACTGGGCAGTGAGTGTACCCCCTGGGCAGTGAGTGTACCCCCTGGGCAGTGAGTGTACCCCCAGGCAGTGAGTGTACCCCTGGGCAGTGTGTGTACCCCCTGGGCAGTGTGTGTACCCCCTGGGCAGTGAGTGTACCCCCTCGGCAGTGTGTGGATTCCCAGGCAGTGAGTGTACCCCCGGGCAGTGAGTGTACCCCCTGGGCAGTGAGTTTACCCACTGGGCAGTGAGTGTACCCCCAGGGCAGTGAGTGTACCTCAGGGCAGTGAGTGTACCCCCTCCCTGGGCAGTGAGTGTACCCCCTGGGCAGTGAGTGTACCCCCCCCGGGCAGTGAGTGTACCCCCTGGGCAGTGCGTGTACCCACCTGGGCAGTGAGTGTACCTCTGGGTAGTGAGTGTACCCCCCGGGCAGTGAGTGTACCCCCTGGGCAGTGAGTGTACCCCCTGGGCAGTGAGTGTACCCCTCAGCAGTGAGTGTACCCCCCGGGCAGTGAGTGTATCTCCTGGGAAGTGAGTGTACCCCCTGGGCAGTGAGTGTACCTCCTGGGCAGTGAGTGTACCCCCTGGGCAGTGAGTGTACCCCCTAGGCAATGAGTGTACCCTCCCTGGGCAGTGAGTGTATCCCCTGGGCAGTGAGTGTACCCCCTGGGCCTTGTGTGTACCCCCAGGCAGTGAGTGTACCCCTGGGCAGTGATTGTACCCCCCGGGCAGTGAGTGTACACCCCTGGGCAGTGAGTGTACCCCCTGGGCAGTGAGTGTACCCCCGGGAAGTGAGTGTACCCCTGGGCAGTGAGCGTACCCACTGGGCAGTCTGTGTACCCCTGGGAAGTGAGTGTACCCCTGGGCAGTGAGTTTACCCCTGGGCAGTGAGTGTACCCCCTCCCAGGGCAGTGAGTGTACCCCCGGGGTAGTGAGTGTACCCCCTGGGCAGTGAGTGTACCCCCTGGGCAGTGAGTGTACCCCCTGGGCAGTGAGTGTACCTCCTGGTCAGTGAGTGTAGCCCCGGGCAGTGAGTGTACCCCTGGGCAGTGAGTGTACCCCCCTGGGCAGTGAGTGTACCCCCAGGAAGTGAGTGTACCCCCGGGCAGTGAGTGTACCCTCTGGGCAGTGAGTGTTCCCCCTGGGCAGTGAGTGTACCCCCTGGACAGTGAGTGTACCCCCTGGGCAGTGAGTGTACCCGCCTGGGCTGTGAGTGTACCCCCTGGGCAGTGAGTGTACCCCCTGGGCAGTGAGTGCACCCCCTGGGCAGTGAGTGCACCCCCTGGGCAGTGAGTGTACCCCCTGTGCAGTGAGTGTACCCCCCTGGGCAGTGAGTGTACCCCCTGGGCAGTGAGTGTACCCCCAGGCAGTGAGTGTATCCCTGGGCCGTGAGTTTTCCCCCCCCCCCCCGCTGGGCAGTGAGTGTACCCCCTGTAATGTCCGTGTGTAATTGAGACACAGACTGCAGAAGTTGGTTATAACAGGTATTTACTGAATGGAGACAAAACTGGAACAACTATACAAAGTTATTACACAGGCTTATATACAGGGGTGGTCACTACTGGTACTGCAGTATACAGGGGCTGCAGAATATAGTTCCTTCTTCAAGGTACATACACTACAATTCCTCCCCTTTTAGCTAAACAGTACATAACATTCGATTAATAATTAAATAACATATTTACAATTACAGTTGCTATATACATTAGCTGAAGTTAATCAATTATAAATTCAGTCTTTGAGGAGGCTTCCTGATTCTGTCCGGATAACGCCTCTTTGGGGTCTCAGGTTCTTCTGGCAAAGTTGATTCCGGATCAACGTCGTTGTTTGGTTCGTCTGCTTCCAATATCACCGATTCTGAGGTAGATGCAATTGGTACTTCGGTTTCATCACCAGGTGTATAGGATCGTGGTGTAGATTTGACGTTTTCCAGTGACTCTAGAATCTGGTCAGCATGGCATCTTAAAATGCTCTCTCCAACGTCCACGGTATACATTAGAGGTCCTTACCGTGTGCAGATCGTTCCTGGCTGCCATTTCTCTGTGCGGTAGTCCCGGGCCAAAACTGGTTGACCTATCTTAAAACTCCTGGTTGGCCTTTCATTCATATTCTGAAACTGCCTGTTCTCCACATTTCTTCTGATGTTTGGCTTAACCAAATCCAAGCGGCATCTTAGTCTTCGATTGAAGAACATCATGGCTGGAGTTTGGTTGGTAACCGCATGTGTCGCATTCCGGTAGGCAAACAAGAAGTTATCCACCTTGTGTTGTAGGGGTATATCTTCATTGCACATTGCCTTGATAGCCTTCTTGAATGTTTGAACGAACCTCTCAGCCAATCCATTGGTGGCTGGATGATATGGGGCGGATGTGTAATGCTTAACACCATTGTTCTTTAAGAACCTCCGGAACTCTTCAGACACAAACTGTGGTCCATTGTCGGAGCAAATCTGTTCAGGCAGCCCATTTCTGGCGAATATGGTTCGTAAGACTGCGGTAGTTTTTTCTGTGGTGGTTGAGGACATTTTTATTACCTCTGGCCACTTTGAATGTGCATCCACCGCAATTAAAAACATTGAGTCCATAAATGGACCAGCAAAATCAATGTGTACCCTTTGCCATGGAGATGAGGGCCACTCCCATGGATGTAGAGGGGCTAGTGGTGGGGCGTTTTGGACCTTCTGGCATCCTGTACAGCTCTTGGTCATCTCTTCGATTTCTCTATCGATTCCCGGCCACCACATAAACGCTCTGGCTAAGTTCTTCATTTTTACCCCTCCCAGATGACCCTCATGAAGCTCATTGAGCACTCTATCCTTCAATTTGGGTGGAATTACTACTCTGGATCCACACATCAAGGTTCCTCTGCACACTGACAGCTGTTCTCTTCTTGGCGAGAATGCTGGCAACAGTGGTTCGCCATGTGCTGGCCATCCCTTCACCGTTAAATCATAGACCCTGGAGAGTGTCGGGTCATTACGTGTTTCCTTTTCTA
This sequence comes from Somniosus microcephalus, assembly GCF_052327205.1. Classification (NCBI taxonomy): domain Eukaryota; kingdom Metazoa; phylum Chordata; class Chondrichthyes; order Squaliformes; family Somniosidae; genus Somniosus; species Somniosus microcephalus. Next base: position 84,346,147 of record NC_140994.1, on the reverse strand, counting down.
TGTTTGCATTCGTCACAGGTAGACATTCGACTATGGTCGAGTGGAATATCTCCACAGGATCCACTGCAGGTGCTTCTTCCATCGTCGGCAACGGTAGGCGCGACAATCCATCAGCATTCCCATGCTGTTTAGTTCTTTGTACTCGATGTCATATTGGTGTGCCCCTAGGAAAAGGGATCACCTCTGTAGCCGTTGTGCTGTCATTATTGGGACGCCCTTCTTAGGGTTGAAAATGGAGACAAGAGGTTGATGATCAGTTAGTAGAGTAAATTTCTGTCCGTGCAGGTAGTGATTGAACTTCTTCGCCCCCCACACCAGGCTGAGGGCCTCTCTGTCAATCTGGGCGTAGTTACGCTCGGCTGCAGTTAACGAGCGTGACGCAAAAGCTATCGGCCTCTCTGAACCATCAAGGGATTTATGTGACAGTACCGCTCCAACGCCGTAGGGAGACGCATCACACGCCAGTCTTATCGGTAGTGATGGGTTGTAGTGAGCCAATACTTCTCTTGAAGTGATCAGGCCTTTACACTTCTGAAAGGCCCGCTTACATTCATCGCTCCATTTCCATGCTACTCCAGTTTGTAGCAGGGTGTTCAGTGGGTGCAGAATTGTGGACAAATTCGGCAAAAACTTACGGTAGTAATTCACCAATCCGAGGAATGACCTCAGTTGCGACACATTTTCAGGCGCTGGACCCTTAACTACCGCTTCAATTTAGTCAGGAGACTTATGTAACCCCTCTTCATCAATCACGTGGCCACAATACGATATCTGTTTCTTAAAAAACTCGCACTTGGGGCGATTGGCTCGTAGCCCATGTTCTCTTAGTCTAGTGAGCACCTGCTCTAGGTTGGCAAGGTGTTCACTGTCATTTTCACCTGTCACTAGGGTGTCGTCCAAGTAACACTGAGTCCCCGGAATCCCTTGCAGAACTTGTTCCATCGCTCTTTGCCATATAGCCGGAGCTGATGCTACTCTGAATACCAGTCGATTATACTGGTAAAGACCTTTGTGAGTGTTAATCGTGAGATATTTCCTAGAGGATTCTTCAACCTCCATCTGCAAATATGCTTGCGCTAGGTCAATTTTTGTAAAACGTTTCCCTCCAGATAGTGAGGCGAAAATATCTTCTGTCCTCGGAAGAGGATACTGTACTGTGTGAAGGATTGGGTTCACAGTCACCTTGAAGTCCCCACAGATGCGAACCTTCCTTGGCTCCTCAGACTTATTGTTTAACGTTTTCTTCATGACAGGAACGATGGGTGTCGCCCACTCGCTCCAGTCTACCTTAGATAACACGCCTGCATTCTCCAGATTCTCCAGCTCTGCCTTGACGGCTGGGCGAATTGCATACGGTACCGGTCTTGCTTTGAAAAACTTGGGAATTGCATTCTCTTCTATTTTTATCGAGGCGGTTACGCCTTTAAGAGTTCCCAGTTCTTGTTGAAATACCTCTTTAGCGTTAGCTAAGATTTTTGACAATCGTCCAGGTGTGACGTCGTCATCCTTTTTACCAGCCACAGTCAGTGCCTGAATGGAGTGCCAGTCTAAATTATCTTTCTGATCCATTCACATCCCAATAACAGTGGTCCACCATCTTACAGTATGTACAGATACAATTTCTGTATTTCCTTGCCGTTGTATTCGACAGGCACCCTTATTTTCCCTCTGGGGTATACTTTCTGCCCCGTAAATGTCTTCAAGACAATGGATGTGTCTTTCAAGGGTATGTGTGAGAATAGCCGCTCGTAGTCTCGTCGATTCATGATGGTCAGGGCTGATCCTGTATCCAATTCCATTTTGACTTGGGACCCTGCTATCGTGAGGGTGACCCAAATGGTTCAGTGATCCTCTTTTGCGATTACGTTGTGTAGTTTGAGACAGCTTAGTCTCTTGTTCCCGGATTCACTCTCGCTCTTCTGGTCTTCGGAACTACTGTCCGTCATCTTTTGTACTTTCCTGTACTGTTCCTTAGTAGTCTTTTTGTTGTCGTTAGTCTTCTTCCCGGACCTGCAAACTTGTGCAATGTGTCCCATCTTTCCGCATTGCCTGCATGTTTTGTCCTTGGACCAGCAGTCCTTCTGGTCATGGGTTGTTCTGCCGCAGCGATAACATTTTTCAAATCCCCGTGTCATTTCATGGGTGCCGTATTCCTGTGGCTTTTGCTGTATTTCCGCAGCTCCCCTTGCTGCTGCTTCGTACGATACTGCCACGCTGAAAGCCTTATCTAGCGTCAGCTCTTTCTCTGAGAGTAACCTCTTCTGGGTTCCTTCACTCAGGAGTCCACAGACAAATTTGTCCCGTAGGGTATCTGCCAGTCCTGCTCCGAACTGGCAGTGCTTTGATAGCTTGCATAGATCCGTAAGGTAATCAGCATTGCTCTCATCTTTATGCTGATTTCTCTTGTGGAATTTAAATCTTTCTGCTATCAGCAGCGGTGTAGGATTTAGGTGTTCCTGTAGGATAGCAACAATTTCGTTAAAACTCTTCGTCATCGGTTTGACTGGAGTGATCAGGTTCCGCAATAGGCCGTACGTTCTTGCGCCCATTAAGTTTAGTAGTACCGATGCCTTTTTCTCATCGGCTACTTCATTTGCCTTGCAATATACTTCGACTCTTTCCACATACGTGGTCCAGTCTTCTATTGCATTATCGAAGGCAGTGATATTGTCAGTCTTCGGCATCTTGGAGATCTAAGATGGCGCCTCCCGCGCTTTGCCTTCTTCCCCGATTGAACAAAATGGCGCCTCCCGCGCTTTGCCTTCTTCCCCGCTGGATTAAGATGGCGCCTCCCGCGCTTTCTGCCTTTTCCGCTGCTGCCAGCGTTGTTGCTGGTGTTTTTATGCCTTGATGGCGACGCCCTATGGTCTTCGTGCGCTTCCCCCCGCGCTGTGGCCAACGCCGCTCTCCGCGGTCCCCGTGGCAAACTGCAGCTCCTCGCGGCTTTCTGCGCTTCTAATTTCTTTTATTTTAATTACTGTTCCCGTCATCAGAGCAGACCCTATGGGACACTTCCCTCCCTCTTCTAGGGTCTGTATGCTGCCCGGCTTCGTAGCACCGGCCGCGCCCTGTGAGCTCCACCCTCTCTCTCTCTCTCCTCTTCCCGACAATGCTGCTCGGCCCCATTGAAAAGCCACCCGATCGAGCTCTAGCCCGCCGCAGCCCAGGAAGAATCAGTGTACTACCTGCCACCAACCCGATTAGCTGGAACACCATAGACTGGAGAACCAAGCCCAGCTCTCGACAGCCTCTCCTGCAAATCTTCGAATTCGGTGAATCAGAGGGCGGTTGCCCACGGTCGACGCCCATTTCTTCTGTTTTTTTTCTTTTTGGATTTCTTCCTTCTGGCTTCGACCTCTAATAACTTCGCTTCAGGGATGGATCCCCGTAAGGTGGTGCAGAACTGTAGGTAAGTTCGGATCTGTTCGTCGCCAATGTAATGTCCGTGTGTAATTGAGACAGGGACTGCAGAAGTTGGTTATAACAGGTGTTTACTGAATGGAGACAAAACTGGAACTACTATACAGGCTTATATACAGGGGTGGTCATTACTGGTACTGCAGTATACAGGGGCTGCAGAATATATTTCCTTCTTCAAGGTACATACACTACACCCCCCTGGACAGTGAGTGTACCCCCTGGGCAGTGAGTGTACCCCCCTGGACAGTGAGTGTACCCCTGGGCAGTGAGTGTCCCCCCCGGGCAGTAAGTGTGACCCCTGGGCAGTGAGTGTACCCCTGAGTAGTGAGTGTACCCCTGGGCAGTGAGTCTACCCCCGGGCATTGAATGTACCCCCTGGGCAGTGAGTGTACCCCTGAGCAGTGAGTGTACCCCCGAGCAGAGAGTGTAACCCCGGGCAGTGATTGTACCCCCTGGGCAGTGTGTGTACACCCTAGGCAGTGAGGGTACCCGCTGGGCAGTGAGTGTACCCCTGGACAGTGAGTGTAACCGTGGGAAATGAGTGTACCCCACCTGGGCAGTGAGTGCACCCCCTGGGCAGTGAGTGAACACCCACTGGGCAGTGAGTGTACATCCTGGGCAGTGAGTGTACCCCCGGGGCAGTGAGTGTACCCCCGGGGCAGTGAGTGTACCTCAGGGCAGTGAGTGTACCCCACCTGGGCAGTGAGTGTACCCCCAAGCAGTGAGTGTACCCCCGGGCAGTGAGTGTACCCCCCGGGCAGTGAGTGTACCCCCTGGGCAGTGAGTGTACCCCCTCGGCAGTGTGTGGACCCCGGGCAGTGAGTGTACCCCCCGGGCAGTGAGTGTACCCCCCGGGCAGTGAGTGTACCCCCCGGGCAGTGAGTGTACCCCCTGGGCAGTGAGTGTACCCCCTAGGCAGTGAGTGTATCCCCTGGACAGTGAGTGTACCCCCGCGCAGTGAGTGTACACCCTGGGCAGTGCATGTACCCACCTGGGCAGTGAGTGTACCCCCTGGACAGTGAGTGTACCTCTGGGCAGTGAGTGTACCCCCCGGGCAGTGAGTGTACCTCCTGGGCATTGAGTGTACCCCCTGGGCAGTGAGTGTACCCCTGAGCAGTGAGTGTACCCCCCCCCGGGCAGTGAGTGTACCCCCCTGCGCAGTGATTGTACCTCCTGGGCAGTGAGGGTACCCCCCGGGCAGTGAGAGTACCTCCTGGGCAGTGAGCGTACCCCTGGGAAGTGAGTGTACCCCCTGGGCAGTGAGTGTACCTCCTGGGCAGTGAGTGTAGAGAGAGAATTGCAGACGGAGTGAATACACATGCTGAAGATGGGCTGCTGAGATTTTAGTGTTTTTAGTGTCTAAAGTGGGGAAAAAAAAGTTTCATTTCATTTCAATTTTTAAAAAAGGTTTTAAAATTAAATTTAGTTCTAGTTAAGTTAGTTTAGTTTAGGTTAGTTTAAGTTTAGATTAGTCTCGACAAAGTAGAGAAGGAAAAGACCGCCAGAAAGACTACCAAAAAAAAAACCCAGAGGAAAATAGAGGGAAAAAAAAGCCAAAGCAAAAAAAAAAAAAAGAAACAAGAGAAGAACTACACAAACCAGTGAACGGCAGCCACACGGGGCTTCAGCAGCGGTGGTTGAGTCGGCGGCATCGGGACCGAGTTCGAGGAGGCGAGGTGACTCGGGCCGCAGCCCAGTGGTCCAGCAACCGGCACAGCCGAGGGGACTCGGGCCGCATCCCAGAAATCGGCACAGCCGAGGAGATCCGGAACGCAGCCCGGCAATCGGCACAGCGGAGAGGACTCGGGCCGCATCGCAGAAATCGGCACAGCCGAGGAGATTCGGAACGCAGCCCGGAAATCCAGCAATCAGCACAGCCGAGGGGACTCGGGCCACAGCCCAACAATCCAGCACGGGAAAGGCCCGAGGAGCCAGGCCAGCAGGCACAGAGACCTCTGAGGAGAAGGAGAGCAACCAGAAGGCTCGCAACCAAGACCGTGAGTACAGGGCCCAGGGAGGGAGGCCCAGGGAAAGGCCCGAGGAGCCAGGCCGAAACAGAGGCCCAGAGACCTCTGAGGGGGAGGGGAACAGCCCGAAGGCACCGGGAAACAGTGGCTCACAGACTCAGACCTGAGAAGGGTGAACCCAGGAGCCGAGGCCCAGGGACCACGGGGTCGGAGAGGGGGACCGGGAAAGTTCGCGAACAGGGAGAGGGTAACACCAAACCCGGGGCCCCAGAAAAGCTTATTCTAAGATCAACAATACTTTACCAAAAATGAGCGAATCAGAAGATCCACAGCAGCCCCGCTTCCAGATTCCCCCCAACACCACAAAAAAAGCTATAAAAGCGATCAAGCATGCTCAGATGAGAGAAAAACCAGAAACTCTCTTTACTGACTGTTACAACAATGGGACAAAAAGTAACCTCATATTCTACTCAGATCAGCCAGCGGCTTGGATCAGAGCAATAAAATCACACTATACCAGTGTTAAGCTAAAAAATACCGCAAATGGGTCCATAATGAAAATTAACACACCAGGAGACAGTTCAATCACGACTGTCAACGCGTACAATACCGGAACAATATTAGTGCAAGGCAACCTCGACAAATTTGCAACGGCCTTCAGGACACTGAAAAGATCAACTACGAGGGGAATGAACAGCCCCAGAGTGGCCCGCACTCCCCCCAACATTGACAACTTACCAGGAGAAAATCTGCATGGTTAAGGGATGAACGAGCCACACAGTTCAAACCAGACACTAACCCCGGGGAACCACAGCCACACGATACAACTGACAAACCCCAGCATAACTACCACGGAGGAAGCCACACATAGTTCCCCTACCATTCCCAGCCCACCAAGAGAAGAGCAGCATAGCCAGGAAGTGAGTGAGCCTTCCAGGGCCGACCAGCTTAGCCAGGAAGTGAGTGAGCCTTCCAGGGCCGACCAGACACATACCCCGGGATCACACAGCCAGATACAACCAAAAGATAAATTTTATCAATTAGAGATAGAGATGGTTAAACTTAGAGAGGAGGTCCTCAAATTGAATGACAAACAAAAGCAGGAGAGGGAGAGACACAAGAGAGAGCTGAATAGACTTGATAACCAGGTGAATCTACTTAAGAATCAGGTGAAAGAGCTGCAGGAAAAAGAAGAGAGCCATAGAGGAGAGAAAACACCATTAGACCAGCAACCAGAGACTAGAGATAAGACAAGACAGAGCCGGACGGAACGGCTGCACTCCCACACGGAACAAAAGCAACAGACACACAATACAAGGGGTGCCACACAGACCGACCAGCATGCTGACTCGCAATCTTCCCCCACCACCATGGAACCACAAGCGAGCCGCTCACAAGAGGTACGCACACACCAGACACCCCAGCCCAGCACACACACTATGAGTCCAGGCGAAAGCCACCAGACAGTAAACACAAACAAGGCTGACGTCGTAATACTCATAGACTCAAATGGGAAATTTCTATGGGAGAAAAAGCTCTTCCCTAGAAGTAAAGTAGAAAAGATTTGGTGCCCAACAACAGACAGAGCCATGGGATGGCTGACCAAAGCCAGATTAGGCTCCCCCCAACACATAATAATACACACGGGCACAAATGACCTAAAGGCCAAACAGAAAGAGGTAGCAACATCGCTCAGAGCAATGATTAGGAAGGCAAGCAGTACATTTCCAAACACTAGAATCACTGTTTCCACAATATTGCCGAGAGCAGACTTCAACAACAACACAATTCATAAATGCCAGCATAGCAACAGAATGCGAATCAAACCACAACGTACACCTGGCCCAACACCCCACCCTCGATGAAGAATGTCTTTACGACCACGTCCACATCCAAAGGCAAAAAATATCGATCTTTGCTAAAGCCCTGAAGGACGTCGCTTTTAACCGGGTCCATACCCAGACTCCAAGAGGACCCCCCCCCGACCACCAGAGATCAGCGGGGTACATATCAGGAACACTACAAAGACCACCACCACACCAACCGAGACCGGAGAGGATCCCCATGCAAAACAACATTATCAGACCTGCACCACTCCTGTCCCACAGGGGAATAGGACCGCTACCAGCCAGACAGAGGGAGAGATGCACAGGACGTACGCAATACCTCAGACAGAAACAATCCATTAAGAGACAATAAGCAGATGTGCAGCAGCATCTACTTCCGCCTTATGGATCAAGGACTAATTAATAGAAAGAACTGTAACCAAATTGTATTAACTTTTGTAGACAACTGGGGTGATCTTTTTTTTCCCCACACTTAGACACGACAAACACGTACCACTCTTTAACCTATCATAGAAAAAGATAAAACTTAACATGAAATCCTTATATATTTCGACCTGGAATATCCAAGGTCTACGCTCTTCACTGCGAGAAGTGAAGAGTAGGACCCCAGAGTTCATAGAGGAAACTAAAGATCTAGATATTATCATTTTACAGGAAACTTGGTATAAAGGAAAAGGACACACCGGCTGTCCCCAAGGGTACACTGAGCTAGTGGTCCCCTCCAATAAATTACCAAGTGTAACCCAAGGCAGAGACTCCGGAGGCATACTGATCTGGTTTAAAACAGAACTTAAGAATTACATCAAATTTATAAAAAAGGGCGAAAACCATATGTGGCTCAAACTTGAGAGGGAGATTATCTCAAACACCCAAGATGTTTACATTTGCGCACTTTATATCCCTCCAATCGATTCCCCGTACTACAAAGAGGACACCTTCTCCAACATGGAGGGGGAAATTATCCAATACCAGGCCCAGGGGAACGTGTTGATCTGTGGGGACCTCAATTCAAGAACGGGCGAAGAACCAGACTTCACCAATAATCAGGGAAACAATTACGTATTCGGGAATAACCACTTTGACATCCCTTCCCTTCCATACAGGCATAACTGCGACAAGCAGTCAAATACCAACGGTAAACAGCTACTACAGCTCTGTCGAAACCTGGGTCTGTACATTGTCAATGGTAGGTTCATAGGAGACCTCCTAGGAAGATCGACCTACTGCTCACCTCTTGGCTGCAGCACAGTAGACTATATGATTACAGACTTGGACCCATCCTCTTTCAGAGCATTCACAGTCAAACCACAAACAACACTGTCAGATCACAGTCAAATTACTATGTTTCTCAAAAAGACAGAAACAAACAACATAGAAACACAACCCAGTAAACTGTACAACACCAAAAAATCGTACAGATGGGCCAAAAACGACACGGAAAAATACCAGAAAACAATTAGCAATGCATCAACTCAAGCTCTCTTAGACACCTTTCTGGATAACATATACACTCACAATAAAGAAGGCGTAAACCGGGCAGTTAGTAAACTAAACAATATTTTTGATAATTTGGCAACAAATGCAAACTTGAAAGCTCGCAAGAACAAACCCAAAACAAAAAACTATGAAAAATGGTTTGACCATGATTGCCATAACATGAGGAAAAAACTTAGAAAACTATCAAACCAAAAACACAGACATCCAGAAAACGAGGAATTACGCCTTACTTATTGTCAGACGCTAACACAATACAGAAACACACTCAGGACCAAAAAAGAGCAATTTATTAAGAATACACTCAGCTCCATGGAGGAATCCATTGAGTCGAATTGTTTCTGGGACAACTTGAAAACACTACACAAAAAACAACACGACGATTTGTCCATTCAAAATGGGGACACATGGGTAAACCACTTTGAAAAATTATACCAGAAAAACACACTAGGACCAGAGCAACACCAAATACGCAAAAAACTTGAAAAGCTTGAAATGGCCATAAAAGATAACCAAAACCCGCTAGACGCCATAATAACAGAAAAAGAACTTCTTGAAAAACTCAAGGACCTGCGACCAGGAAAAGCTTGCGGGACAGACGGCATACTAAACGAGATGATTAAACACGCAGACGACAAACTGAAACTGGCTATCCTAAAACTCTTCAACTTGGTTCTGAGTGTCGGTTATTTCCCTGACATCTGGAACAAAGGACTCATAACACCCATATACAAAAGTGGGGACAAAATCGACCCAAACAACTATCGAGGCATCTGTGTAAACAGTAACCTGGGGAAGGTATTCTGTAGCATCATAAACAAAAGACTTATAAACTTCCTTGAAGAGCACAATGTCTTGAGTAAAAGCCAAATTGGATTCCTGCCAAACTATAGAACATCCGATCATATCTTCACCCTACAGACCCTAATTGACAAACACGTTCACCATAACAAAAGCAAAATCTACGCATGCTTTGTAGATTTCCAGAAGGCTTTCGACTCCATCTGGCATGACGGTTTATTCCTGAAACTTATCGAAAGCGGGGTAGGAGGTAAAACATATGATGTAATTAAATCAATGTATACAAACAATAAATGTGCAGTTAAAATTGGAGACAAACAAACAAAATACTTCCCACAGGGGCGGGGGGTGACGCAGGGCTCGCCAATCTCACCGACACTCTTTAATATTTACATTAATGGATTGGCAAAACTACTTGAACAATCTACAGCACCCGGCCTCACCCTATATGAATCCAAGGTTAAATTCCTCCTCTATGCCGACGACCTGGTTCTGCTGTCACCAACTAAGGAGGGTCTACAGCAGAACCTGGACCTGCTGGAGTCGTACTGCCAGACTTGGGCCCTGACAATAAATCCCCAAAAAACCAAAGTCCTTGTGTTCCAGCAAAGATCCAAACAACATGGAACCACAATAAATTTCACAGTAGGAACAACCAAAATTGAACAAACCACTCACTACACATACTTGGGCTTAAAAATCAGTTCTACGGGAAACTTCAAACTGGCTGTGAATGAACTGAAAGAGAAAGCAAGAAGGGCTTTCTATGCCATCAAAAAATCAATCCAAATAGAAATCCCAATTAGCATTTGGCTCAAAATTTTCAAATCAGTAATTGAACCAATTGCACTCTATGGCAGTGAGGTCTGGGGACCACTAACACAACAAGATTTTGCAAAATGGGACAAACACCCAATTGAGATCCTACATGCGGAATTCTGTAAAAGTATCCTCCGGACTCAAAGGAAAACAGTAAACAACGCATGCAGGGCGGAACTAGGCCAATACCCATTAATAATCACTATCCAAAAAAGAGCCACCAAATTTTGGAATCACCTACAAATGAGCAACCCCCAATGCTATCACTACGACGCCCTGAAATGCCAAGAGCTGACCATAAAGAAGAATACCCTCAGTCAACTAGTCCTGGGACTCAATAAAGTAACTAATAACAATACTAACAATAACCAGCCCCAGGACAGTGACAGGGTAACACAAAGAATTCGACCCAACACAATCGTCGCTAAGCAAAAGGAAAAATATCTGTCATATTGGGCAGAAACAACAAAAACCCAAAGCAAACTCAATTGCTACTTGGCCCTAAACAGACAATACAACATAGCTGATTACCTGACCATGGTAAAGGATAACAAACTGAGAAGAACCTTGACAAGGTACAGACTTAGCGAACATAGCCTAGCGATCGAAAAAGGCAGACACAGGCAGACCAGGCTGCCAAGAGAAGACAGGATATGCTCTCACTGCAGTCAGGGAGTAGTTGAGACAGAGATGCACTTCCTCACAGCCTGTGGAAAATATCAGGGCATCAGAGAGAATTTCTATCAAAAATTCTCACAAATATGCCCTGAATTCAGAAATCTGACTGACAACCAAAAACTCCCATTCCTACTGGGGGAGGAGAGAAGCTGTGTAACACTGGCGGCACACTATGTTACAGCTTGCCATGAACAGAGGGACAACCAGTAAACTAAGACAAGAGTATATATAAACAAGGCGAAAATATATTTATAAACTCAGGGATATACCTGTTTATACACTGTATGAATGGAACCGCGTTTATGTGTTCAACCATAAATGTATTTTGATGCTTTGGCAACATAAGATGTACCTTATCATGCCAATAAAGCGATTTGTATTGTATTGTATTGTATTGAGTGTACGCCCTGGGCAGTGAATGTACCCCCGGGAAGTGAGTGTACCCCTGAGCAGTGAGTGTACCCGCCGGGCAGTGAGTGTCCCTCCTGGGCAGTGAGTATACCTCCTGGGCAGTGAGTGTACCCCCTGGGCAGTGAGTGTACCCCCTGGGCAGTGAGTGTACCCCCTGGGCAGTGAGTGTACCCCCTGGGCAGTGAGTGTACCCCCTGGGCAGTGAGTGTACCACCGGGAAGTGAGTGTACCCCTGGGCAGTGAGTGTACCCCTGGGCAGTGAGTGTACCCCCTGGGCAGTGAGTGTACCCCCTGGGCAGTGAGTGTACCCCCTGGGCAGTGAGTGTACCCCCTGGGCAGTGAGTGTACCCTGTGGGCAGTGAGTGTACCCCCTGGGCAGTGAGTGTAACCCCTGGGCAGTGAGTGTACCCCTGGGCAGTGAGTGTACCCCCCTGGGCAGTGAGTGTACCCCCCTGGGCAGTGAGTGTACCCCCCTGGGCAGTGAGTGTACCCCCCTGGGCAGTGAGTGTACCCCCGGGAAGTGAGTGTACCCCTGGGCAGTGATTGTACCCCCTGGGCAGTGATTGTACCCCCTGGACAATGAGTGTGCCCCCTGGGCAGTGAGTGTACCCGCTGGGCAGTGAGTGTACCCCCCTGGGCAGTGAGTGTACCCCCTGGGCAGTGGGTGTACCCTGTGGGCAGTGAGTGTACCCCCTGGGCAGTGAGTGTACCCCCTGGGCAGTGAGTGTACCCCTGGGCAGTGAGTGTACCCCTGGGCAGTGAGTGTACCCCCTGGGCAGTGAGTGTACCCCCTGGGCAGTGAGTGTATCCCCTGGGCAGTGAGTGTACCCCTGGGCAGTGAGTGTACCCCCTGGGCAGTGAGTGTACCCCCTGGGCAGTGAGTGTACCCCCGGGCAGTGTGTGTACCCCCAGGCAGTGTGTGTACCCCTGGGCAATGAGTGTACCCCCCTGGGCAGTGAGTGTACCCCACCTGGGCAGTGAGTGTACACCCTGGGCAGTGAATGAACCCCTGGACAGTGAGTGTAGCCCTGGGCAGTGAGTGTACCCCCTGGGCAGTGAGTGTACCCCCTGGGCAGTGAGTGTACCCCCTGGGCAGTGAATGTACCCCTGAGCAGTGAGTGTACCCCCCGGGCAGTGAGTGTACCTCCTGGGCAGTGAGTGTACCACCTGGGCAGTGAGTGTACCCCGTGGGCAGTGAGTGTACCCCCTGGGCAGTGAGTGTACCCCCTGGGCAGTGAGTGTACCCCCTGGGCAGTGAGTGTACCCCTGGGCAGTGAGTGTACCCCCCCTCCGGGCAATGAGTGTACCCCCTGGGCAGTGAGTGTACCCCATGGGCAGTGAGTGTACCCCCGGGAAGTGAGTGTACCCCAGGCAGTGAGTGTACCCCCTGGGCAGTGAGTGTACCCCCTGGGCAGTGAGTGTACCCCGGGAAGTGAGTGTACCCCTGGGCAGTGAGTATACCCCCTGGGCAGTGAGTGTACCCCTGGGCAGTGAGTGCAGCCCCCCTGGGCAGTGAGTGCAGCCCCCCTGGGCAGTGAGTGTACCCTCTGGGCAGTTTGTGTACCCCCTGGACAGTGAGTGTACCCCCTGGGCAGTGAGTGTACCCCCTTGGCAGTGAGTGTACCCCCTTGGCAGTGAGTGTATCCCCTGGGCAGTGAGTGTACCCCTGGGCAGTGAGTGTACCCCCCCCCCCGGGCAATGAGTGTACCCCCCTGGGCAGTGAGTGTACCCCCTGGGCAGTGTGTACCCCTGGGAAGTGAGTGTTCCCCCGGGAAGTGAGTGTACCCCTGGGCAGTGAGTATACCCCCTGGGCAGTGAGTGTACCCCCTGGGCAGTGAGTGTACCCTTGGGCAGTGAGTGTACCCCCTGGGCCGTGAGTGTACCCCTGGACAGTGAGTGTACCCCCTGGGCATTGAGTGTACCCCTGGGCAGTGAGTGTACCCTTGGGCAGTGAGTGTACCCCTGGACAGTGACTGTACCCCCTGGACAGTGAGTGTACCCCCTGGGCAGTGAGTGTATCCCTGGACAGTGAGTGTACCCCCTGGGCAGTGAGTGTACCCCTAGACAGTGAGTGTACCCCCTGGGCAGTGATTGTACCCCTGGACAGTGAGTGTACCCCCCTGGGCAGTGAGTGTACCCCCTGGGCAGTGTGTGTACCCCCTGGGCAGTGAGTGTACCCCCCCGGGCAGCGAGTGTTCCCCTGGACAGTGAGTGTACCTCCTGGGCAGTGAGCGTACCCCCTGGGCTGTCAGTTTGCTGATCTAAGGCTACGTTAAACAACAATTTGTACAATCAGCAGAGTGACTCACTGCGCATGTGTGACTGGGTGCTCTTCCTGCTCATGTGCCGGTTGTTGTGTCTGAGTTTTCGGCCGGGCTCATGCTGCTGGATTGTTGGCACCGGAAATGCCTGGGAGCACGGCAACCGGAGCAGGTGAGGGAGAGGCTGCAGGGGCGGGCCCAGTGAGAGCCACTGGGGGGAAAGGGGTGGGCTAATCCTCGACACTGTGGGGGAGGTCAGGTCTGACCTCAGCTACAAGGGGGTCGGGGGGTTGTCGGGGTCAGGTCTGACCTCAGTCACGGGGGTGGGCGGGGTGGGGGGAGGTGTCAGGTGTCTGAATGCGCTTCAATAGTGTGACGTCACATCCGTGGTAATTATTTGCACATTTGTTTTCCATTTGTAGTGTATATGTGCAACTGTTATAATATAGGCTGCTAAAAAAAATGTGCCTCGCTATGCTGCACAACCTACATTTTCCATCCTGGCTACTTTGCTGTGCTCCTACCCTATGTGTCCCCGGAATCGGTTTTGAAAATATGGTCAACCTATCCTACAACCTTCTGAGATCTCTGCGCTCCTCCAACTCTGGTCTCTTGTGCAACCCCGATTTCCATCGCTCTAACATTGGCAGACATGACATCAGCTTCCTAGGCCCTAAACTCTGGAATTCCCTCCCTAAACCTCTCCATGTCTCTACTTCTCTCTCCTCCTCACTCCTTTGGCCAAGCTGTCCTAATGTCCCTTTATGTGGCTCGGTATCAAATTATGTCTGATTGCGCTCCAGTGAAGCACCTTGGGGATGTTTTACTACATTAAAGGTGCTATATAAATGCAAGTTGTTGTTGTTGGTTGCACATGCACTGTGATGTCACCAGCAAAGGTCGTGACTTCACAACTTCACTGCGAAACAAGACACAATGAACAGAAAATGCTGGAAATGCTCAACAGGTCAGGCAGCACGCGTGGAGAGAGGAAGGCAGGGATAACGATTCAGGCAGCACGTGTGGAGAGAGGAAGGCAGGGATAACGATTCAGGCAGCACATGTGGAGAGAGGAAGGCAGGGATAACGATTCAGGCCTACGACCAATCGTCAGAAGATGTTACAAGAGGAACAGAGCCAGAGAAAAGGGGACAGGAGTTTTGTGTCTGTGTATAATAAGACAGACTGCAGGAGAACGGTACAACAGGTGTTTACTCAACGTGGCTCACACTGCAACTGATCTGTACAGATTACTACTCAGTGCTATATACAGGTGTGGTCACTGCCGGTACTGCAGTATACATGAGCTGTAAAAGATAGTTCCCCCCTTAAAGGTATATACATTACAATTCCTCCCCTTTTAGATTAACAGTACCATAACACTCATTTAACAATTAAATATCAAACTAATTACAATTAACACTTTTAACATGCAACATTAGCTGAAAATAGTCTATTTATATATTCAGTCTTTGGGGAGGCTTCCTGATCCTTTCTGGATAGCGCCTTTCCCGAGTGTTTTGCTCTTGGTGCAGAGGCGATTCTGGCCCCCTGTCGTCGGTTGGTTCATCGGCTTCCGATGCTACGGTTTCTGGGGTAGATGCGACCTGTACGTCGGGTTCATCACTAGGTACGTATGGGCAAGGCATGGGGTTGACTTGTTCCTGTGACTCTAGGATCTGGTCAGCATGGCGTCTCACAATGCTCTCCCCAACGTCCACTGTGTGCATTAGTGGGCCCTGCCGTGTGCATATCGTTCCTGGCTGCCATTTTTCTGTTCGGTAGTCGCGGGCCAAGACTGGTTGCCCTACATTGAAGCTCCTTGTTGGCTTCTCATGGATGTGCTGGAATTGCTTACTCTCAACATCTCTTCGTACGTTTGGTCTGAGCAAATCCAGGCGAGATCTTAACCTTCGGTTAAAGAACATCATGGCTGGGGCCTGGTTGGTGACTGCATGTGTCGCATTCCGGTAGGCGAACAGGAAATTGTCCACCTTGTGCTGCAGCGGAATGTTGTCATTGTACATAGCCTTTATTGCCTTCTTAAAGGTTTGTACGAACCTCTCAGCAAATCCATTTGTGCCTGGATGATCCGGGGCAGATGTGTAATGCCTTACCCCATTCTTTTTCAAAAACCTCCGGAACTCTTCGGACACAAACTGTGGTCCGTTGTCGGAGCAAATCTGTTCTGGCAAGCCATTCCTGGCAAAAATGGCCCATAGGACTGCAATAGTTTTCTCCGTGGTGGTGGAGGACATTTTGATGACCTCAGGCCATTTCGAGTGCGCATCCACGGCTATTAAAAACATTGAGTCCATGAATGGACCAGCAAAATCAATATGCACCCATTGCCATGGAGATGAGGGCCACTCCCATGGGTATAGAGGGGCCTGTGGTGGTGCATTTTGGATTTTCTGGCCTCCTGAGCAGCGCTTGGTCAGGTCCTTGATTTGTTTATCGATTCCCGGCCACCACACATAAGCCCTGGCTAGGCTTTTCATTTTTACCCCTCCCAGATGACCCTCATGAAGCTCATTGAGCACTCTATCCCTTAACTTGGGTGGAATTACCACTCGGGATCCACACATCAAGGTTCCCCGGCACACTGACAGCTGTTCTCTCCTTGTCGAGCATGCTGGCAACAGTGAGTCGCCATGTGCTGGCCATCCCTTCACCGTCAAATCATATACAGGTAGACTATCCTTTATCCGAAAACCTCGGGACCAGCCGAGTTTCGGATAAAGGAGAATTTCGGATTTCGGAAGGTGGGTCGGCGGGGGTCCGCGGGGGGGTCGGCGGGGGGTCGTGCGCATGACTTACGCTGATGCTCAGCGTAAGTCAGTCAGGGTCGGCGGGGGTCGGGGCCGGCGGGGTACGCGGGGGGGGTCGGCGGTTGTCGGGGCTGGCGGGGTCCGCGGGGGGGTCGGCGGTTGTCGGGGCTGGCGGGGTCGGCAGTTGTCGGGGCTGGCGGGGTCCGCGGGGGGGTCGGCGGTTGTCGGGGCTGGTGGGGTCGGTGGTTGTCGGGGCCGGCGGGGTCCGCGGGGGGGTCGGCGGTTGTCGGGGCTGGCGGGGTCGGCGGTTGTCGGGGCTGGCGGGGTCGGCGGTTGTCGGGGCTGGCGGGGTCGGCGGGGGGTCGTGCGCACGACTTACCCTTTATCCGAACTTCCGCAACCGGAACCCTCTAAAAACCGAAGGTTTTTTCGTTCAGCGTAAGTCGTACGCACGACTTACGCTGAACGAAAAAACCTTCGGTTTTTAGAGGGTTCGGTTTTCGGAAGTCCGGATAAAGGGTAGTCTACCTGTACCCGAGACAGTGTCGGGTCATTTCGGGTTTCCTTTTCGATACAAGCGTTAGTTACCGGTAGGTATTCAACTATAGTCGAATGGAATATTTCGACAGGATCCACTGCTGGTGCTTCCTCCGCAGTAGGCAGTGGCAGGCGTGATAGCCCATCAGCATTTCCATGCTGTTTCGTGCCCTTATATTCAATCTCATAGTGGTGCGCCCCTAGAAAAAGTGACCATCTTTGTAGTCGTTGCGCAGTCATCACCGGAACGCCCTTCTTCGGATTAAAAATGGAGACAAGAGGCTGGTGATCAGTCAGCAAGGTGAATTTCTGCCCGTGCAGATAGTGATTGAACTTTTTCACTCCCCACACTAGGCTGAGGGCCTCCCTGCCAATTTGGGTGTAGTTACGCTCGGCTGAGGTTAGTGATCGTGACGCAAAGGCTATTGGCCTCTCTGAGCCGTCTGAGAATTTGTGCGACAGCACCGCTCCAATGCCGTAGGGTGACGCATCACATGCCAACCGAATTGGTAATGCCGGGTTGTAATGGGCCAATACCTCTTTCGATGTGATTAGTGTTTTGCTCTTCTGGAAAGCTCGTCTACATTCGTCACTCCACTTTCATGGCACCCCAGTTTGCAGTGGGGTGTTCAGTGGGTGTAGTATTGTAGACAAATTTGGCAAGAACTTATGGTAGTAGTTTACCAGCCCGAGGAACGACCTCAGTTGTGACACATTTTCCGGTGCTGGAGCCTTGACTACTGCCTCAATCCTCTCTGGGGACTTATGTAACCCCTCTTTATCGATAACGTGGCCACAATACGAGATCTGTTTTCTAAAAAACTCGCATTTGGGGTGGTTAGCTCGGAGCCCATATTCCTGAAATCTAGTGAGCACCTGCTCCAGGTTGGCAAGGTGATCACTGTCATTTTCGCCCGTGACCAGGATGTCGTCCAAATAACACTGGGTCCCTGGGATCCCTTGCAGGACTTGTTCCATTGCCCTCTGCCAAACAGCTGGAGCTGATGCTACCCCAAATACCAGCCGGTTGTATTGGTAGAGACCTTTATGGGTGTTGATTGTGAGGTATTTTTTTGATGCTTCTTCTATCTCCATTTGCAGATACGCCTGGGCCAGATCAATCTTAGTGAAGCGTTTCCCTCCAGATAGCGAGGCGAAAATATCTTCAATCCGCGGAAGTGGATATTGTACGGTATGAAGGACCGGGTTCACTGTTACCTTAAAGTCCCCACAGATGCGAACCTTCCTTGGTTCCCCAGGTGTGCTGCTCAACGACTTTTTCATCACAGGGACGATGGGTGTAGCCCACTCGCTCCAGTCTACCTTGGACAGTACACCTGAACGTTCCAGACTCTCCAGCTCTGCTTCGACAGTCTGGCCTTAAAAATTTTGGGCTTGCGTTTTCTTCAATTTTAATCGTTGCTGTCATGCCTTTTAGTGTTCCGAGTCCTTGCTGGAACACTTCTTTCGCGTCAGTTAGGATCTTTGACAGTCGCCCAGGTGTGACGTCGTCATCCTTTTTGTCAGCCACAGTCAGTGCCTGTATGGAATGCCAATCCAGTTGTATTTTCCGGATCCATTCACATCCCAGTAATGGTGGTCCTCCATCTTGCAATACATACAGGTCTAGTTTTGGTGTTTCCTTACCGTTATATATAACGGTCACCCTTATTTTTCCTTTGGGGTAGACTTTTTGCCCCGTGTACGTCTTCAAAATAATTTTTGTGTCTCTCAAGGGTATGTGTGAGAATAGCTGCTCGTAGTCCCATCGGTTTATGACTGTTAGGGCTGATCCTGTGTCCAATTCCACCTTTACCTGGACTCCTGCTATCTTGAGAGTGACCCAAATGGTTCGGTGATCCTCCGTTGTGATCACATTATGTAGTTTCAGACAACTCAGTTCCCTGCTTTCGGAGTCGTTATCACTCTTTTGTTCATCTGAACTATTCTCCGTCATCTTATGTACCTTCTTGTACTTTTCTTTGGTAGGTTTCTTATTGCTGGTTTTCTTTCCCGACCTACAGACTTGTGCTTTGTGTCCTAATTTTCCACACTGTCTGCACACTTTGTCTTTGAACCAGCAATCATTCTGGTCGTGTGTTGTTCTGCCGCAGCGATAGCACTTCTCTGTTCTATATGACATTTCGTTTGTGCCATATTCTTGCGGTCTCTGTTGTATCTCTGCAGCACCCCATGCTGCTGCTTCATATGATACCGCAATGCTGAAAGCCTTTTCAAGCGTAAGGTCCTTTTCAGATAAAAGCCGTTTCTGGGTTCCTTCACTTTGAAGCCCACACACAAACTTGTCCCTTAAGGTATCTGCCAGTCCCGCTCCAAACTGGCAGTGTTTTGATTGTTTTTGCAGTTCTGTTAAATAATCAGCATTGCTTTCATCCTTATGCTGGTTCCATTTGTGAAACTTGAATCTTTCTGCTATCAGCAGCGGTGTGGGGTTTAAATGTTCCTGTAGTATCGTTACTATGTCTTCAAAACTCTTTTCCATTGGCTTCATTGGGGTTACTAGATTTCGTAATAAACCATACGTCTTTGCACCCATTAAATTTAACAATACCGACGCTTTCTTGTCATCTGACACCTCATTTGCCTTGCAGTATACCTCTATTCATTCGACATATGTAGTCCAATCTTCGACTTCATTGCCAAACACGGTGATACTGCCACTCTTCAGCATTTTGGGTGTGGTTTAAAATGGCGTCTCCCAATGGCTTAAAATGGCGTCTCCCGTGCTTTCCTTCCTCCCCCGCTGCTGCCAACGCCGCTCCCGGCGGTTCTCGTGGCAATGGTGGCGCCCTGTAGGTTTCGCGCGCTTCTCCTGCGCTGCTGCCAACGCCGCTCTCGGCGGTCCTCGTGGCAATGGCGGTGCCTCACGGGTTTCTGCACATCTCTCTCTCCCTCTCTTCGACGGTGCTCGGCCCCTGAACACTGGCTGCGCCCTGTGCACTCTGCCCTCTCTCTCTCTCCCCTGTCGACGCTGCTTGGCCCTTTGCTGTGCCGCTAGGTCGGGCTCTAACCCGCCGCTGTCCGGGAAGGGTCTGCGCACTACCTGTTGCCAGCCCGTTTCGCTGGACCACCTCGACTGGAAAGCCAAGCCTGGCCCTCGACAGCCTCCCCCGCAATTCTCGAGTCTCTGCTGGATGACTGGGCGGTTGCCCGTGGTCGACACCCGAGTCTCTGGCCTTGACCTCCAATCCACTGATCTCCAGGAACGAATCCCCGGGAGGTGATGCAGAGTTGCAGGTAGGTTCGAACTTGCCTTGTCGCCAATGTTGTGTCTGTGTATAATAAGACACAGACTGCAGGAGAACGGTACAACAGGTGTTTACTCAACGTTGCTCACACGGGAACTGATCTGTACAGATTACTACTCAGTGCTATATACAGGTGTGGTCACTGCTGGTACTGCATATACATGAGCTGTAAAAGATAGTTCCCCCCTTAAAGGTATATGCATTACAAGGAGAATAAAAAAGAATGGTTTGTGCTTATTAGGTGAAGGGCAGAAGATGATTCAATGACAGGTGTGATAATGGTGTAACACAAAAGGAGGCAATAATGAAAGAAATTAGAGATAAAAGATATATTTGAGACATAGAAGACATGTAAATGATTACAGCAGAATAACAGAGTGGGAGGGAAACTTAGACCACCTGGCAAAGTGGGAAAGGCTCCAGTGGCCCAGGAGTATGATGGAAGAAAAAGACAGGTAGACACCATGTGTGAACCACCTTGCCGGCCGTGTATGGGATCCCCACCCCAAGCAACAGCTCACACCTCCCCATTCCTAGTAGCGCTGGTACAGCCATCCTCTATTACCAGCACCTGCTGTCGAGGAGAAAATGGGAGTTGTGGTTAAGATCTGAAGTTGTTAAAGTCAACGTTAAAACCAGAGGTCTGCAAAGTGCCTACTAGGAAGATGAGGTGCTGTTCCTTGAGCTTGCGTTGATCATCATTGGAACAGTGTAGGAGGCCGAGGGCAGAGAGGTCAGCGTGGGAGTGGGATGTAGAATTAATGTGGTAAGTGACCGGAAGCTCAGGGTTGCACTTGCTGACTGAACGGAGGTGTTCAGCAAAGTGTTCACCCAATTTGCATTTGGTCTGCCCAATGTAGAGGAGACCGCATCGTGAGTATCGAATACAGTATTATTAAGTTGGAACAAGTACAAGTAAATCGCCGTCTCACCCAGAAGGAATGTTTGGGGCCCTGGACGGTGGGCTGGGAGGAGGTGAAAGTGCAGGTGTTGCATCTCCTGCGCTTAAAATAGAAGGTGCTGGGGGAAAGGGAGCTGGTGCTGGGGGTGATGGAAGAGTGGACCAGGGTGTCACGGAGGGAACACTCCCAAGGATCTCAGATTTAGGTTTTGGAGGTGACGGTATGATAACCGCTCCAAGCCCAAAGCGAGCTCAGGAGCGATTCAATCCACGTTCAGTTGCTGGTTTATGAATACAAGGTGAGGGTCACAAGCAAACATTCTAAACAGGCTCCGTGACCAGCTATAAAAACATTGTCATTGCAAAGCAGGGAAGGCCACTGAAAATATTCCAGCTGTGAATTTATTCCATTGAGGTTAGTTTGCAATCACAAAATAACTTGTATTTAAATTGAGTGGTTACTACACTCCACAAAGTCATAGATAAAAAAGTTTTTAAAAACTGGAGATAACTCTTCAAGAAGAAAGTACAGTCTAATAATAATAAACCCTCTTTAAAAATAAACCATCTAAAAATTGTATCTATACAATTTTATTCACACACTATGTCGGGATGACCTTTCAGAATCTGTATTGAGGATCAAAGCTAAAAGAAAACAATGGTTAGAGCTTAAGTGACTGAATGACATTCAATTAAAACAGTATTAACACTTCAGGATAAATTTTGTTTAATTTACTCCTACTCAGATGTAACAACATTAGTGACTTTTTTTAATTGGACATCATAATGTCTGACTCCTACTCAAATGTAACTAAATTAAAGACTTTGGGGGTTGATACAGCTTAATTTACTCCTACTGCACTGTAACAACATTAAAGATGCTTTAGGGTAGATACTCTTTCCCATCAATTCTATTTAACAGAAACCTGAGCTTTCAGCCACTGTTATTTGAGAGCATGAAAAATTCATACACCGAGTTTTTTTTCTATCTAGGAGAATATTAATTTTCTGTATTTTCAAAAATCAAGCACTGCTAAATCTATCAATTAATGCCCAGCATGAAACACTAGATGACACTTACATCTCCATTACCCCTTCACATATAAGATGATATTATTATTAAAGAAATTGCCTGATTTGCATGGCATTTTTATAAATTATCAATCTTTCTGGGGAGCCGCGTTTGGGAGGAAAGCTGACTGGAAGTCATATTTTTAATGATGATTTCTGGTCATGTTTTCAATCATTATTAAGCTTCCTAGTGGGCTGCACAAAGTGGTCTTATTACCAGATGCAAAGCTGTTAATCTGTTAATCTGTATCCCAACCCAACACAAGTGAAAATCAGACACTGTCTCCAATAATATTACATAACACAGAACAGTAATGAGAAGGGTGTCTAGCGGTTCTTGCAGTAAAGCATCCGACTGCCTAACCCAGACGTCCGTGAGTTTGAACCGAAGTTTTGGGAAGTTGCAATTGCTAGGGTGAGTTTTTTGGCACTTTTTCGACTGAGCTATCGGAGGAGACAAGGCAGGGTAGTCCTTAGCCTTCGGGCTCTAGGAAAGAAATATACATTTAAAAAATGAACAGAGGTTGTTTAACTTCAACCAAATCCAAAGGTGAATCTTGTTTATGTTTAAAGTTAAATTCCAACTGGAAACATAGGCTGGAATTTTCTGGGGTCCATGTGGGCGCAATCGGAGGCGGGTCAGGTGGAAAATGTGAAATATGTTGGAGCGGGTCGGGAACCCACCATCATCCCGCCCCCACGCGCCTTTCCGTTAGGTGCGTTTGCCGGTGCGGCAATGACCTGCCGGTGTGGCAATGGCCTGAATGGCAGAGGTGGACAACTTAATTTAAATCATCAACAGGTACTTGTCAGACCCTTAAGCACCTTTTTAACCCTACCTTGCAAATTTCATTGGCTGACAATGGGAATCATACAGCTCAGGAACCACATCTGTGAGCCTGAGGCGGGAGTTGAGTGGCCATTGATCCAGCTGATTAGTTGACAGCATGAAATGTACTATAAAAGCTCCCACCTCACAGCTGATCACTTTCCTCAGGCAGAAGCTGTTGCTGACTGCATTCCCAGCACAGATTTAGCTTTCTAGAGGTTGGAAGTGTTTCCAGCAAAGCCATCCAGTGTCACCTCATTGGTAGAACCTATCACACCATTGACAGATTGCTCCTCTCATCTCTACTTGACCTGCCATCTATTCCATCAGCATGGGTGCCGATTATACTGTCTCACCTTCATCCTCAGAATTGGACCACAGTGAGCTCCAACACCAGCAGCACCAACAACACCACCATCAACCTTCTCCTCAACCACCTGATGCTGCACAGGACCAGAGGGCATCAGTGCAGGGCTGCACCATGCCGGAGGCGATACCCCCAACACAGGGTATACAAACAGAGGATGAGCGAAGGGTCATCAACCTGAAACGTTAACTCTGTTTCTCTCTCCACAGATGTTGCCTGACCTGCTGAGTATTTCCAGCATTTTCTGTTTTTATATCAGAGCCAAATTTCCTGGCAGCTGCCATGACTCTTTCATCCTTTGTCAGTCCAGCCTCCCTCAGCTCTTTGCTCCTCCAAACAGACTTTCCTGTTCGCTGCTTGGAGACAAGGGCTATCCACTGAAGATGTGGCTCATGACCCCCTTGAGGAGGCCAAGTACTGAGGCCGAGGAGAGATATAATGAAAGCCACATTTCCACCAGATGTGTCATAGAGCAGAAAATAGGCATGCTGAAAATGCGCTCCAGATGCCTTGACAGATCTGGAGGAGCCCTTCAGTGTGCACCAGCCAGGATCTCCAGAATCGTCATGGTCTGCTGCGCCCTGCACAACATAGCACAGCAGTGAGGATTAGCGCTGCATGAGGAGCAAGGCACCGAGCGCACAGCCTCTTCAGAGGAGGAGGAGCAGGAGGAGGAGGAGGAGCATCAACTGGAAGATGAGGAGGAGGAGGAGCAGGAGGAACTGGCGGGCCAGATCCCACCAACACCCGAGCACATTGCTGCCCGGGAGGCCAGGGGTGGCCTCATCATGGCCAGATTTACTTAACTTTACGCAGTACACCCATATGGCACCAGCCCACAGCAACACCATAAAACAGCCCTACAATGACCAAGCCATTCCTTTCACACTGACCACCATTGATGGAGGTAACGTTATGTCTCACTATTCACTGCAACTCACTAAGCACACAATCTGTCCAAGACCGGAAAGCGATGAAAATAATTATTTTTATGTTTGACAGCACATTAACGGAAACTTTACATAAACATTGAATAAAACACCCAGATGGATACTCTTGTGAATTGACTTGTGGGTCATCTTTTTCTTACACGTGTTTCTATGTGGTGCTACCCCTATGGCTTCAGCAGAAGTAGAGGCAGCCTCCTCACTTCCCTGCTGTGACTGCTTAGATACTCTTGGCAGACGTCCCCTGGGTTTTGGAGCCTATGAGGGCCCCGCCAAAGTCTGCTCCTCCTGCGACTGTGCAGGGGCAGACTCTGCCATCGCTGTCCGAGGAGGCATCCGGTGTTCTGACTGAGGGGGTGGCAACGGAGGAGAAGTGTGAACGCTTTGAGAGGAGCCCCCAGTTCTATGTTCCCTCTCACCATCATCCCTCTCATGGGCCACCTACTAGCAAGGAGCTGGAGAGCACCATGCTGCACATCAGTGGGGCCATGAGAACCCACGTCTACACTGACATCCCTCTTAGAGAGGACGTCTATGAGCCTCTGCCATCTATTCTCCATAGAGACCAGGTGCTCCTTTGAGTGGCACATTAGCTGCTCCATGTAGGTGGCCATCCTATCCATGGAGGAGCCTACAGTCGTGATCACCTGTGACACGGTACTGCTCATGTTGGAGATGGACTCCTCCATTCTATGAACATTTGCAAACATCAGACTTGCAAAACCTGTCACAGCCTTCTGCACTTCTTCCTGTACCTCCAATATCGCCCTCTTTCAGGGTGGCGAGGCTCACCGTCTGCATGCAGCTGAGCAGAGCTTGGAGCATCCTGCGCCCTCCGGCGAGGAGTCTCCACTGCTGACCCTGTCTCCACCATCTGCTCTTGCTCGCTTGTGAGTTGTGAGACACTAGGTGACAACACTACTCTATCTCACGTGGAACCCACCGAGGTGAGCGCCTCTGTGTGGTGTTGGGCACGCTTATGTCTGGTGATGCTGCGCCCTCAGAGGCTGGAGGCTGATCTGAGGAGTCATCTTCCTCTTCCTCCTGGACAATGGTGGGGTGGGGGGCTCTTGATGGACCTGTGGGAGAGTAACAAGATGAGTTAGATATGCCATATGAAGAATGGGTACAGATACCATTATGCACATGATGACCATTCAGTGGCTGGTGACATCAGCCCCCATATGAATGACTGAGGTATGCCATGTAGCTGTATGACATGTAATTCTGTCACCAGGTTGCTGAGACGTCCCCCTCTCTCCGTCTCCCACCTCCAACTGTTCGGCGACTCCAGATATTTCTAAAGCAGCCTCCTCTGCTGTAGTAAGGGTGACAAATGATGGAGGGCCACCACCGGTTCTCCCCCTCTCCCTCTTATTGTGGGCTCCCTTTTCCTGCAATGAGGAAAGAAGAGAAGGTTGAGTGAGAGTGATGGAATGAGTGTAAGGAATGGCTGGGTTACATCTTTAGAGGGTGACTATGATGGAGTGGGGTGGCAATGCCAAGTGGCCCCTTTGTGTGTTGTTATTTGGTATGATTGCACTAGGATGAGGGTGAGTGTGAGGGGTAGCTAGTGAGATGGGGATGTGATAATGTAGATAGAGAGAGAGGGGTGGGTGGACGTGCAAGGTATGTTGGTGTGAGTAAGGATCTGAGAAACTCACCCCTTCTATTGGATATATTCTTGAAAAGGAAAAATGTGTACAGATATTGGGAATGAGCTGGGGAGTGGGACTAATTGGATAGCTCCTTCAAGGGGGGGTCAGTGGTTTGCGTGCCTGCAACGTGTAAGGTTGGAGTGGGCCTGATGGCCTTTCTCTCCCCAGCCACTGTCTCAGACTGAACCAGGCTGCTTATAACCTCGGTGTTCTGTTTGACCCTGAGATGAGCATTGTTTCTTTATTTTTGAGATGTGGGCATCGCTTGAGAAGATGGTGGTGGGTCTTCTTCCTAAACCGCTGCAGTCCGTGTGGTGAAGGTGCTCCCACAATGCTGTTAGGTAGGAAGTACCAATATTTTGACCTAGCGATGATGAAAGAACGGCCGATATATATACGTCAGGATGATGTGTGACTAGGAGGGGAAATTGGAGGTGATGGTGTTCCCATGATAATATGTTCATGTCCTTCTCAGTGGTAGAGGTTTTCAGGTTGTGAAATGGTGTCAAAGGAAACTTGGTGAGTTGTACAGTGCATCCTGTAGATCTTACATGCTTCTTCTTAGGCAGTCACTCGGAACCGAGGATGACTTGCTTCCACATTAAAAATGAGTTCTCAGGTGACTGATGAGTCCAATGTGGGACCTACAATCTCTGTCACAGGTGGGGCAGATGGTGGTTGAAGGGGCAGGTGGGTGGGATGCTTGGGTTGACGTGTGCTCCTTGCACTGCTTGCGCTTGGCTTCCGCTTGCTCCCGGCGAAGAGACTCGAGGTGTTCGGCGCCTTCCCGGATGCTTCTCCACTTTGTGCAGTCTTGGGCCAGGGATTCCCAGGTGTCAGTGGGGGCGTTGCACTTTTTCAAGGAGGCTTTGAGGGTGTCCTTGAAGTGTTTCCTCTGCCTACCTGGGGTTCTCTTGCCGTGTTGGGGCTCCGAGTAGAGCGCTTGTTTTGGGAGACTCGTATCGGGCATGCGAACGATGTGACCCGTCCATCAGAGCTGATCGAGCGTGGTCAAAGCTTCGATGCTGGGGATGTTGGCCTGCATGAGAACACTGACGTTGGTGTGCCTATCCTGCCAATGGATTTGCAGGATCTTGTGGAGGCAGCGTTGGTGCCTGCTGTACATGGTCCATGTCTCTGAGGCATACAGCAGGGCGGGTATCACTGCTGCTCTGTAGACCATGAGCTTAGTGCTGGGTTTGAGGTCCTGGTCTTCAAACACTCTCTACCTCAGGCGACCAAAGGCTGCACTGGCACACTGAATGCAGTGTTGGACTTTGTCATCGACGTCTGCCCTTGTTGACAGTAGGCTCCCGAGGTATGGAAAGTGGTCCACGTTGTCCAAGGCCTTGTCATGGATTTTGATAATCGGGGGGCAGCACTGTGTGGCGGGGGCAGGTTGGTAGAGGACCTTTGTCTTATGGATGTTTAGTGTAAGGCCCATGCTCTCATACACTTCGGTGAAGGTGTTGACGATGGTTTGGAGATCAGCCTCCGAGTGAGCGCAGACGCAAGCGTCATCTGCATACTGTAATTTGACGACAGAGGATGGGACGACCTTGGATCTGGACTGGAGGCGATGGAGGTTGAACAGTTTCCCGTTTGTTCTGTAAATTAGCTCCACTCCAGCGGGGAGCTTATTGAGGGTGAGATGGAGCATTGCAGCAAGGAAGATTGAGAAGAGCGTTGGTGCGATGACACAGCCTTGCTTGACCCCGGTCCGTACGTGAATTGGGTCTGTGGTGGAACCGTTGGTCAGGATCATGGCTTACATGCCATCGTGAAGCAGGCAGAGGATGGTGACAAACTTTTGAGGGCAGCCAAATTTGAGGAGGATACTCCATAATCCCTCACAGTTGACAGTGTCGAAGGCCTTTGTGAGATCAAAGAAGGCCATGTACAGCGGTTGGTGCTGTTCCCTGCATTTCTCTTGTAATTGACGCGCGGTGAAGATCATGTCCATTGTGCCCCTTAGTGGGCGGAATCCGCATTGCGACTGGGAGGAGCTCTTCGGCCACTGGGAGAAGACGATTGAGGAGGATTCTTGCGATAACTTTCCCTGTGGCAGACAGCAGGGAAACTCCTCTGTAATCACTGCAATCGGACTTGTCACCTTTCTTGAAGATGGTCACAATTACGGCGTCTCTGAGATCCCCTGGCATGCTCTCCTCCTTCCAGATAAGAGAAATTAGTTCATGAATTCGCACCAGTCGTGCTTCTCCGCCATGCTTTAGTGCCTCAGCAGGGATTCCATCTGCTCCTGAGGCCTTGTTGTTCTTCAGTTGTCAGATGGCCTTTTCAACCTCATGCCGGGCTGGGGTTGTGCTGCGATGGTGGCGGGTAGCATGCTGCGGGATGGAGTTGAGGACACTCACGTCGAAGACAGAGTCTCGGTTAAGGAGATCTTCGAAGTGCTCCTTCCAGCGGGCATTGACTGCCTCTCTGTCCTTGATGAGTACCTCTCCGTTCTTGGCCTGCAGTGGGGTAGGACCTTGGGTGCTTGGGCCTTAGATGGTCTTGACTGCGCTAAAGAATCCACACAGGTCGTGGTTGTCGGCTAGCTGCTGGATCTCCTGCGTTTTCTCCACCCATCATCTGTTCTTTAGGTCGCGAGTTTTTTGTTGGACCTCGGCCTTCAGGCATCTGTAGAGCTGCTCTCGAGTTGTGTTGCTGTTTCCAGATCAGGAATGCCTTGCGCTTGCGGCTTATTAGCTCCTGGATCTCCTGGTCGTTCTCGTCGAATCAGTCTTGGTGTTTCCTGGTCGAGTGACCGAGCGTCTCTTCACAGGTGCTGATTATGGAGGCCTTGAGTGCAGACCAGGTGCTGTGGACACTCTGTGTCTCTGCATCACTGGGAGTCGTCAGGTTGTTTGTGAGGCGCAGGCTGAATAGGACTTTCCTAGCGGGGTCTTTGAGTGCTCCAGCATTGATTTTCCGGTGGCATTGTTTCTGTTGTCGCCGCTGTTTTGGGGCTACATTGGTGGAGATGACAGAGTAGATTAGGCGGTGGTCTGTCCAGCAGTCGTCAGCTCCAGTCATGGCGTGGGTGATGCGGGCGTCCAGTAGATGCCAGTGCTTGGAGCGAGGGTGCTGCCATGAAACCTTGCACTTGTCTCTCTGATGGAACAAGGTGTTGGTTATGACAAGGCCATGTTCTGAGCATTTCGACAGGAGAAGGGTACCGTTGGAGTTGGCTTTCCCTACCCCCTCTCTGCCGATCACACCTCCCCAGAGGTCTGTGTCCTTTCCAACTCTGGCGTTAAAGTCGCCAAGGAGGATCAGCTTGTCGCCCGTTGGGACTCGGGACAGGGATTGTTCGAGGCTGGAGTAGAATTCCTCTTTGGTCTCGTCTGTGGCTTCCAGTGTTGGGGCGTACGCAATGATGACCGTAGTGCACTGATTCTGGGCTAGGGTGAGCCGAAGAGTCATGAGGCGCTCGTTTATACCGCTAGGAGAGTCTCTGAGACGCCCAACTAGTTCATTTTTTATGGCGAAGCCTACCCCATGGAGGTGGCCTTCTTCTTCAGGTTTGCCTTTCCAGAAGAAGGTGTAACCACCGCCTTGCTCCTTGAGCTGGCCTTCCCCTGCCCACCGGGTCTCACTTAGGGTGGCAATGTCTATGTCGCAACGTTTGAGCTCCCAGGCAACAATAGCAGTACGGCGTTCCGGTCAGTCACCGCTGGGGTTGTCCATGAGGGTCCTGACGTTCCAGGTCCCGAACTTCATTTTAAAGGGTAGAAGATGTCTGTGTGTAAATTATTTTAATGTGGGGTGGCCGTTGCACACCAGCTACCACACGGGCTTGACAGGGCAAGGTCTTGGTCTAATGGCAAGGGGTTCCAAGACGATTGGAGACCAGGCTCTGCTATAATGGTCTAGCACACACACACAAACATACTGCTACTGTCCTCCTCCCTCCTTCCCGCAGGTCCTCTCTGCCTGGGTTTCATAGGATGCATTGTGGTCCTCCCGACCTCACTGTCAGTCCATGCTGCACCTTCCCTGGGCCCCGACCCCGCTGCTGGCCCACGCTGCGCCACTCCTGGGTCTTGACCTTGCTGCTGGGCTCGTCCTCGGTCCTGGGTCCCGGCCTCGGACATGAATGATGTTGCCTCTCACAGGATCAAATTAGCACTGATATTCTCGCGATCCCTGGCCCCGAAATCCACTCGCGATCCACTAGTCGCTAGATCACTAGTCCAGTGAAGAAGCGTAGTCTTGACGGCAGAGGTGTCTGGGAATTTGGGAGCTAAGTTTAAGTGAAGAGCCAGTGCTCACTGAGAACAAAGAACAGGCATGGGTGGGGGATGGGCAGTGGGCTCAGGTAACTTTAACCTTGTAGCTTGAACTTGCAGTTAGGGATAAAATGCACCCATTATTAGAGCCAGGGGAACTTAAACAGCAGAAGAGAAGAGAAAAAAAAGATGGCTCTTGGGCTGGCAGCTCCCTAGGGAGCTTCTTTGCCATCCTTGGCCATCCGTTGCCATCCTTGGCTCTTTCTCCCCCAGTCTCCTCTCATCTTACATACTACCGCCGCACTGCACCAGTAACGGGAAGGGGATGGGTGTTGAGTTCAATGGCAGGGACGGCAATCAAGCAGGCTGTTTGATCCTGAATGCTGTCGAGCTTCTTGAGTGTTGTTGCAGCTGTACCTAAACAAGCAATGATGAGTATTCCAGTACACTCCTAAATTGAGCATTGTTGATGGTGAAGAGGCTTTGAGGGGACAGGAGGTAAGCCACTTGCCGAAGGCTACTTAGTCCTGTAACCACTGATATGGCTGATCCAGTTAAGAGTCTGGTCAGTATTGGTCCCAGGCTGGTGGGGGACTCAGTAATGGTGGTTCCCAGGAATCCAGCCCAGACTAATGGGATGGAAATCTCTCCTGTCTTTTGTTTATTGGAGTCCTATGTGAAAATATGTTGGGCAATTTCAAGACGGTTCCTAGTGACCATTGGCCCACAGCAAGAACCCACCCCTAATTTGGCACTAATTGGAAAATTTCACTCCTCAGAATGCCTGGAGTGGGAGATGAAAATGTCAGACCAATGCACTGGGTGGGGAGGTGGAGTGGGGTGGGGTGGTGATTTCCTCTAAGTCTGGGACTAAGGCACATTGTTGGGGGAAGAGAAAGGGCAGCTTTACTTTGCCTCTTCCCATGCTGTACATAACCTGGATTAACCAATAAAGCAAATAAACTACATGGAATGGTGCGACGCAAACCACTAAAATATAGCAATCCACTGATCCCTGGTTCAAAGCCCTCCCAGACAAGCGCAAAGAGCAAGTTATCATCAGAAGGACATCTCAACAGTTCCACCTGCTTCTAAACTAGACCTTCAGGGATAAGCGGGAAAGCAGAGCTAAGGGTCACGATGCAACCTATATTCAGAAGGGAAATTAATCGGGAAGGAAAGGGTTAATCTTCCTTGTGAAAGTCGATGCATATTATAAAGATAGTGGTGTCTCTGGTAACAAAAGATAAAATAGAATTTTACAAGTGCTTCATGTCTTCATTGCTACAAATCTATATTTAGATTGGAATAAAATGCTCCTTGAATAGCAATAACCTATACTTCTTTTTGCATTGCCAGGCTTATATTTTCTTCAGTTGATAATATTCTACATCTGTATACTGTTTTGTGAATAAAATGCACATAAAACAGATGCAATGCAATCAGAATTTTTTTGCAAAATTAAAAATACTTAGCAGTAATTAACAGACAAAAGCAATTTTCAAACACAATGTCACAATCTCAATTTAATGCCTAGTAACAGCTTTTATTTGATATGCATAGCTTTCCAGGCCACTGATTAGCATTGTGCTATTTAACATACTCCTAGTGGAGTACAGAAAATAACCAATATGTGTTTGATGCCAGTTTGACCAACTGCAAGCTCCAACTGACGTTCATGATGTGATTGATCCAGGCTGTTTCCAGTAGGCATGGTGCATGCAGACAACAGCTCAAAACTCAGAGAATCAAATATGCTGACTTCTTGCATAAATTCTTTTTAAAAAAACATAAGAATTAGGAGCCAGAGTAGGCCATTACGGCCCCTCGAGCCTGTTCCACCATTCAATAAGATCATGGCTGAACTTCTACCTCAACTCCACTTTCCCACCTTTTCCCCATATCCCTTAATTCCCTTAGTACCCAAAAATCTATCGATCTCAGTCTTGAATACACTCAATGAATGAGCATCCATAGCCCTCTGGGGTAGAGAATTCCAAAGATTCACAATCCTCTGAGTGAAGAAATTTCTCCTCATCTCAGTCCTAAATGGCCGACCCCTTATCCTGAGACTGTGACCCCTGGTTCTAGACTCTCCAGCCAGGGGAAACACCCTCTCAGCATCTACCTTGTCAAGCCCTGTAAGAATTTTATACGTTTCAATGAGATCACTGTATTGATCAGTAATCTGTCATTCTGGAATGGTACACTAGGTGGTGCTGTATGTATATAAGAGTGGGCTACCCAGGATGCACTAGGCTACCCACAAGGCAGCAGTCAAGATGGAGGCCTCTACAGATACTGTACCTAGTCCACATGTGCTCAATAAAGTGTCTAGCAAAAGCTAGCTGTTCTTAATAAAAACGACTAGTTATTAATGAACATAACATGGTGCCAGGATTGGTAAGATCTGCTGAATATTGTGCAACGCAACATGGAGAATTTGAAGCCACCAGAGCGTTTGAAACTCACAGGAAATGTCGACTACAATTGGCAGACTTTTAGACAACAATTCGAACTCTACATTGCTGCCATCGGATTCGGTACGAAGCCAGATGCAAGAAAAATAGCGTTGCTGCTCATGGTTGCAGGCCCACAGGCAATAGAGGTATTTAATACATTTGTATTTAATCCAGAGGAGAACAGAGAAAATTTAGACGATGTGCTACAGAAATTTGATACACATTGTTCTCCCAAAAAGAATGAAACCTATGAAAGATACGTGTTCCGTTCGAGGACACAGCGGCAAAATTAGACTTTTGATAGCTTTGTGACCGATCTGAAACTAAAAGCACAGACATGTAATTTCTCTGAGCTGAAAGCATCCATGATTCGTGACCAGATTGTGTTTGGTATTCATGATTAAAAAGTCAGGGAACGTCTGTTGAGAGAAACCGAACTAACATTGGAAAATGCTGTGAATATATGCCAAGCCAGTGAGCTAGCTCGACAGCACGCGAAGACTTTCAGTGAAATCAATAATGATGTGATTGTAGTAAGTGCTGCTGTCGGTGCTATGTTCTACAAGGGGAAGCAACATGGGCAGAACAGAAATGAAAAGCAATCGGAGGAAGGAATTTTTAATTGTAAATGCTGTGGTTACAAACACCAGTTAAAACAATGCCCAGCGTTTGGAAAAATGTGCACAAAATGTCATGGAAAGAATCACTTTGCCAAACAATGCTTTTCAAAAGTAACAACAAAGAAAGGGCAACAAGTCAATATGATTGAGGACACTGATTTAAGTGAGACATTTTTTGTACGAATGCTGTCATGTGACAATATCGAAAAGGATACAGAAAATGTGCAGCCCTCAGATATGGACAATGCTGAATATAACGTCAATGCAGTAAAAGAGGACAAATGGATGATCCCACTGCAGATACATGGAGCATTAGTTACATTGAAACTGGACACTGGGGCAAAAGCAAACTTAATCAGTATGAGTGACATTAAAAACATGAAAGAAAAGCCCAAAATACAGAAAAAGTCAGTACTACTGAAGAACTATAATGGTCAGAAAATAGATAGCTTAGGTGTATGCAGACTTAAAGTGACAGTCAAAGACAAAGTGCATCATCTCATTTTTTCTGTTGTGGCTGAAGGACTTGATTCACTACTAGGTGACAAAGCTTGTGAAGACTTAGAACTGGTCAAGAGAGTCTACCGTATAAACTGTGCCATAAGCAGACCAGATGACTCAGTGGATTCTGTAGTAAATAATTTCCAGGATGTGTTCAAAGGATTTGGAGTTCTACCATTCACTTACAAGATCCAGCTAAAGGAGGATGCTCAGCCAGTGGTACATGCTCCATGAAGAGTTCCAGCACCCCTGCGTGACTGGCTCAAGAATGAACTGGACAGAATGACCACACTAGGAGTCATCAGGAAAGTCAAAGAGCCAACAGACTGGGTTAACTCCATGGTATGTGTAAAGAAAAAGAACAATGATCTAAGAATATGCATGCATCCAAAGGACTTAAATGCAAACATAAAACGTGAACACTACCAGATTCCCAAGCGAGAAGAACTCACCAGTGAAATGTCAGGTGCCAGATACTTTACAAAGCTCGATGCCTCACAAGGATTTTGGCAACTAAAACTGGATGAAGAGAGCACCAAATACTGTACCTTCAACACACCATTTGGCAGGTATTGTTTCCTCAGAATGCCTTTCGGGATAATATCTGCATCTGAAATCTTTCATAGAGCGATGGAACACATAATTGAAGGTCTGGAAGGAGTTCGGGTCTATGTTGATGACATCATCATCTGGAGCTCCACACTGAAAGAACACAATGAGAGACTGACTAAAGTGCTACAGAGCATACGCCAGAATGGACTGAAGCTCAACAAAGCCAAGTGTCAGTTTGGCGTCCAGGAAGTCACTTTCCTAGGAGATAATCTATCTGGTAAAGGAATAGAGCCAGATATGGAAAAAGTAAACGCCATACTCAAAATGCCCCGACCCACTGACAAAAAAGGAGTGCTACGCATCATGGGGATGATAAACTTCATTGGAAAGTTCATTCCTAACTTGTCAGCCAAGACAGCCTATCTGCGAGACCTGCTACATAAAACAAATGAGTTCGCATGGACAGAAAGACATGAACAAGAGTGGATAAACCTCAAAACAGTGCTGACAACCACACCTGTACTCACCTTCTTTGACCCAACAAAAAGAATCAAAGTGTCAACGGATGCATCAAAAGATGGCCTAGGTGCGGTCTTGCTACAAGCAGAGGGTGAAGATTGGAAGCCTGTTGCCTATGGCTCCAGGTCTATGACTGATACTGAGTGTCGATACGCCCAGATTGAAAAGGAATGTCTAGGCTTGGTAGTTGGACTAGAAAAGTTTCATGGCTACATATATGGACTTCCCACCTTCACAGTTGAGACAGACCACAACCCACTGGTTGCCATCATAAAAAAGAACCTGAATGAGATGTCTCCAAGGATTCAATGACTCATGATGAAGCTGCAAAGATATGACTTTGAACTGATCTACACACCAGGCAAATACATAGTGTTAGCAGATGCACTATCCCGAGCACCCACAATGAGTCATGTGAGCTCTACTGAAGAAGACGTGGATGTTCATGTGAGTATGGTCACTGCTGCGCTGCCCGTGTCAGACACAAAATCAAAGCAAATAGCAGAAGAAACAGTAAAAGATACAGTGTTACAAACAGTAATAGAGAACATTCATCATGGTTGGCCAAAAGGTTCCTGTCCAAAATATTTTCACATAAGGTCAGAATTGAGTGTCGCAAGTGGACTATTACTAAAACAGAACAGAATAGTCATTCCACAGGCTCTACATCAAGACATGCTCAAAAGGATTCATGAGGGACACCTCGGAATTGAAAAATGCAAAAGGAGAGCAAGAGACACTGTTTATTGGCCTGGCATAAATAAGGACATTGAGAACATGATAGGCAAATGTGAGACATGTCAGAAACACCAAAACAAACAAGCAAAGGAACCAATGATAGTAGCTGACATACCAACAGCACCATGGCAAAAGGTTGGTATGGACCTTTTTCATTTAAATGGTAAAGACTATCTAATAGTGATTGACTACTATTCTAACTATCCTGAGATGGCGCTGCTCTCAAGCACCACAGCAAGCAGTGTCATAATGCATGTGAAATCCATCTTCGCCAGACATGGAATTCCCAGGATTGCCGTTAGCGACAATGGTCCATGCTTCAACTATAAGGAGTGGCAACAGTTTGCAGCACATTATGACTTTCAACACATTACATCCAGTCCTTTGTATGCTCAGTCGAATGGTAAGGCAGAGAAAGGTGTTCAAGTTCTCAAGCAGCTACTGAAGAAAGCGACAGAAAGCAAGTCTGATCCTTATCTCGCCCTGCTGAGCTACCGAGCCTCACCTATAGACTCTGGTTCTTCACCTGCTGAACTCCTAATGGGTCACAAGTTGCGTACCACGCTACCCTGCTGTGCAAAAGAAAAGCAGAGTAAGGAACTGAGACAGAGACTTCAACTGTTAAAGCTGAAACAGAAATCATACTATGACAAGTCATCCAAAACTCTGAAACCATTGACAAGGGATGATGTTGTCAGGATTGAGGATCCAGATGCATGGAACAGGAAAGCTACAGTTCTTGAGGAAGTAGGACCAAGGTCATACACTGTTAGAACTGAGGAAGGACAGATTCTCAGGAGGAACCGCCATTCCCTCCTAAAAACACAAGAGACTATTGAAGAGCAAATCGATGACAATGCCGCAACTGAATCTTGTCACTCACCACCAGAACAATCTAACACAAATACACATACAGGCTCTCATGAAAACACATCAGACTTACCTGTGCTGAGAAGATCCACACGTGAAGTAAAAAAGCCTGATAGACTTAATCTTTGAGTACAAAGAAAACTACATTGAAAATGTATTGACTGTTGAAGGTGTTTATGTTGTTATTGATTGATATTGATTGATACTGATTTTGTTTAACCTCAAAGAAAGGGGGATGTAATGATCAGTAACCTGTCATTCTGGAATGGTACACTAGGTGGTGCTGTATGTATATAAGAGTGGGTTACCCAGGATGCACTAGGCTACCCACAAGGCAGCAGTCAAGATGGAGGCCTCCACAGATACTGTACCTAGTCCACATGTGCTCAATAAAGTGTCTAGCAAAAGCTAGCTGTTCTTAATAAAAACGACCAGTTATTAATGAACATAACAACCACCTCTCAGTCTTCTAAACCCCAGAGAGTATAGGTCCATTCTACTCAATTTCTCCTCACAATCAAGTGCCGCCCTTTTTATTTACCGAGGGAAATTTCTGCTATTCTCATGGCAGCAGTTTACATCCAGCCACGAGCCGACGCTAACACTGCACTAAGCGAACTTTATAGTGAGGTTAGCAAGCTTCAGAACCAGTATCCTGAGGCAGTTTCCATCATTGCGGGAGACTTTAACCACTGTAATCTAAAGAAAGTATTGCCGAAATACTTTCAACACATCTCCTGTCCGACAAGAAACGGAAAAACTCTAGATCGCTGCTACACAACAATAAAACACGCCTACCGTGCCATTGCTCGGCCGGGCTTCGGCAAGTCAGACCACGTCTCCGTGCTCTTACTTCCTGTTTACAAACAGAAGTTAAAGAGCACACCCACAACAGTGAAAACGGTGCGAAGCTGGACAGCGGACACAAAGCTACAACTGCAGGGCAGGCTGGAAATAACGGACTGGAGTGTTTTCAAGAACCCAGACCTGGATGTGTATGCAGGCCACGTCACTGGATACATCAACAGACTGGTGGATGAATGCATTCCTACCAAGATTGTCCGTTCATTTCCCAACCGCAAACCATGGATGAACTCAGACATCCGCAACAAACTAAGAGAACGGTGTACCGCTTTCAAATCAGGGGACACCGAACTCTACAAGAAGGCCAAGTATGACCTCAGAAAGGCCATCAAAACAGCAAAAAGAGACTATAAGAACAAACTGGAGTCCCAGTACGGCGGGGGCGCCAACACCAGATGCATGTGGCAGGGACTAAGGGCCATCACCAACTACAAGGGGAGCTCAGCGGGAGTCACCAACACCGATCCCTCCCTACCAGACGAGCTGAACACTTTTTATGCTCGCTTTGAGAGGGAGAACACTGAGCCGGCAATCAAAACCCCCAGCCACCCAGAGGATTACATATTACAGCTGACTGAGTCCGAGGTCCGGAGAACCTTCAGGAGGGTGAAAGCACGGAAGGCAGCCGGCCCAGACGGGGTTCCACCCCGTGTCTTTAAGACCTGCGCAGACCAGCTGGCTCCTGTGTTCACGGACATTTTTAACATCTCACTGCAGTAGTCTGTTGTACCAGTGTGCTTCAAGGAGGCAACCATTGTGCCGTTACCTAAGAAGACCAAGGTAACAGGCCTCAATGACTATCGACCTGTGGCTCTAACACCTATAACCATGAAGTGCCTGGAAAAGCTAGTCATGACACACATAAACAGCATCATCCCCGACTCCTTGGACCCGTTCCAGTTCGCATACAGGGCGAACAGGTCTGTGGACGATGCCATCTCCCTAACACTACACACTGCCCTGGAACACCTAGACAGGAGGGACACTTACATCAGACTGTTGTTCATTGACTACAGCTCTGCATTTAATACTATTGTTCCCTCCAAGCTTGTCCTGAAACTGAGGGACCTAGGCCTGGGCACCCCCATCTGCAATTGGATTCTGGATTTCCTGACTGGCAGGCTTCAAGTGGTGAAAAAAGGGAACAACACCTCATCCACTCTGGTCCTCAACACCGGAACGCCACAAGGCTGCTGCCTCAGTCCTTGGCTGCACTCTCTGTTTACACATGACTGTACAGCCATACACAGGAACAACCGGATCATCAAGTTTGCCGACGACACCACAGTAATTGCCCTGATAAGCAACGATGATGAGACGGAGTACAGAGATGAGATAGTCCAGCTGATGAAATGGTGCAATGACAACAACCTTGCCCTGAATGTTGGCAAGACTAAGGAGCTCATCGTGGACTTCAGAAGCCACCGAGGGAACCATCGCCCCATCAGCATAGACGGGACACCAGTGGAAGTCGTCAGTTGCTTCTGATTCCTGGTACTGCAGAGCTCCGATGACCTGGCCTGGAAACACAATACTGAGGCCATGCTGAAGAAGGCACACCAGCGCCTCTACCCTCTATGGTGCCTGAGGAAATGCGGCATAAGCACACAGTGGCTTGTGAACTTTTACTGCGGCACCATAGAGAGCGTCCTGACGGGTGGTGTCAATGTGTGGTATGGTAACACCACTGCACAAGACAGGAAAGCCATCCAGAGGGTTGTGAGGACGGCAGAAAAGATCATCGGGTGTGCATTTCCGTCCATCGAGGAGATCTTCCAGACCAGGTGTCGGAACAGGGCCCGCTCATCATCCAGGACCCCAATCACCCTGGGCACGAACTGTTCTCCCTCCTGCGGTCCGGCTGTCGGTACCGCAGCATCCGAACCAGGACCAGCAGGTTCAAGAACAGTTTCTACCCACAGGCAGTGCACCTACTGAACTGCTAACCGCACTGCCCCACATATCATAGTCACATTCTCCCCCCCCACCCTGGAACTGTATATCACATGAACCGTGTGCGCACAAGAACATTCTTGATCACTGGACTGTGTGCACATAGGACCCTTGTACCTCAACCTTAACTTATAACTTATATAACTTATAACTCATTTGTACATTGCACACTGCATTTTAACTTATACTTATTTATATATATTATACCTATACTACCATATACTTATCATATTATATTACTATTACTTCCAGTGGTAATAGAGGCTTTTTGCACTATTCATCATATCCTGCAACTTGGACTGTCATTGCTATACTTATTTGCTTATTTGCTTATTGTTTCTATATTTATACTTGTTTTTACTTTTGCTTTTTATTATATTTATATACTTATATTGTGGGAGTGAGTGGGGAGTAAGCATTCCATTGTACCAGTTACATATGGCAATAAAATAATCTTGAATCTTGAATCTTAAGACAGCCCTCTCATCCCAGGAATCAGTCTAGTTAACTTTTGTTGCACCCCCTCTAAGACAAGTATATCCTTCCTTAGGTAAGGAGACCAAAACTGTGCACGGTACTCCAGGTGTGGTCTCACCAAGGCCCTATATAATTGCAGCAAGACTTACTTACACTTATACTCCAACCTCTTTGCAATAAAGGCCAACATACCATTTGTCTTCCTAATTGCTTGTTGTACTTGCATGTTAACTTTCTGTGATTTGAGTACAAGGACACCCAAACCCCTCTGAACACCAACATTTCCTATTCTCTCACCTTTTAAAAAATATTCTGCTTTTCCATTCTTCCTACAAGAGTGGATAATTTCATACTTCCCCACATTATACTCCATCTGCCACCTTCTTGTCCAATCACTTTACCTGTCTATATCCTCTTGAAGCCTCTTTACGTCCTCCTCACAACTTACATTCCCACCTAGCTTTGTATCATCAGCAAACTTGGATATATTTCACTTGGTCCCCTCATCTAAGTCCTTGATGTAGATTGTGAATAGCTGAGGCCCAAGCACTGATCCTTGCGGCACCCCACTAGTTACAGCCTGCCAACCCGAAAATGACTCATTTATTCCTGCTCTCTGTTTTCTGTCCATTAACCAATCCTCAATCCATGCTAGTATATTACGCCCAATCCCATGAGCCTTAGACAAGTGGTATAGTGCAAGCGGGATAACACAAGGAGAAACTAGGCAAAAATTTAAATTTAAGATATTAATACAATATGTTATATTTATACATTTAGAATTGATTTGAAAGCAATGTCCATTAATTCTGATTACTGTTTTCTTTAAACCAAAATCAGTGAAGCTGCTGTGCAAACCAAGTACATTTATAGCTTGCTGTCACCTCCCCAAAATACTCTATAATACGGGAAGTGGAAGGAGCTGCCGAGGTGCAAGATCATCAGCTGCATTTCTCCAAAACACAGCAACAAATGGTTCAAAAATGCTTAGTAGAGAAACAGAATCCGGGAGTAAACTATTTAAATATACAACTTGAAAGAGGGCTGTTGATCTCCCTTGATGTTGCCCACTGACAAAAATGTTGTCACCGCCTTGTTCAGTAAAGGAAACATTTTGGGGGCCGTTTTAACCTAACCCATGGAGAGTAAAACCAGCGTTGCTCCCAATCACGTCAGTTACCCTTTGGATGGCTTAGATTAAAATTATACCCATAGTCTCATCTTCCATATCAACCTGCTGTTCGAAATAAAGTTAATGATGGCTCTGTCTAAAATAATTGAAAACTAGCTACAAAAATAACCAATCAGATCCTGAACCAGGACCTAGATGAGATGAAGGGGCTCATTGCAAAGTTCTAACAGATTCCATGGCTGATGTTGGCAGTTTATAGCCAAACCCGCAACTGAGTCACACAACCTGAGCAACTTGAAGATCGCTTGTGTTTGGCAGTAACTTTGCACTGGGCTTATGAACATGACAGTTTACAAGACTGGCTATTTAAAAAGACCAAAGGACAAGGTGCCCACAGCACACAGGACAAACATCAATGAGCCATTCATCGAGTTTTAATTTCAAATGAAATATCAAACCGTGCAAGCCATTTAAGTTTTTTAAGCAAACCAATTCTGCATTTGTCATTTTCCTCTGAGCTCTCTGCGCTTTGAGTGGATTGTGAGCACTGGACAGTAAAATCATCAGCAGTTACATTTCACATGGCAGCACCAACAAGTCATGAACAAATCCTCAGCCCTTCACAGCTTAGAGCTCTTCTACTGTCCCTCATAACTCTTATTAATTTAAATCTCTTGAGCATCATATCATTTATTTTTACTCCTTACATTTCACCATGATTTGACTTCAAGGTTCACAAATGTATGAAGAAAAACTTATTTTTTCTTCGTTCATAGGATGTACGCATCGCTGCCAAGGCCAGCATTTATTGCCCATCCCTAGTTGCCCTTGAGAAGGTGGTGGTGAGCCACCTTCTTGAACCGCTGCAGTCCGTGTGATGAAGGTGCTCCCACAGTGCTGTTAGGGAGGGAGTTCTAGGATTTTGACCCAGCGACGATGAAGGATCAGCAATATATTTCCAAGTCAGGATGGTGTGTGACTTGGAGGGGAACTTGGAGTTGGTGGTGTTCCCATGCGCCTGCTGCCCTTGTCTTTCTAGATGGTAGAGGTCACAGGTTTGGGGGGTGCTGTCGAAGAAGCCTTGGCAAGTTGCTGCAGTGAATCTTGTAGATGGTACACACTGCAGCCACAGTGCACCAGTGGTGGAGAGAGTGAATGTTTAAGGTGGTAGATGGGGTGGCAATTGAGTGGGCTGCTTTTTACTGGATGGAGTCGAGCTTCTTGAGTGTTGTTGGAGCTGCACTCATCCAGGCAAGTGGAGAATATTCCATCACACTCCTGACTTGTGCCTTGTAGATGGTGGAAAGGCTTTGGGGAGTCAGGAGGTGAGACACTCATCACAGAATACCCAACATCTGACCTGCTCTTGTAGCCACAGTATTTATGTGGCTGGTCCAGTGAAGTTTCTGTTCAATGGTGACCCCCCAGGATGTTGATGGTGGGGGATTCAGTGATGGTAATGCCATTGCATGTTGGAGATAGTCATTGCCTGGCACTTGTGTGGCACGAATGTTACTTGCCACTTATCAGCCCAAGCCTGAATGTCGTCCCGGTCTTGTTGCATGCGGGCATGGACTGCTTCATTATCTGAGGAGTTGTGAATGGCACTGAACACTGCGAACATCCCCACTTCTGACCTTATGATGGAGGGCAGACCATTGATGAAGCAGCTGAAGATGGTTGGGTCTAGGACACTGTCCTGAGGAGCTCCTGCAGTGATGACCTGGGGCTGAGATAATTGACCACCAACAACTACAACCATCTTCCTATGTGCTAGGTATGACTCCAGCCAGTGGAGAGTTTTCCCCCCGATTCCCATTGACTTCAGCTTTACTAGGGCTCCTTGATGCCACACTCAGCCAAATGCTGCCTTGCTATCCAGGGCAGTCACTCTTACCTCACCTCTGGATTTCAGCTCCTTTGTTCATGTTTGGACCAAGGTTGTAATGAGGTCTGGAGCTGAGTGGTCCTGGTGGAACCCAAACTGGGCATCAGTGAGCAGGTTATTGGTAAGTGCCGCTTGATAGCACTTGATCTGAGAGTGACAGCCAAGAAAAGCCCTAAGAATTCACCTAATTTCAGTCTGATTGAAGAAGTTTTGTAGAAATTAGGCCAGAATTTGCTGCCAAAAAAAGGGCGAGTTTAATGCGCACGTTGTTTGTTAATTGTATAAATCGTCCCGAAAACTGTGGCGAGGAAGAGATACCCAGTGAATTGCAAATCGCCACAAATTGCTGGACGATTTTTGCCACTCCGCTGTTAGCCTCATGAAAACAGCATCTCACCCGCAACTTCCCGGTGAATTTCGTGAAATTGCTGCATTTGCACATTAATTGCCAATTAAACTCGCCACAGAAAGTTAGGGCTGGCACTTCACAGCATAAGTATCTTTTTAATGATGAGATTTATGTTCCTGCAATGCCATTGAACCTCTCTGGCCCAGAAATGGAACAGTTGCAACTATAGAGTCTCATTTGTACAGGTACAGGTAGACTATCCTTTATCCGAAAACCTCGGGACCAGCCGTGTTTCGGTTTTCGGAAAATTTCGGATTTCAGAAGGTATTTTATAAGACTGGGAAATT
Organism: Somniosus microcephalus; assembly: GCF_052327205.1. Taxonomy (NCBI): domain Eukaryota; kingdom Metazoa; phylum Chordata; class Chondrichthyes; order Squaliformes; family Somniosidae; genus Somniosus; species Somniosus microcephalus. The sequence continues at coordinate 84,302,592 of NC_140994.1, read as the reverse complement.
TGTCGGGGGTGGGTCGGCGGGGGTCAGGGTCGGCGGGGGTCCGCGGGGGGGTCGGCGGGGGGTCGGGGGTGGGGATCGTCGGGGTCGGCGGTGGGGGTCGGCGGGGGGATCGGCGGGGTCGGGGTCGGCGGGGGTCCGCGGGGGGGGTCAGCGGGGGGGTCGGCGGGAGTCGGGGTCGGCGGGGGGGTCCGCGGGGGGGTCGGCGGGAGTCGGGGTCGGCGGGGGGGTCGGCGGGGGTCGGGGTCGGCGGGGGGGTCGGCGGGGGTCCGCGGGGGGTCGTCGGCAGGGGTCGGGGTCGTGCGCCACTCTGGTCATGTCGTGCGCACGACTTACGCTGAACGAAAAAACCTTCGGTTTTTAGAGGGTTTCGGTTTTCGGAAGTTCGGATAAAAGGTAGTCTACCTGTAGTAAATTGTTAGAAATTTTTAAAATTTTAAATGTTTACTTTTTTTCTTTTTCTTTTTTCTTACTTTTCCTTTCGGTCTCTTTTTCTTTCTGTCTTAATCTAATCTTTCTTTCCCTTTCTTTATATCTCTTTCTATATCTGATTTGACTCTAATTCACTCTATTTCCTTCTCCGCTGTTCCTCTTTCTCAATTCTTAAATTTCATTCGTTTAGGAGATAGGTTGTTGGTCCCGTCGTTCACCAAGATCCCAGATGCCTTGTTGCCTTCGCTATCACCTCGTTATCATCTCACACTTCCATCAGTTTGCAGCCCCAAAAATGTTCAAGCTCAAGGATGAGTGAAAAAGTCTAAGTAACATGTCGCAAGATGCCCTGCTCCAGAAAAATCTGGGCCACTGCAACTACTTCTCCATCCAATTTCCACTGTGAGGGATTGTTGGTATTTTGTTGATCTATGTGATAATGGCTTTGCTCTGTGGAACTCGGATTTTTCCCTTGCCAAATCTATGGAATGCAGGGAGAAGGAAAAGGAGAGCGAAGCTGGCTTAATCTCAGATCAGTAGGAGTCAAGATATGTGTGGAGAAACATAGAAGATAGGTGCAAGAGTAGGCCATTTGGCCCCTCGAGCTTGTTCCGCCATTCAATGAGATCGTGGCTGATCATCCAAATTCAGTACCCTGTCCCTGCTTTCTCCCCATATCCCGTGATCCCTTTAGCCTCAAGAAATATATCTAACTCCGTCTTGAATATATTTAATGAATTGGCCTCAATTGCCTTCTGTGGTAGAGAATTCCACAGGTTCACCACTCTCTGGGTAAAGAAATTCCTCCTCATCTCTGTCCTAAATGGCTTACCCCTTATCATTAGACTGTGATCCCTGGCTCTGGACTCCCCGGCCATCGGGAACATCCTTCCTGCATCTAGTCTGTCTAGTCCTGTTAGAATTTTATAAGTTTCAATGAGACAAAGGACTCTCACCTAAGACTCTCATCCTCTTGCTCACAATAAGTCAGAGGATACAATAAGGCAGATTTTCCTTTAGCACTTGGGCGTAAACCAAGGGTGGAGTGCGTAATGGAAAAATGGGCAGACTTGCACATGCACAACAGAGGCAAGTTTTCCTCTATTTCCTGTATTTCCCACAGCAATACGCATTAGGCAATGTGTAATGCCTCAAGTGTGACACAGCAATACACATGAGGAAGTATTTAATGATTCAAGTGTGACAGACATCAAAGGGCTGTTTTTTCTTGCTCCTGTGGCTGGGTGCTAGTCGGGTTGAGCGTGTTCTGCCTACTCTGACCTGAATCCACCCATATTTGCAAATTCAGGTCATTACCCGAGGCCCAATGCACCCAATCCATAGGCCCACCAATTGGCAGTGCCTTGCCCCTGGAAGAGGGAGCAGGAATCCAACAATTGTTGCAGGCCTGAGAGCCGTGCAGCAACAGAAATGGTGGCCGGGTTCTAGGCCCTCCGGGCAAAAACAGCAGCCAGAAAGCCTCCACCTCCAATTCCTGCCCCACTATCCCTCCAATCGGACTAGGTCTGGGTGCAGGGATTAAGGACCACTTATTCAGCTGTGGCTCAGTTGGTAGCACACTCACTTCTTAGTCATGAATGTTGTGAGTTCATGTCCCACTCCAAAGAGTTGAGCATATAAATCTAAGCTAACACTCCAGGGAGTGCTGCAAGGTGCTGTCTTTCAGATGAGTCCAGAAAAAACATATTCCGTTAAAAAACAAGAACAAGCCAAACATTAATGAGACACCATGGATGAATAAAGCCGTAAGGGAAAAATTGAGGGTAAGGAAAAGAGGTGTATATTAAGTACCTGGACAGCAGGGGAGAGCATGATAAGGGAAAATATGAAGAGATTAGGAGAGAAGTCAACAAAAAATTAGGAAGGCAGAGAGGAACTATGAGATCAAATTATCAAGGAACATAAAACAAAATAGTAAAATATTTTACAGGCTCATCAATAAAAAAAGGATGGTTGGGATGGGAGTAGGGCCACTAAGGGATGGAGAGGATAATATCACAGTGAAAGAGAGATGGCAGAAATATTTTGCTTCAGTATTTATCAGGGAGATAGAACAGGTGGACATGACATTGGATCATGAGATTACTAATGAAATAAATGCATTTAAAATAAAAAGAGATATATTAAATAAACTAATGAAACTCAAAGAGAGAAAAAACCCTGTTCCGGATGGATTACATCCACGTATTTTAAAAGAATTTAGGGAAGAGATAGCATTACTATGCATATTTAATAATTCGTTAGAATCAGAGTACCTGTACTGGCAAATAGCTAATGTAATACCTATATTTAAGAAGGGAGATAGAACATGTCCAGGGAATTATAGACCAGTCAGCTTAACATCGGTGGTAGGAAAAATAATGGAATCCCTACTAAAGGAGAAAATAGAAGAACATCTAGAAACCAAAAATATAATAATGAATAGGCAGCATGGATTTCAAAAGGGAAAGTCTTGCTTGACCAACCTCATTGAATTTTTGAAAAGTTAACAGAGATAGTGGACAAGGGTAATGCAGTAGATGTAATTTATCTAGATTTACAAAAGGCCTTCGATAAGGTACCACATAATAGACAAATGAATAAGGTCAGAGAATGCAGAGTCAGGGGACAAGTAGCAGAATCGATTACTAGCTGGCTTCAAGACAGAAAGCAGAGAGTAGGAGTAAAGGGTAGCTATTCACAGTGGCAGAAGGTGGGTAGTGGTGTTCCACAAGAATCAGTGCTGTTCACAATTTATATTAACGATTTAGACTATGGAATCAAAAACACAATTTCTAAATTGCGGATGACACCAAATTGGGGGTGATAGTCAATACTGAGGAGGACTGCAACAAATTACAGAAAGATATTAATAAACTTGCAGAATGGGCATATGGCAAACGAAATTCAACACAGATAAATGTAAGGTATTACATTTTGGTAGGAAGAATAGGGAGGTTACTTATTACTTGGAGGGTGCGAGTCTGGATGGGGTAGAGGAGCAAAGGGATCTCAGAGTACAAATACACAAATCGCTAAAAGCAGCGACACAGGTTAACAAGGCCATAAAAGAGCAAACCAAGCACTGGGGTTTATTTCTAGAGGGATAGAATTGAAAAGTAGTGAAGTTATGCTAAACCTGTATCGAACCTTGGTTAGACCACACTTGGAGTACTGTGTGCAATTCTGGTCACCATATTAGAAAAAGAATATAGAGGCACTGGAGAGGGTGCAGTGAAGATTTACAAGGATGATACCAGAAATGCGAGGGTATATCCATCAGGAAATTATGAACAGGCTGGGTCTCTTTTTGCTTGAAAAAAGAAGGCTGAGAGGTGACCTAATAGAGGTCTTTAAAATTATGGAAGGTTTTGATAGAGTAGATACAGAGAGAGTGTCTCCACTTGTGGGGAAGAGCATAACTCAAGGCCATCAATATAAGATAGTCAACAAGAAATCAAATAGGGAATTCAGAAGAAACTTCTTTACCCAGAGAGTGGTGAGAATGTGGAACTCGCTACCACAGGGAGTGGTTGAAGCGAATAATATAGATGCATTTAAGGGGAGGCAGGACAAACATATGACGGAGAAGGGAATAGAGGGTTATGCTGATAGAGTTGGATGAGGAAAGGCGGTAGGAGGCTCGAGTGGAGCATAAACGCCGGCATGGACTGGTTGGGCCGAATGGCCTGTTTCAGTGCTGTATATCCTACGTAATCCTATGTAAACGGGTGGCAGAAGCTTCATCAGATGTCACATAACGGTTAACATAGAAACATAGAAACATAGAAGATAGGAGCAGGAGTAGGCCATTCGGCCCTTCGAGCCTGCTCCGCCATTCAATGTGATCATGGCTGATCATCCAAATTCAGTACCCTGTCCCTGCCTTTTCCCCATATCCCTTGATCCCTTTAGCCTCAAGAAATATATCCAACTCTTTCTTGAGTATATTTAATGAACTAGCCTCCACCGCCCTCTGTGGCAGAGAATTCCACAGGTTCACCACTCTCTGGGTGAAGAAATTCCTCCTCATTTCAGTCCTAAATGGCTTACCCCTTATCCTTAGACTATGACCCCTGGTTCTGGACTCCCCGGCCATCAGAAACATCCTTCCTGCATCTAATCTGTCCAGACCTGACAGAATTTTATAGGTTTCGATGAGATCCCCTCTCAATCTTCTAGACTCCAGTGAGTATAAGCCCAATCGACACAATCTCTCCTCATACGTCATTCCTGCCATCCCAGGTATCAGCCTGGTGAATCTTCGCTGCACTCCCTCCATGGCAAGAACGTCCTTCCTCAGGTAAGGTGACCAAAACTGCACACAATACTCAAGGTGCGGTCTCACCAAGGCCCTGGAGGAAAAAAATATTTTAACTGTTGTTAGTGTGGTGTGTGTTCGTGTTTTATAGTGATCATGTAGAACCTGGAGAGGAAAGCAACCAAGGAAAATGAAGCAAATTTTATTTTTCACTTCTAGACCGATTCAATAATTGCGGACAAGTAAGAGAAACTATTAAAAGTATTTTAGAGCAGCAGGCGCTGTTGAAAAAAGTATGAAAGTATTTGGGATTACTTGACTGCTGGTAATCTCCCAAAAATTGAAAATAGCAGTTAGCATATGGAGGAACAGGATCAGTAGGTTGAAATCAATCAGAGGTAAGTTATTTGAATACAATAAATTTCGAGGCTAGTGTTAATAAATTTGACCATGAATGAGAGTGACTGAAAAGAGTGAGAGAAGGAAGTGTGACGATTACAGAAAGTGTTATCTTTACAGGAAGTGTGTGCTGTACACAGAACTTTTAACATATGATTAGCAGATCTCCCATGGGATTGAGTTGAAGGATATGCTCTCTCTTTCATAACTATCTCCATTATCGTTATGTTGTGGGGAGCACATATATAAACATTTAAAAAAGGACCGCAGAAGACTAACTGGCCCATCCAGCCTGTCCCATCCAATCGTGTTGCAGCCCACGAACATTATGAACCCATCCAGCCACCCAGCCCCAACTCATCACAAAATTGCCTGGGAGAGGCAATAAAACAGATCAATTTAAGGGAAGAAACTGTGGGAAATTCCTCTCCAACCCCTGAAGACAATCAAGGAAGCTCTACAAGACTTCAGTAACTCAATCAATAATTCTGGCTTCTCCTCACCCAACTTCTATAACTGGGCACATCCTCCACTCTCAGGAACTCATGTGGCTTTCTTCTGAAGAACTGTAGTGAATCCACACTTCCTGGCATTTAACTCAACTCTACATTTTCGTACTCTATACTTTATTGTCAGCTGTGGCTCACTCAGTGGTAGCACTCTTGCCTCTCAGTCAGAAGGTCATGGATTCAAGTCCCACTCCAGACACTTTGAGCAAATAATCTAGGCTGACACTCCAGTACTGAACTGTCTGATGTGCTGTCTTCTGGTTGAGATGCCTGCCCTCTGAGGCACTATCTAGCGCTCTCAGTCTTTAAAATTGTAATTGATCCGGTATCCTCAGCCTTTCGGGGGAGAGAATTCCACATTTCCATTACCACTTGAAGTGGACAGTAATGACTGAAAAGGATTCACAACTAAAGGGCCATTTTGATTTCAATTCTCATTGAAAAGGCAAGTGGGAGGGTCCATACTTTGGCAAGTTCCGTGAGTGCCACTGGGACAAACGGGGCATCAGCCTGCAGGCCAAGCTCAAAGTGTACAGGGCTGCCATTCTGACCACCCTGATTTATGCCTGTGAAACGTGGACAACATATTCATGCCACATTAACAAACTGAATCACTTTCACCTCAACTGCCTGAGACGACTAATGATAATCAGGTGGTAAGACAAGATCCCTGACACCAAAGTTCTTATGAAAGCTGACCTGCTGAGCATGGATGCTCTGATCATGAAGGCACAGGTCATGTGGTGCAATGTCTGATGAACAAATCCCAAAGATCTTTCATGGCGCATTGACAACTGGGAAGTGATTTCGTGGTGGACAGCAAAAGAGATATAAAGACTGATTAAAAGCGACTCTGAAACAGGAAAAAATAGACGTCCATCCAGGAACTCACTGCAAATAACAAGTTGATATTCCGGATGTCTTCTTTGATATTGAAGGACAAACAATGGCAACGACTTTGGTTGTGAGTGTATAACCTCCTGAGAAATAAAGTGATATTGAACAACTGTTCCATAAACTCTCTAGGGTGTATCTTACGAATACACGCGCCCAACACGGAGCCTCACACAACGGGAGTGCGCATCGGGATTTTCTTCCTGTTATGGGTTTCTCGACGTGCGCTCCTGTCAGGCAAGGCTCCGTACCATGAGCGTGCATTTTTAAATGCACACTTCCATTTTGCAACCTGCCTAACTCATCAAAAGTATCCATGGTGCAGCTTGAATGATGCACGGCACAGAACAGAAGAAAAAAAATCTACATTTAGAAATGCCAAACAAGAAGCTCACATCTGTGGGAAAAAAAACAAAGTCTCTTAAGCTGAAAAGAATGAATAATGGTAGTGTGTGGGTTGCCCTTTCTATACAACAGCCACTGGTAAAACCTTTCCGTGAGCAGTTCCTTGACGACAATTGAAAGGGCTTTGGTGTCCTAATTCACCACCCACGGCCATTTTGAATGAGCTGCACAGTCTAAACTCTGAAAGCAAAACTCACGCCCCATTCAAAGTTTTAGGTGGTCTCATTTCTTTCAGAACTTAACGTCCCTTTAATGAGGCGAGCACGAGAAGGCTAAAAAACGATCGACGTTCTGCAGCTGATATTTACACCATCGGTTCAAAATCATCTTGCAGTATGAACGCAACAATCCGTGTTACAGTTACACCAGGATCCCCTCCCCTGTGCCCTTCAGCGCTGACACTGGTCAGAAATCCTGCTCCTACTGGCCCCACGAAGGAATGTATTGACCTACTTTAGGGAGCCTCCTCTTCTTCTCCTCCAGGTTTTACTGGGCAACGAGTCTGCGGCGGGATCCCCACTCAGAAGGCCGTTAAAATGACAGGTGGGATGGGTTAAAATTACACCCATTACTATTGAACCACCAGGATAGTATGTAAAAACATTCTTAATGTAAATATATAAATACCGATTTACAACAACAACAACAACTTGTATTTATATAGCGCCTTTAACATAGTAAAACGTACCAAGGCGCTGCACAGGTGTATTTTAAGACAAAACATTTGACACCGATCCACATAAGGATAAATTAGGGCAGGTGACCAAAAACTTGGTCGAAGAGGTAGGTTTTAAGGAGCGTCTTAAAGGAGGAAAGAGAGGTAGCAAGGCAGAGAGGTTTAGGCAGGGAATTCCAGAGTTTAGGGCCCAGGCAACAGAAGGCACGGCCACTGATGGTTGAGCAATTATAATCAGGGATGCTCAAGAGAGCAGAATTAGAGGAGCGCAGATATGTGGGGCTGAAGGAGATTACAGAGATAGAGAGGGGTGAGGCCATGGAGGGATTTGAAAACAAGGATGAGAATTTTGAAATCAAGGCGTTGCTTAACCGGGAGCCAATGTAGGTCAGCGAGCACAGGGGTGATGGGTGAACGGGACTTGGTGCGAGTTAGGACACAGACGGCTGAGTTTTGGATGACCTCAAGTTTACGTAGGCTAGAATGTGGGAGGCCGGCTAGGAGTGCGTTAGAATAATCAAGTCAAGTCAAGTTACGGTTATCATGGAGCAGCCATTTTAAATTCTTGCACACCAAAAAGTTCCTTCCATTCTTTCACGTGAGTGCATCGAGGATATTGGCGAAAAATATAACTCTAATCAACCATCCAAATATTAATAATCGATTTGTCAAGAAACGTAATTGCAAATCTACATTGTAAAATGCTGTCAAGAAAATAATGGGGTGTTGATAATAGAAGGGCAGCTGATTCCCGCCCTTGCATCCTTTTAAATATTGTGCAGCTACACAATAGGAGGACTTCACGATTGCAGAATTAGCAAAATGAACATTCCTACTAATGGTGGTGCGAACAAAGGTTTCAAAACATTCAAATCTGTCAAAACAAGCAGTGCTTTAACACAGGAGTGCAGCTAATTTCTAGTACATGGAATACTTTACAGCTAAAGCTGCATGGAGAACGTGGCAATCTTTGGGCATTCTCGTTTTCAAGCTCTGCATTATTGGCAACAGGTTAGTTATAACCTTTCTGTAACATTTTTTCAGCTTGTGATACGGTATCATAACTGACATCCATTTGCTACTATTCACTTGAAAGCAAATAGATTTATTTAATTGTTGCAATTTTTCCCTGTTTCAAATCTCTATCTGAGCATCTGGAATGAAGGAACAGCAGTCAGGTAGGTAAACTCGTAGGTGCCTGAGCGATGCTTACAGTTCCAACCCTCTTACTGTCTTACACCACTTACGATGCTGGAGCATTGAATTGTAGATATGACAGGGTTAGATTTTCAACTTGGTGCTGGCCCATAAAATTGGCAATCAGTCGCCCGTTATAGAACCCGCCCGATCTTCCATTTACAACCCCAGCTTTACACCCCCGCACCAAGTTAAAAACCTACCCTGAAATCTCCAACCTTATCAGTGCCGTTCCCTAGAAAATGTCCTTGTGCGTACCAGTACAATTTTTAAGCTCAGTAATGGATTAATAACATATGTGTTCACAATCAGATTCTTTTTGTTAATATACTAGCGGATCTCCTGTGGCACTGCCGCCTGTAGGTTGGAGGATACACTGCTTTGTGAGGACTGCTCTACCAGGAACAGTGGTGGAAGCACAATGAATACTGGGTCAAATCAAACTGGAAAAATAATGGCATGTTAACAACACTTGCCATTATTAATGCGTAAATCGGCCAACAAGTCCAGGGGAATAAGAGATACACTGTGAGTTGTGAATCTCCAGAGCCTGATGGTTGATTTACACTGCTCCGCCGTTTGATTCGCACAAATGGTATCTCGCCCTCAGCCTCCCCGTTATTTTTAAGAATTAATGTGCTGGATTTGCACATTAATTGCCCATACAAACTTGTCATAGAGATTTTTTAAATTACAAATTTTAAATTTTTTTCGTACTTTTCCTTTCACTCTTTTTCTTTCTCTCTTAATCCACTCTTTCTTTCCCTCTCTTTATTTCTCTTGCTGAACCTGATTTGCCTCTAATTGACCCTATTTCCTTCTCATTCCTTCTGCTATTTATTTCTCAATCCTTAAATCTCATTGGTTAAGGAGATAGACTGTTTGGTCCCGTCATTGACTGAGGTCCCCGATGCCCCTTGCCCTCGTTATCAGCTCACACGCCCAGCAACTTACGGCACAAAACATTTTAAAGCTGAAGGGTGCTGGGAAAAGTCTAACTAACAGTGTGCGCTGCGAGATGCCTCACTCCAGCAAGAACCGGCCCATTAGCTTTTAAAAGGGAAGTGGATCAATATTTGGAGGCATATTTGATAAGATCAGAAAGCCAGCACAGACGTAATGGCCTCTTGACTCTATGAATACAGCTGGGAATTTTTGCACAGATTTGAATAAGTAAATGACATTGATAGACTTAGCGGGACAAGTTTTGCTCTCGTTGCCTGTTGGTGGAGAGGATCGTCTAAGCACAGTGCTCAGAAAGATTGAAGAAAAAAAGAAAGACTTGCATTTATATAGCGCCTTTCACAACCTCAGGATGTCCCAAAGTGCTTTACAGCCAATGACGTACTTCTGAAGTGTAGTGGCTGTTGTGATGTAGTAATTTAGAGAAAATCAGGCGGGGAGCACCTCTTTCACGTAATGGAGCCTGCCCGACTTTCTGTCCAGTTTCATTAACCTGGAAAATCAATCAGCCTGCGTTACATGTGCGCAATCCTCCCCCGCTCGAATTTCCTCTCCCAAAACACAAATAAAGAGAAGACTGCCCTTGTATTTCAGTGCTTATCCTCCTCTCTGTTTCACTTCTGAATATAAAGCAGAATATATATCATTAAATCTTCTTTAGGCTAACCTGTCATCAAATACATTGTTGGCAGAAATATTTGCATGTATATCATCTTAACGTTTTCCATTGTTTATTGTTTTGGTTTATAATATGTATTTGAAATTCAAATTGTTCATATTGACTCTCATACTGGATTCAGTAATTTCTTCTGTTTTTAATCTGTACTCCTTTCAAAATGTTATGGCGCCGAGTGACTAGAGAGAGGAATCACAGCACAATTCAGATGGAAATCCTGTTTTCAAATCTTTGTTGCCCACAGATATCAATCTATTTTCAGGGACTGGCATCATGTACTATAGCCATGTCCGTGTTATGTTCTTTGTTGTCTTTGGGACACTGGGAAATAGGGAGAAAAGAACAGTTTCGAACCTGTAGCTCAATTCCAGGTCACTATAAAAAGACAACTGAACATTTCAAATATCTTCTCCATTCAACACATACTTTTCTGTCACAAGCATTTCGCCAGGACAGGTTTTACTTATCTTCGTACTCTTTCCTCAGAGAATAGTCTGAAGTAGTGGGAGGATTCGCAGGCTGACGAACAGTCTGACATGCCACGATGTGAATGTGTCTTCCCTGGCCGTAATCATCTTTATACCAGCCGATAGGGTGATTCGTCCGATACAGCGGGAGGGTTTTATGGGCTCACAACCCATACAATAAAGGGGGGGTCACCTACACCCACTGGGTACAAGTATCCTGCTGGATGTTAACCCAGAATTCAGAGCCGGAGCGCCAGGTCTCCACTCACCGGGACTGTCTGGAGCGGGATTTGAACCCCGCACCTTCTAACTCAGCGGTGGGAATGCTACCAATAAACCAAAGGCTTGATCTGCCAAGGCAGTTTATTAATGTCATAAGCAGAAGATGACATTAATTTACATGGGTCTGCACATCTACAATATATTAAAATCTTGTATCTGTGCACACTTTCTGTCTGTAAAGCCTTACTTCCTATTGTCACATTTTGTCACTCTTTTTAGTCAACTTTTACCATTATACTACATTTATAATGGAAATTGCCCAAGTACACTCGTCACACTGTAATTATACCCTCCCACCAATGGGGTGCTGTAGAGCCTCAATTTTGCATCTCTCGCTCTCCCCCAAAAGGCTGGGGCGCTGAGTCAACTAAAACTTTCAAGACTGAGAGTGATAGGTTTTTGTTAGGTAAGGGTATCAGGGATATGGAGCAAAGGCGGGTAAATGGAGTTGAGGTGCAGATCAGCCCTGATCTAATTGAATGGTGGAACAGGCTCGAGGGGCTGAATGGCCACCTCCTGTTCCAATGATTGCAGATGGAATGCAGATGTTGTCGCAGAAAGCTACGAGAGAGGGCAGGTTTATTTCTTCACATAAACTAATGTAGGTGTACAAGCGTAACTCTGTACAAAACCAAAAATGTAATAGAAATAACTGTACCTGTCACGGTGTGATGTAGTGCTGCATTTTCAGCGTAAGACAGCAGAGAGGCTGTCGTGACTTTCCGGCTTTAAATTCTGCAAGACTTTTGGGGCTCTGATAAAACAAATCTTCTGACACGACAACGCTCAATAAATGTGATACATTAACAACGTGTTAAAAATAAAAAATACAGACCATCAGTTAAGGCTTTTCTTTTCATATTTAAAGACATAAGAAATAGCCTTCCTTCATTATGTTCTCAATGTTTCCATAGTTAATTATTGGTGTGATTAATTTTATTTTAAAGATTAATTTATATTTATATTATACACTAGCAATAATTATGCCTTCTAAAGAAAACAGATTAATGCCATTCCGTGCTGACTATTATAATAACATGTTGGTGTGTTTTAAACTAATTAGCATTTAAAGGGGTCATAAATCTTCTTTGAACACAAACATTTCTCTGGGGAGATGCTCTCAAATGGCAAATAAATACATTTCTGCTGGAAGTTTTTGAGAAATTCTGCCAAAATTCTCTGGGATAAGCACACTTTCGCCTTTGAGTAGGATAGCAGTACATGCAACAGATTTCAGCTCTTCTATCCTTTTATCGATATGCAGCTCAACGGGTTGGAGAAGGACGGATGGCTCTGATTTTACATTTGGTGGGACAGAATCCCTGATCCGCTGTGCAAAGCTTGTGCTGGCAGGACCTCGGCCTGGAAACTCCTCGGGGCCACTCCCACTGCGCTGCTGTTATTCCGCCGGAAGCAGGGGTCTCCGCCATACTTCGGAGTGGCAACGGCTGCGAGGGGCTTAGCCGGCTTGTGCGTTATACTTGAAGTGATGCACAGCGTTGCTGCCATTAGCAGATGGCGAGGCTGTGACGGGTTAACGGCTCGCTTCTAACAACAAACCTCTTTCAATGCACACATACATGTGTGTCTTTTTTTCTTTAAATAATATAGGTTAAATAATGGGGTAGATTTTCATCTTTACCACCTGGGTAGGCAATCTGGCAGAGCGGAGTGTGGACAGGCCGCCCGTTGTAGAACCTGGCCTCATTTTCAATGGAATGACAATCAGGCAGGTTCTGTAACAGACGGACGATTGGCTCGACCAGATTACCATCCAAGCAGTGAAGACAAAAATTCACCCCAATACGTTCAATCTGCTTCCACCACCATTTCAGCTCCTCCAGGTGTGTCAAGTGCTTCAGATTTGTGGGGTCCTCTCTGGTTTTTAGATACAGCACCCCACCCCCTTCCCCCGCGCTCCCCGCCCTTCTAATCTAGGCTTCCTTGTCCTGCAATCATGAAGAGATTGATGAAGTGCTGATTGTTTCCTGATCCCTGCCACAGCTGTGCCCGACCTCTGACCCATGCTCCCATTGAGTGAGGCTTCCTGAAGGCTTGGTGAATTTATCTTCCTAGGTATACAGCTACTGGGAACGAAGGAATATGTGGGTTTTAAGGGAGAAACCACAAAATACACACCGTAGGCAGGGGTTCCTCTCATGTTGGCATAAAGAGATGGTAAAATATCTAGGTGATGAGTGCTTGAAGCATCTATTGTGAAGGGCTCACTGGCTTCAGGCACGACGCCTGAAGATATAGGGTCAGGGACAGGCGGCTGATTGAGTTTCAATGTCCTGTCTCAGACCCCTTGTGTAGGTATTAGCGGCTCACACCTCTCTATGGCTACCAATGTTCTGTCTGAGGAAAGACCCCTGAGCTCCAATAAGGTCAGAGAAATCCTCTTTCATCGTTCACCACATCTTTCTCCTACTCTGAGATGAATCTTTCATTCCTGGAAAGCCTCTTGTCTGTCTCAGTTTTACTTGTTGGCTTGCAACATTGTGCTCATGGTGCTTGTGCGCCAACACCCTCATTTTGTAGGCAGGCCCACTTATCCTAAATCCACTGCTCCACGTGTTTGGACCTCAGGTCTAGAAAGCCTACAATCACTCCTCGGCATCTCTTGATATGGCCGCAAACACTGCAGGTGCTTATCCAGTGAGCGGATGACTTGCTAAGTTGTGGTGGTAGGAAGTGCAGGTGTCCCTGTCTCTGTGCTGGTACCCGGTACAGTAGTGACGGGTATCTAGGTGACCTCTGGTGTGGTAGGTGGTGCAGATGTGCTCTCCAGTAGGTTGGTCCAGCATCAGCTCTGGAGAGAACACAAAGGCTAGATATGAGTAGGGTACCACAGAGGTGGTCGGTCACAATCAGAAGTATCTCTTGTATGTAGGCAGTGTAAAGCAAATAATGTCCATGGGCAATCATGTGTATAACCATAGTCACCCCAACCTGCAACAAAGACTCTGTAGGCTAACCGATAGAACCATGACTTTGAGTTCTTGGTTCCCTTGACTCATGGGTCTTGTGCACTTGCTGGTAGATTATTGGTTTCCATTTCATTGTTTCTTGCACATCATAGAAATATTTGCTGATCTCCTGCCAGATCCTACGGGTGGCAGACATGGTTTTGGCTCTGTTAGTGATGTCCTCCCAGGCCTGTCATCTGATGTGTAGATACAACTACTAAGTCAAATACTGTGACCTCCTCATAGCCAGGAGGCCTTCCACTCATTTGAGACCTCGGTGTCAGTGAGAGTGTTTGAAGGCCAGGACCTCAAACCCGGCACAAAGCTCATGGTCTACAGGGCAGCAGTGATACCCGCCCTGCTGTATGCTTCAGAGACATGGACCGTGTACAGCAGGCACCTCAAAGCAGTGGAGAGGTACCACCAACGCTGCCATTGGCAGGATAGGTGCACCAACATCAGTGTTCTTGCTCAGGCTAACATCCCCAGCATCGAAGCTCTGACCACATACAATCAGCTCCGATGGACGGGTCACATTGTCCGCATCCCCGATACGAGACTCCCAAAACAAGCGCTCTACTCGGAGCTCCAGCACGGCAAGAGAGCCCCAGGTGGGCAGAGGAAACGTTTCAAGGACACCCTCAAAGCCTCCTTGAAAAAGTGTAACATCCCCACCGACACCTGGGAATCCCTGGCCCAAGACCGCACAAAGTGGAGGAGAAGCATCCGGGAAGGCGCCGAACACCTCAATTCTCTTCGCCGGGAGCAAGCAGAAGCCAAGCGCAGGCAGCGTAAGGAGCGCACGTCAACCCAAGCACCCCACCCACCCGCCCCTTCAACCACCGTCTGCCCCACCTGTGACAGAGGCTGTAGGCCCCGCATTGGACTAATCAGTCACCTGCGAGCTCATTTTTAATGTGGAAGCAAGTCATCCTCGGTTCCGAGGGACTGCCCAAGAAGAAGAAGAGTGAAAGAAAATAGCTTTTACTGGATGGCTTCTAAACGATAGCTCCAAGGTTTCTGATCAAAATATCTGGGCTGGTGACCAGCTTGTTTCTCAACAGGGTCAAAAAGGTCATTTCCTGCTTCTGCACAAGTTGAACTGTACTAAGTGCAGGCCTGCTCCCATTGGATCGCTAGACTTCACAAACAGCAGGGACTACAAGGCCGCTGAGGGGAAACTGCAGCATTCCCATGTTTTTACAAATTATTTATCCTGCAAAAAGAATTCCTTCATCAAAGGCCATAATCAGCAGCAGCTGGACTGTTGTTGGGTAGTGTAGAAGAAGCTTTACTCTGCACCCTGCCCAACCTCTGCCTGATATGGGAATGCTTTATGCTGCTTGTTGCCCTTGAGTGTAAAAGATTTTATGGGGCGCAGCACTTAGAGAAAAACCAGGCAGGGAGGATTACACAACTGCTGTTCCTCCACGTGCTGCTCCCAGGAGATCCTTTGGTCTTCTTCCATTGTACTACCCAAAACTCAACGGAAAATGAAGAAGAATTAGGCAGGGAGGCCTACTAACACATCTTTGTCCCTTCTAGAATTGTTGTAAATTTCCCTTCCTCCTCCCTCTCCACACCCCTCCCCCCCCACCACCCACCACAGGGATCTTGGCCTACCAACCCTTGCCCGCCCAGGGGTCAGGGCCTGGAGGGAATAGGGAGAGTATTAACACCTTGGGTGCTTATAGGGCATAGGGTCTGGGAAATCTGTTTCCTGGGGTTCGGGATCAGTGAAGGGAAGATGGGTTCTGAAATTCCTTGGTGGGTGGGAGTGAAAGAGGAGTGTGGGATCGGTCTCTATGAGCAGAAGTCTGGCGGAAATGAGGTTTTAGATCATGTGGATTGTCCGCAACTACTTAGGTGAGATATGAGAATACTGGAATTCTTGTGTTTGGGAACACTCAGCGGTGTAGCAGGAGTGGGGGGAGTCTGGCAACTCTGGGGGTGAAATCTGTCATATTCTGAGGTTGGGAAGACTGTGGGTCTGGACAGACTTGGGTGGGGAGCAATATTCCCTCTAAGCTACGCAGCCAGGCAACCACGAAGTAATGGAAAAGGATCCCGCGCAGGACGCCCACCGGCTTTTACATTGTAAATACCACGCAGGCGCAGAAATGTAAAGGGACCGCACATTGAAAGAAACCGGCCACGCAGAACAAAGCGCAGCTTACAGGGGACAAAGGTAGAGAGGTGTACCAGCCTGGTGGGCAGAGGTCAATCGTCTGCAGTCTAGCAGCACAGGGAGGGGGAATCGGGGGTTTAGCAGCACTGGGAAGAGGTAGCTGGGGGGCGAGGGGGAGGGCAAGATGCACATGTTGAGGTCTGGAGGCATACATAGGGATGTTGTAAATTGTACTTTTTTCCTGTTTATCGCTGGCTCGCTGAAGGAGAAAAACGACAACCAAAAAACTTGGGGAAAATTATTTGAGCAATTTGAGGGTATTACAAATTTTGGATCTGCACTCGACCCTCTGCTGGATTCAGCATCACCAGTCACTATTGTAAGTGGACCCCATGTCACCTATGATCTGGGGAATACCTTTATTGCCAATTATTATCTAGTTAAATAACAGTGTGACCCAGGGATTGTAACAGTGAGACCCCTCGTGGGTGCACTGGAGACTGTCTTCTCACACCTGTCACCATGTGCATTCTCTGTTCTTTACAGGAGGCAAACGCTAGTGAGATTAGGCCAATTGCAAACTATACATGAATGAGCAAAATATACTCTTCTCAGTTAGATTCAATGAATTCATTACCACTCTTTGTATCATAAAATATAACAAAATACAAAAGTCTGTCCCTGGGGTATAGGCTGAACTCACTCACCTGTATTAAATGGAATTAATCTTAGCAAGTGACTATTTTGGACTCAAACTGCCCAAGACTGATGTTCAGTGTGGCACAAAGGCTGACCTCTGGTGCCTTCCTCAGCTATATGTGTCATGGATTGGCTCACTGAGCTGCTAATCAAAGCTGCCCCCTTGAATGAGAAACCTCCCCCCTTGGAATGGTGACAACATTGTCTGCTTAGCTAAGCCCACTGCTGAGCCTATTGAATGAAAACTGTTCTATCGTTAAACAACAACAACTTGTATTGATATAGCACCTTTAATGTAGTAAAACGTCCAAAGGCGCTTCACATGTGTATTTTAAGACAACATCAAAAATTTGACACCGAACCACATAAGGATAAATTAGGGCAGGTGACCAAAAGCTTGGTCAAAGCGGTAGGTTTTAAGGAGTGTCTTAAAGGAGGAAAGAGAGTTAACGAGACGGAGAGGTTTAGGCAGGGAATTCCAGAGCTTAGGGCCTAGGCAACAGAAGGCACGACCACCAAAGGTTGAGCGATTATAATCAGGGATGCTCAAGAGGGCAGAATTAGAGGAGCGCAGATGTCTCGGGGGTTGTGGGGCTGAAGGAGATTACAGAGATAGAGAGGGGCGAGGCCATTGAGGGATTTGAAAACAAGAACGAGATTTTTGAATTCGAGGTGCTGCTTAACCGGGAGCCAATGTAGGTCAGCGAGCACAAGGGAGATGGGCAAACGGGACTTGGTGCGAGTTAGGACATGGGCAGCCAAGTTTTGGATGACCTCAAGTTTACATAGGGTGGAATGTGGGAGGCCAGCCAGGAGTGCGTTGGAATAGTCAAGTCTAGAGGTAACAAAGACATGGATGAGGGTTTCAGCAGCGGATGAGCTGAGGCAAGGGCGGAGACAGGCGATGTTACGGAGGTGGAAGTAGTCGGTCTTTGTTATGCCGCAGATATGTGGTCAGAAGCTCAGTTCAGCGTCAAATATGACCCCAAGGTTGCGAACAGTGTGGTTCAGCCTCAGACAGATGTTAGGGAGAGGGATGGAGTCAGTGGTTAGGGAACAAAGTTTGTGGTGGGGACCGAAAACAATGGCTTCGGTCTTCCCAATATTTAATTGGAGAAAATGTTTGCTCATCCAGAACTGGATGTCGGACAAGCAGTCTGACAATTTAGACACCGTGGAGGGGTCGAGAGAAGAAGTAGTGAGGTAGAGCTGGGTGTCGTCTGTGGATACTGACGCTATGTTTTCGGATGATGTCGCCAACGGGCAACATGTAGATGAGAAATAGGAGGGGGCCAAATATAGATTCTTGAGGGACACCAGAGGTAACGATGTGGGAGTGGGAAGAGAAGCCGTTGTAGGTGATTCTCTGGTTAGGATTAGATAGATAAGAATGGAACTAGGCGAGTGCAGTCCCACCCAGCTGGATGACAATAGAGAGGCATTGGAGAAGGATGGAGTGGTCAACCGTGTCAAAGACTGCAGACAAGTCAAGAAGGACGAGGAGGGATAGTTTACCTTTGCCACTGTCACAAAGGATGTCATTTGTGACTTTGATGAGAGCCGTATCAGTACTGTGGCAAGGGCAGAAACCTGATTGGAGGGATCAAACATGGAATTAAAGGTACGAACAGCTCTGAAATGTGCTCCATGACCTCCACTGTCTCAAAACTGAAGGCTGATTCATCTGGTATTCCAACTAACGTGTCCTAAACAACATCCCAGGTAGCTTGTGTCCCTTTCGGAGTTAACACCTTGTGAACTGAATCTAACTTGATAGCTACGTCATAATATAAACGAAGTCAAGATCCCTTCCAGGCCAAATAGATAAAAATTGTAGAATTTTACACAGGGTTACTTTTTATTTTCAAAGCTAGCAATCAGGAACCAGCTGCTGTAGCTAACAAACTGAACAAAATGGTAATTTTAGGAATGGCGTGGCTGGCGTGGAGCTTCCTTCATTGGGAGCATATATCACAAATTCAGACGCGCAACCTTGTGATTTTCTGTCCAATTATCATGATGGATAGAAACTCATGGGCGTGGTGGCACCCACCACAATTCCCACCCAGTTTCCACCACAATTCCCATCCAGTTCCCACCACAATTCCCACCCAGTTCCCAGTATGTGCTCCCGGTGGAGGAAGCTCCATGCCAGGAGCACAGATTCATATAAGTATCCCTTTGATTTGTTTGTTTGCTGCAGTTGCTGATTCCTGAGAACTTTGATTGGTTTTGTGTGGGTTTGATGGCTCACCATGATTGGTACCTTTTCCTGCCCGACTATGCTTGGCTGAATGAATCAGCATGGGGATTTGAGCCAATCAGGTAAGTGTCAAGAACACTTTGCACGTGTGACACTTTGAAGTGTGACATGTGCCATGTATTACAGACTACTACGGGCAGAGCATAAGACTTTTAATGAAATAGATGTAGTCATGGCATTGCTTCAATGTGCATCATAGAAGTGAAACTGCAACTTTTATTTCCATGACATTGGGACCACAGAAGTGTTATAGAGGTGGTGAGTTTTTTTGCCGCTCACTGTTGGGCCAATGGTAATGTCCCAATCTCTGACCAAGGTGGTTCAGGTGATGTTTTTAAATGTTGGTGCAGTGCAACTACAACAACATCAACTTCCATTTATATAGCAACTCGTAGAAAAACATCCCATGGCTTTTCACAGAAGCATAAACAGGCAAAGATGGTTGCCGAGCCAGAGAAGGAATATTAGGAGGGGTAACTAAAAACTTGGTCAAAGAGATGATTTTTAAGAATGGTCTTAAAGGAGTAAAGGGAGGTGGAGAGGCAAAGAGGTTTAGAGAGGAAATTCCAGAGTGTAGGATCGAGACAGATGAAGGCTCATCCTCTAATGATGGAGTGAAGGGACAGCGGGTTGGACAAGAGGCCAGAGTCAGAGGAACAGAGAGTTCTCAGAGGGCTTTAGCGCTGGAGGCGGTTACAGAGATAGGGAGGGGTGAGGCCATGGAGGTATTTAAACATGAAGATTACAATTTTATGCTGGAGCGGATATGGGGTCGGAAGCTCAGCTTGGGGTCAAATAGGGCACAGAGATTGTGAAGAGTCTAGTTCAACCTGAGACAGTGGCCAGGCAGGGAGATGGAATTGGTGGCGGGTGCTGAAGGCAATGGCTTTGGTCTACCCAATGTTAAACTGGAGGAAATTACAGCTCAGCCAGGATTGGACGTCAAACAAGCAGTCTGACAACACAGAAGCGGTTGAGTGGTCGCGAGAGGTGGTGGTGAGGTAGTATTGGGTGTCATCAAATCACGTATGGAACCTGACCACACGTCTTCGGACGATTTTGCCAAGTGGCAGCATGTAGATGAGAAAGAGGAAAATAGATTCTTGCGGAACTCCAGAGGTAACGGTGCAGGAGCGGTAAGAAACGCCATTGCAGGAGATGCTCTGGCTACTATTGGATAGGTGAAAGTGGAACCAAGCAAGAGCAGCCCCACTGAGCTGGACAACAGAGGAGAGGCGTTGAAGAAGGATGGTGCGGTCGACCGTGTCAGGGGTTGTAGAGAGGTCGAGAAGGACAAGGAGGAATAGTGCATCACGGTCACAGAAGATGTCATTTGTGACTTTGATTTTGTCGTTTCAGTGCTTTGGCAGGGGTGGAAACCTGATTGGAGGGGTTCAAACATAGAGTTGCAGGAAATATGGGCACAGATTTGGAGGCGACAACTCGTTCAAGTACATTAGAGAGGAATGGGAGATTGGAGATGGAGTGGTAGTTTGCAAGGTTGGAGAGATCAAGGATGGTTTTTTTGAGTGGGGGAGTGATGATGGCAGTTTTGAAAGGAAGGGGGGGGGGTCAGTTCCTGATGAGAGGAAACCAATGCAATGCCTGCAAAAATTCGCACCTTCAGGAACCCGTAACAGTTGATTATAGCTTGCTCTTATAAATAAAAGGAAAATGGTCCCTTTTCCCTTTATCTGGGAGCTGGTTTCATAGAATCTTACAACACAGAAGGAGGCCATTCGGCCCATCGTTGAAAGAGCTATTTAATTAGTCCCACTCCCCTGCTCTTTCCCCACATTGCCCTGCAATTTTCTCCTCTTCAAGTATTTATCCAATTCCCTTTTGAAAGTTAGTATTGAATCTGCCTCCACCACCCTTTCAGGCAATGCATTCCAGATTATAACAAATGTTTCCTTATTTCACCTCTGGCTCTTTTGCCAATTACCTTAAACCTGTGTCCTCTGGTTACCGACCCTTATCTGTTCTGCAAATAAAATCTGAACATATTATTTTTATAGCAGACTTAATTTTTTTAAGTTTCATTTTTTTTAAATGTGTCACACACCCAGCACCTCCCAGTCCCATGACCTCTGCCACCAAGAAGAACAGGAGCCAGCAGATCGTGGGAACACCATCACCTCTAAGGTCCTCTCCCAGTCACACACCACCCTGGCTTGGACATATAATCGGCGTGCCTTCATCATCGCCGGGTCAATATCCTGGAACTTCCTACCTAACACCGTTGCGCCAGCTCCTTCATCACAAGAACTTCAGTGGCTCAAGGAAAAGATCCACCAGCACCTTCCCAGGGTATCCAGGGATGGGCAATAAATGTGGCTTTGACAGCATCGCCCACATCCCGAGAAAAAGTAAAAGAAAACTCCAGTTCTATGCTGCAAAATGACACATGCTGTAAATACATAAGTTTATGTTTCCACTTAAGTGAGTCTAAAAGTAAATCAGTCATCAAAAGTCCCAGTCATAAACTAAAGTGGATTTGAAAAATGAGGTCTGTTGGCATGATAATGTTAAGTTTCAAAGTCCAGAAATTTACTGCCTCAGAATGAAAGATTATAAACACAAGATTATGACATGCTCAACGATTCGATCACAATTCAGCAAGTGTGATTTTTCAATGATAACTGATTTTTTTCACTATTAGAAGGGATCAAATTTAATGCCAATTAATTTTTGTGGTGATTTATCACTCTACTAAATTTCATCCACATAAGTGAGACATTACAGCTGTTAGTCTCAATTACAGGCACAACAATGGTTTCAGGGCTCACTAAAAACAAATATTAATGATTTGCTTTTGATTCATCTAAGCCGTTCTTCAAAGCTGCCAAAACTGCTTTCACAAATAAGTAAGTTATACATTTTGGAAAAACTCGCTTAATTTCTATGGAAACAGCAGATGTTTCATTTTTTTATTATTATGTACTTACATCTCTTAAATCTTTGGTGAATTTCCGGCCTCCTGAGGCAGGGCTGGGGACTGGGACACTTTCCCATTCTTGTCATCCAGCTCATCAGGAATAGTTTGGCAAGATGTTTGAAGCCTGATCTACTGGTATCAACCATGGCTCAGTGTTAGCACTCTCACCTCTGGCTCAGAAGGTCGCGGGTTCAAGTCCCACCCTAGCAACGTGAGCACATAATTTAAGCTGACACTCCAGGGCAGTGCTGAGGGAGTGCTGCACTCCAGGAGGTGCCGTCTTTCAGATGAGACGTTAAACCGAAGCCCTGTCTATCCTCTGATGTGGACGTCAAATATCCCATGGCACTATTCAAAGAAGAGTATTGGAGTTCTCCCAGTGTTCTGGCTAACATCTATTCCTCAACCAACTCACTAAAACAGATTACCTGGTCACTTATCTCACTGATGTCTGTGAGACCTTGAAAGGCACAAATTGGCTGCTGCATTCCCTGACATTATAACAGTGACTATACTTCAAAACATACTTCTTTGGCATAATATGCTGTGGGACATCATGAAAGATGCTATATAAATGCAAGTTCTGTCTTTACTGAGCAACATTCCTTAGCCCCATCTCAGTGGAACATGCCAAGCATGGATTTTTCTGCTTCCCACAACAACAACTTGCATTTATATAGCACCTTTAACATAGTAAAGTGTCCCAAGGCGCTTCACAGGAGGGATATCAAAGACAGTTTGACACTGAGCCATATGAGGAGGTATTAGGACAGGAAAGAGGTAGGTTTTAAGGAGCGTCTTAAAGGAGGAGAGAGAGGTAGAAAGGAGGATAGGTTTAGGGAGAGAATTCCAGAGCTTATGGCCTTGGCAGCTGAAGGCACAGCCGTCAATGGTGGAGCGATGAAAATTGGGGATGCGCAAGAAGCCAGAATTGGAGGAGTGCAGAGATCTCAGAGGGTTGTAGGGGTGGAGGAGGTTACAGAGATAAGGAGAAGCGAGGCCATGGGGGGATGAGCTCTGGTTTAAAGACGGTACAAGGTGGGCGGCTACCCAGGAGGGCATTGGAATAAAGGCATGGATGAAGGTTTTAGCAACTACACTTGCAGCCTCTCATAGAGTGCCACATTATATTTGGGAGTGGGGGGAGGGCGATATGGGATTGTGTCTACCTTAAACATTATTTACCCAGCATCCACTGGATAAATAATGTGACAAACGGGTTAGTTAGGGAATGAAAAATAAACCAGCAGCTGTCAGGAAGCCAGCCTCTGAAAGCAAAATCATCTCAGTTGGAGCACTCATGTGCTCAAGAAACAAGCCCCCAAGCATTGAAATGGCAACCTGACAAACCGCTGTAGAGGGACACTAACAGTGACATGCAGTTGCTAACCAAAATCACGGTAGAATGGGAAGGAAGAGCTTGGTACCAGGGCCCAGATGTGCAGCACGGGACCTACAGGCAGTATAGGTTTTATTTTAAACAGCTTCACTTGAATGTACAATGGTTATATTTAATGGATAGTTGACCAAAGGAGAAAGTATTGCAGTTAAATTCTTTGAGAATCTTTTACTTCTAACGAGGCCAAATGTTCAATTAAAGACAGACTGCCGTTTAGGGAAATGAATAATCCAAAGAATCTTTATTTGATACGACACTGCTGACCAGCTCACGCTCCCCTGGTGCAATTTAACGACGCTGCTTTGTTTCTGTTATTTATATTTTGCCTGTGATTTAATTCAAACCAGTGCTCCTTCATAGATATAATTAAGCAACAGAAAAATATATCTCGGCACAGCTTTACCTCTACATACATGATCCGTGCAAAAGCACAGAATGTGTCAGTGCTTTCCATTTGTAGTCATGTTAATTATTTCAGCTTAAACTTCGGTGAGAATAAAATATTCAGAAATACGAGTAAAAAGTCTGCCTTCTTTAGAAACGCATAAAAATGTTGTAACTGAAAAATGTGTTCAGAGTAATATTAACAAAATGGATACTTATGCAAATCACCCTACAGCAACATGTATCATAATGTGTGCAAATGACAGTCCTATAAACCAAAAGATTCAATTCTCTAAGTGTAGCATTCATCTTCTTCTCTGACCTCGACAATGCGAGTCACCCACTGCTATGTCACCCTGTGCTTGAGATCAAGACTTAAGTGGAGAGATACATATTTGACACTGAAATCATTCTTGTTTTGTTTTTAAAAGGTTTATGGATACTAAAGATTATACACAGTTGTTATTGAGCGGTTCTAATGAGCTAATTTGACATTTTACAGTTAAATGGTCATTGATGTAATTATAATTGTGATAGTGATAGATTTTGTGGTGCTACATGATAATTAAAATGGGTACTGTTGTATATTGGAGCAACTTTCCATCATAGCAGCCGAGAGCTTCCTACCAATAACTCTAACTCACTGTGCTCTTTCTTCATATCTCTTTATTCTGAGTGGGATTTATGCCCTTGAATATATTGACTGATGAGTTTCCTGTCTGCAAAAGCAGTTTGTGCCTATGTTTCATCAGAAGAAGTACAAACTGTTTCCATTGTTTCAAATAGTTTAGTGGTTCTTTGTAGTTCTGAAGCTACCTTTCAGCTCAATCGTTTGCGTGACTTGCTGTTGGACGTTTAATGTTATGAACGTCCTTCATTTAGAACTTTAATGAATAACAAATTATCAAAGCTTTGGAAAGCCAGCCATAATGATAAATGCATTTTCCAGTGTCAATTAACTCATAAGGTGTTTGTATATTGTGATTATGGGAGGTAACAGGAACCAAGAGTGACTGAAGCAACCAGGTGTTCGTTTATTTTCATTCTCGGGATGTGGACATCGCTGGCAATGTCAGCATTTATTGCCCATCCCTAGTTTCCTTGAAAAGGTGGGCCTTCTTCTTGAACCACGTGTGGTGAAGGTATTCCCACGGTGCTGTTAGGGAGGGAGTACCAGGATTTTGACCCAGTGACGATGAAGGAACGGCGACATACTTCCAATTCAGGATGGTGTGTGACTTGGAGGGGAACTTGGAGGTGGCGGTGTTCCCATGCTCCTGCTGCCCTTGTCCTTCTAGGCGGTAGAGGCCGCGGGTTTGGGAGGTGCTGCTGAAGAAACCTCGGCAAGTTAACCTATCGGGTCTAACCCAAAGGTTTTGGATGGAGGATTAAACCCAAAACATTAACAGTTTCTCTTTGCAGACATTGAAAGACCTGCTGTATATTTCCTGCATTTTCTTTTTTTTTCTTTTGAATTTACAACATTTGCAGTTTCTTCCTTCTTAGTCATGCAAGTGACAGTTGTCCAAATATGTTCAGTACATGTTATCATTAATGCTCAAGGATTGCTGAGACTTTTTGACTAGAATCTTTAAACTTGCAAATCAAGTAGTTTTCTGTAGAGAATACACCATCAAGTCCTGTTGCTCTCCATGACTGATTACCATAAGAATAATGCCCTTCAGATATGAATCAATGCAATAAACTCATTTTTGTCATGTGACCAACGGGTAGCCAGTCAAATTAAATTGCCTTAGCCCCAGGTTGTAATAAATCCAAACATATTAGGCCATTCCAATTTTAAAATTTGAGATTACAAAGCTGTATACATTTTGAGTTGCATTTTTAAAATACATTATCAACAATCCTGTATATCTTCATTATTAACTTGAATTTATTTCATGTCATATTTATGAAAAATGCACAGTTTCTTTAGCAGCATAAATGTAATATTAAAGTGTTCTTGCAAAATGGATTTGAAAAAAATTATCTCAAGCATACTTTCACCCCGGTCTGGTACTTGATACAAGGAAAGGGGAAATCAATACAAGTGAAAGCTCCCTGCTTTTCTAATGAAGAAAAGGGATTAACAGTATTTCTAATGAGCTCTGATGAAAGGTTATTGACCTGAAACATTAACTTTGTTTCTCTCTCCACAGATGCTGCCTGACCTGTTGAGCCTTTTCCCACAGTTTCTAGATTTATTTCTAAGCCATCCAAATTGTAAAATGGTTTATGAACAGTGACAGCAATTCTATTACTGGTCACCTGAGATAATTCCAGTTGTCAATAAGCACACAGCTTGATACCTGAATGAAGACGTTTAACTTGTTGATGCTCGTGCAAGGAGCAGTCTAGTGTGTGAATTTAGCTTCCAAGGGCTGATATTTGACTGAACTGCACCATTTACTTTTTCACACATGTCTAAATAAATATTGCTTGATTACTTTAAACATACGAACACTTGGCCACTGGATATTTCTAAATGAAGCCCATTGTAAGATACAAGATCAAGAGATCATGGTGCAAGCCAAGATCGCTATCCTAGGATAGATACACACTGCATTCAAATGAATAGCTGCAAGGACCCTGGAGATGAAATATTTCCATTTAAAATTTCAAACCGTGCACTGCTGTGGCATTAAAGATAGTTCTCCAATGACTGGTCCAGGACAGAATGGTTCCAATCCTATCTTGTCTATGTAACCAAGGGGATCTAGTAAAGTGAAACAAGATGCTGTTAGCCAGTAAAGGAAGGGGAACCGATCAGTGAATCACCCTGATCCGGTCTGGCATGCCTCCCAATGGCATGTGCAATATACGGATCCAAAAGTAGTATTGATACAGGCCACACTCCATTACACACTCCAAGAACAGAGAATAAATATTGCAGGTTGTCAAGGAAGGGAGACAAAACAAATTCAAAAAGGAATGCTGAAGATGCAACGAAATAGTAAATAATTCTTCACAACATTATGGAAATCATTGACATCAACAAATTTGACTGTCATTTTCAAATGTTTTAGTTGTAATGTGGTCGGGGTCTTTAGTTGTGTTGTGGGCGGGGTCTTTAGCTGTGATGTGGGCGGGGGTCTTTAGTTGTGATGTGGGTGGGTCTTTAGTTGTGTTGTGGGCGGGGTCTTTAGTTGTGATGTGGGCAAGGTCTTCAGTTGTGATGTGGGCGGGGTCTTTAGTTGTGATGTGGGCGGGATCTTTAGTTGTGTTGTGGGCAGTGTTTTTATTTCTGATGTGGGCGGGGACTTCAGTTGTGATCTGGGCGGGGTCTTTAGTTGTGATGTGGGTGGGGTCTTTAGTTGTGATGTGGGCAGGGCCTTTAGTTGTGTTGTGGGCGGGGTCTTTAGTTGTGATGTGGGCAGGGTCTTTAGTTGTGTTGTGGGCAGGGTCTTTAGTTGTGTTGTGGGCAGGGTCTTTAGTTGTGTTGTGGGCGGGGTCTTTAGTTGTGATGTGGGCGGGGTCTTTAGTTGTGATGTGGGCGGGGTCTTTAGTTGTGTTGTGGGCAGGGTCTTTAGTTGTGTTGTGGGCAGGGTCTTTAGTTGTGTTGTGGGCGGGGTCTTTAGTTGTGCTGTGGGCGGGGTCTTTAGTGGTGTTGTGGGTGGGGTCCTTAGTTGTGTTGAGGGCGGGGTCTTTAGTTTGATGTGGGAAGGGTCTATAGTTGTGCTGTGGGCAGTGTTTTTATTTCTGATGTGGGCGGGGACTTCAGTTGTGATCTGGGCGGGGTCTTTCGTTGTGATGTGGGTGGGGTCTTTAGTTGTGATGTGGGTGAGGTCTTTAGTTGTGATGTTGGCGGGGTCTTAATTTGCGATGTGGGCGGGTCTTTAGTTGTGATGTGGGCGGGGTCTTTAGTTTTGTTCTGGGCGGGGTCTTTAGTTGTGATGTGGGCGGGGTCTTTAGTTGTGTTGTGGGCGGGGTCTTTAGTTGTGATGTGGGCGGGGTCTTTAGTTGTGTTGTGGGCGGGGCCTTTAGATGTGTTGTGGACGGGGTCTTTAGTTGTGATGTGGGCGGGGTATTTAGTTCTGATGTGGGCGGTGCCTTTCGTTGTCATGTGGGCGGGGTCTTTAGTTGTGATGTGGGTGCGGTCTTTTGTTGTGATGTGGGTGGGGTGTTTAGTTTGTTGTTGGCGGGATCTTTAGTTGTGATGTGGGCGTGGTCTTTCGTTGTGAAGTGGTGTGGTCTTTAGTTGAGATGTGGGTGAGGTCTTTCGTTGTGATGTGGGCGGGTTCTTTAGTTGTGATATGGGCAGGTCTTTTGTTGTGATGTGGGTGGGGTCTATAGTTTGTTGTTGGCGGGATCTTTAGTTGTGATGTGGGCGTGGTCTTTCGTTGTGAAGTGGTGGGTTCTTTAGTTGTGATGTGGGTGAGGTCTTTCGTTGTGATGTGGGCGGGGTCTTTAGTTGTGATGTGGGCAGGTCTTTAGTTGTGATGTGGGTGGGGTATTTAGCTTTGTTGTGGGCGGGGTCTTTAGTTGTGATGTGGGTGGGGTCTATAATTGTGTTGTGGGTGGGGTCTTTCGTTGTGATGTGGGCGGTGTCTTTAGTTATGTTGTGGGCGGGGTGTTTAGTTGTGTTGTGGGCGGGGTGTTTAGTTTTGATTTGGGCGGGATCTTTATTTTAGTTGTGGGCGGGGTCATTAGATGTGATTTGGGTGGGGTCTTTATTTCTGATGTGAGCGGGGTCTTTAGTTGTGATGTGGCCGGGGTTTTTAGTTGTGATGTGGGCAGGGTCTTTAGTTGTGTTATGGGCGGGGTCTTTAGTTGTGATGTGGGCGGGGTCTTTAGTTGTGAGTTGGGCGGGGTCTTTAGTTGTGATGTGGGCAGAGACTTCAGTTGTGATGTGGGCAGGGTCTTTAGTTGTGATGTGGGTGGGGTCTTTAGTAGTGTTGTGGGCGGGGTCTTTAGTTGTGATGTGGGCGGGTCTTTAGTTGTGATGTGGGTGGGGTCTTTAGTTTTGTTCTGGGCGGGGTCTGTAGCTGTGATGTGGGCGGGGTCTTTAGTTGTGTTGTGGGCGGGGTCGTTAGTTGTGATTTGGGCGGGATCTTTATTTGTGTTGTGGGCGGGGTCTTTAGTTGTGTTGTGGAAGGGGTCTTTAGTTGTGATGTGGGCGGGGTATTTAGTTCTGATGTGGGCGGTGCCTTTCGTTGTCATGTGGGCGGGGTCTTTAGTTGTGATGTGGGTGCGGTCTTTTGTTGTGATGTGGGTGGGGTCTTTAGTTTGTTATTGGCGGGATCTTTAGTTGTGATGTGGGCGTGGTCTTTCGTTGTGAAGTGGTGGGGTCTTTAGTTGTGATGTGGGTGAGGTCTTTCATTGTGATGTGGGCGGGGTCTTTAGTTGTGATGTGGGCAGGTCTTTAGTTGTGATGTGGGTGAGGTCTTTGGTTGTGTTGTGGGCGGGGTCTTTAGATGTGTTGTGGACGGGGTCTTTAGTTGTGATGTGGGCGGGGTATTTAGTTCTGATGTGGGCGGTGCCTTTCATTGTCATGTGGGCGGGGTCTTTAGTTGTGATGTGGGTGCGGTCTTTTGTTGTGATGTGGGTGCGGTCTTTAGTTGTGATGTGGGTGAGGTCTTTCGTGTGATGTGGGCGGGGTCTTTAGTTGTGATGTGGGCTGGTCTTTTGTTGTGATGTGGGTGGGGTCTTTAGTTTGTTGTTGGCGGGATCTTTAGTTGTGATGTGGGCGTGGTCTTTCATTGTGAAGTGGTGGGGTCTTTAGTTGTGATGTGGGTTAGGTCTTTCGTTGTGATGTGGGCGATGTCTTTAGTTGTGATGTGGGCAGGCCTTTAGTTGTGATGTGGGCGGGGTATTTAGTTTTGTTGTGGGCGGGGTCTTTAGTTGTGATGTGGGTGGGGTCTTTAATTGTGTTGTGGGCGGGGTCTTTAGTTGTGATGTGGGCGGTGTCTTTAGTTATGTTGTGGGCGGGGTCTTTAGTTGTGTTGTGGGCGGGGTCTTTAGTTTTGATTTGGGCGGGATCTTTATTTTTGTTGTGGGCGGGGTCATTAGTTGTGATTTGGGTGGGGTCTTTATTTGTGATGTGAGCGGGGTCTTTAGTTGTGATGTGGGCAGGGTCTTTAGTTGTGATTTGGGCGGGGACTTCAGTTGTGATGTGGGCGGGGTCTTTAGTTCTGATGTGGGCGGGGACTTCAGTTGTGATGTGGGCGGGGTCTTTAGTTGTGTTGTGGGTGGGGTCTATAGTTGTGATGTGGGCAGGGTCTATAGTTGTGTTGTGGGCAGGGTCTTCAGTTCTGATATGGGCGGGGACTTCAGTTGTGTTGTGGGTGGGGTCTATCGTTGTGATGTGGGCGGGGCCTTTAGTTGTGTTGTGGGTGGGGTCTTTAGTTCTGATGTGGGTGAGGTCTTTAGTTGTGATGTTGGCGGCGTCTTAAGTTGCGATGTGGTCGGGTCTTTAGTTGTGATGTGGGCGGGTCTTTAGTTTTGTTCTGGCGGGGTCTTTAGTTGTGATGTGGGCGGGGTCTTTAGTTGTGTTGTGGAAGGGGTCTTTAGTTGTGATGTGGGTGGTGTCTTTAGTTGTGTTGTGGGCGGGGTCTTTAGATGTGATGTGGGCAGGGTCTGTAGTTGTGATGTGGGAGGTGTCTTTGGTTGTGATGTGAGCGGGCTATTTAGTTGTGTTGTGGGTGGGGTCTTTAATTGTGATGTGCGCGGGTCTTTAGTTGTGATGTGGGCGGGGTCTTTAGTTGAGATGTGGGCGGGGTCTTTAGTTGTGATTTGGGCGGGGTCCTTAGTTTTGATGTGGGCGGGGTCTTTAGTTGTGATGTGGGCGGGGTCTTTAGTTGTGATGTGGGCGGGGTCTTTAGTTGTGCTGTGGGCGGGCTCTTTAGTTGTGATGTGGGCGGGGTCTTTAGTTGTGTTGTCGGCAGGGTCTTTAGTTGTGATGTGGGCGGGGTGTTTAGTTGTGATGTGGGCGGGGTCTTTAGTTGTGATGTGGGCGGGATGTTTAGTTGTGATGTGGGCGGGGTCTTTAGTTGTGATGTGGGTGAGGTCTTTAGTTGTGTTGTGGCTGTGTGCTTTAGTTGTGATTTGGGCGGGATCTTTATTTGTGTTATGGGCGGGTTCTTTAGTTGTGTTGTGGAAGGGGTCTTTAGTTGTGATGTGGGCGGGGTCTTTAGTTGTGATGTGGGCGGTGTCTTTAGTTGTGATGTGGGTGGGGTCTTTAGTTGTGATGTGGGTGAGGTCTTTAGTTGTGATGTGTGCGGGATCTTTAGTTGTGATGTGGGCGGGTCTTTAGTTGTGATGTGGGCGGGGTCTTTAGTTGTGTTGTGGGTGGGGTCTTTAGTTGTGATTTGGGCGGAGTCTTTAGTTGTGATGTGGGCGGGTCTTTAGTTGTGATGTGGGCGGGGTCTTTAGTTGTGTTGTGGGAGGGGTCTTTAGTTGTGATTTGGGCGGAGTCTTTAGTTGTGATGTGGGCGGAGACTTTAGTTGTGATGTGGGCGGGGTCTTTAGTTTTGATGTGGGCGGGGTCTTTGGTTGTGTTGTGGGTGGGGTCTTTAGTTATGATGTGGGCAGGGTCTTTAGTTGTGTTGTGGGCGGGGTCTTTAGTTGTGATGTGGGCAGAGTCTGTGGTTGTGATGTGGGCGGGGTCTTTAGTTGTGATGTGGGCGGGGTCTTTATTTGTGATGTGGGCGGGGTCTTTAGTTCTGATGTGGGCGGGGCCTTTAGTTGTGATGTGGGCGGGCTCTTTAATTTTGATGTGGGCGGGCTCTTTAGTTGTGATGTGGCTGGGGTTTTTAGTTGTGATGTGGGTGGGGTCTTTAGTTGTGTTGTCGGCGGGGTCGTTAGTTGTGATGTGGGCGGGGTGTTTAGTTGTAATGTGGGCGGGGTGTTTAGTTGTGATGTGGGTGGGGTGTTTAGTTTTGATGTGGGCGGGATGTTTAGTTGTGATGTAGGCGGGGTCTTTAGTTGTGTTGTGGGCGGGGTCTTTAGTTGTGAAGTGGGCGGGGGTCTTTCGTTGTGATTTGGGCGGGGTCTTCTGTTGTGATGTGGGCGAGGTCTTTAGTTGTGTTGTGGCTGTGTGCTTTAGTTGTGATTTGGGCGGGATCTTTATTTGTGTTGTGGGCAGGGTCTTTAGTTGTGTTGTGGAAGGGGTCTTTAGTTGTGATGTGGGCAGGCCTTTAGTTGTGATGTGGGCGGGCTATTTAGTTTTGTTGTGGGCGGGGTCTTTAGTTGTGATGTGGGTGGGGTCTTTAATTGTGTTGTGGGCGGGGTCTTTAGTTGTGATGTGGGCGGTGTCTTTAGTTATGTTGTGGGCGGGGTCTTTAGTTGTGTTGTGGGCGGGGTCTTTAGTTTTGATTTGGGCGGGATCTTTATTTTTGTTGTGGGCGGGGTCATTAGTTGTGATTTGGGTGGGGTCTTTATTTGTGATGTGAGCGGGGTCTTTAGTTGTGATGTGGGCAGGGTCTTTAGTTGTGATTTGGGCGGGGACTTCAGTTGTGATGTGGGCGGGGTCTTTAGTTCTGATGTGGGCGGGGACTTCAGTTGTGATGTGGGCGGGGTCTTTAGTTGTGTTGTGGGTGGGGTCTATAGTTGTGATGTGGGCAGGGTCTATAGTTGTGTTGTGGGCAGGGTCTTCAGTTCTGATATGGGCGGGGACTTCAGTTGTGTTGTGGGTGGGGTCTATAGTTGTGATGTGGGCGGGGCCTTTAGTTGTGTTGTGGGTGGGGTCTTTAGTTCTGATGTGGGTGAGGTCTTTAGTTGTGATGTTGGCGGCGTCTTAAGTTGCGATGTGGTCGGGTCTTTAGTTGTGATGTGGGCGGGTCTTTAGTTTTGTTCTGGCGGGGTCTTTAGTTGTGATGTGGGCGGGGTCTTTAGTTGTGTTGTGGGCGGGGTCTTTAGTTGTGATTTGGGCGGGATCTTTACTTGTGTTGTGGGCGGGGTCTTTAGTTGTGTTGTGGAAGGGGTCTTTAGTTGTGATGTGGGTGGTGTCTTTAGTTGTGTTGTGGGCGGGGTCTTTAGATGTGATGTGGGCAGGGTCTGTAGTTGTGATGTGGGCGGGGTCTATAGTTGTGATGTGGGCACTGTCTTTCGTTGTGATGTGGGAGGTGTCTTTGGTTGTGATGTGAGCGGGCTATTTAGTTGTGTTGTGGGTGGGGTCTTTAATTGTGATGTGCGCGGGTCTTTAGTTGTGATGTGGGCGGGGTCTTTAGTTGAGATGTGGGCGGGGTCTTTAGTTGTGATGTGGGCGGGATCTTTAGTTGTGATTTGGGCGGGGTCCTTAGTTTTGATGTGGGCGGGGTCTTTAGTTGTGATGTGGGCGGGGTCTTTAGTTGTGATGTGGGCGGGGTCTTTAGTTGTGCTGTGGGCGGGCTCTTTAGTTGTGATGTGAGCGGGGTCTTTAGTTGTGTTGTCGGCAGGGTCTTTAGTTGTGATGTGGGCGGGGTGTTTAGTTGTGATGTGGGCGGGGTCTTTAGTTGTGATGTGGGCGGGATGTTTAGTTGTGATGTGGGTGGGGTCTTTAGTTGTGATGTGGGTGAGGTCTTTAGTTGTGTTGTGGCTGTGTGCTTTAGTTGTGATTTGGGCGGGATCTTTATTTGTGTTGTGGGCGGGTTCTTTAGTTGTGTTGTGGAAGGGGTCTTTAGTTGTGATGTGGGCGGGGTCTTTAGTTGTGATGTGGGCGGTGTCTTTAGTTGTGATGTGGGTGGGGTCTTTAGTTGTGATGTGGGTGAGGTCTTTAGTTGTGATGTGTGCGGGATCTTTAGTTGTGATGTGGGCGGGTTCTTTAGTTGAGATGTGGGCGGGGTCTTTAGTTGTGATGTGGGTGAGGTCTTTAGTTGTGATGTGGGCGGGGTCTTTAGTTGTGATGTGGGTGGGCCTTTAGTTGTGATGTGGGCAGGGTCTTTAGTTGTGTTGTGGGCGTGGTCTTTAGTAGTGATGTGGACGAGGTCTTTAGTTGTGATGTGGGCGGGGTCTTTAGTTGTGTTGTGGGTGGGGTCTTTAGTTGTGATTTGGGCGGGGTCTTTAGTTGTGATGTGGGCGGAGACTTTAGTTGTGATGTGGGCAGGGTCTTTAGTTGTGATGTGGGCGTGGTCCTTAGTTGTGTTGTGGGTGGGGTCTTTAGTTGTGATGTGGGTGGTGTCTTTAGTTGTGTTGTGGGCGGGGTCTTTAGTTGTGATGTGGGTGGTGTCTTTAGTTGTGTTGTGGGCGGGGTCTTTAGTTGTGATGTGGGCGGAGTCTGTGGTTGTGATGTGGGCGGTGTCTTTAGTAGTGATGTTGGCGGGGTCTTTAGTTGTGTTGTGGGCGGGGTCTTTAGTTGTGATGTGGGCGGGGTCTTTATTTGTGATGTGGGCGGGGTCTTTAGTCCTGATGTGGGCAGGGCCTTTAGTTGTGATGTGGGCGGGGTCTTTAGTTCTGATGTGGGCGGCGCCTTTAGTTGTGATGTGGGCGGGCTCTTTAGTTTTGATGTGGGCGGGCTCTTTAGTTGTGATGTGGCTGGGGTTTTTAGTTGTGATGTGGGTGGGGTCTTTAGTTGTGTTGTCGGCGGGGTCTTTAGTTGTGATGTGGGCGGGTTGTTTAGTTGTAATGTGGGCGGGGTGTTTAGTTGTGATGTGGGCGGGGTGTTTAGTTTTGATGTGGGCGGGATGTTTAGTTGTGATGTAGGCGGGGTCTTTAGTTGTGTTGTGGGCGGGGTCTTTAGTTGTGAAGTGGGCGGGGGTCTTTAGTTGTGATTTGGGCGGGGTCTTCTGTTGTGATGTGGGCGAGGTCTTTAGTTGTGTTGTGGCTGTGTGCTTTAGTTGTGATTTGGGCGGGATCTTTATTTGTGTTGTGGGCAGGGTCTTTAGTTGTGTTGTGGAAGGGGTGTTTAGTTGTGATGTGGGCGGGGTCTTTAGTTGTGATTTGGGCGGTGTCTTTAGTTGTGATGTGGGCGGGGTCTTTAGTTGTGATGTGGGTGAGGTCTTTAGTTGTGATGTGGGCAGGGTCTTTAGTTGTGATGTGGGTGGGCCTTTAGTTGTGATGTGGGCAGGGTCTTTAGTTGTGTTGTGGGCGGGGTCTTTAGTTCTGATGTGGACGAGGTCTTTAGTTGTGATGTGGGCGGGGTCTTTATTTGTGTTGTGGGTGGGGTCTTTAGTTGTGATTTGGGCGGGGTCTTTAGTTGTGATGTGGGCGGAGACTTCAGTTGTGATGTGGGCAGGGTCTTTAGTTGTGATGTGGGCGTGGTCCTTAGTTGTGTTGTGGGTGGGGTCTTTAGTTGTGATGTGGGCAGGGTCTTTAGTTATGCTGTGGGCGGGCTCTTTAGTTGTGATGTGGGCGGGGTCTTTAGTTGTGTTGTCGGCAGGGTCTTTAGTTGTGATGTGGGCGGGGTGTTTAGTTGTGAGGTGGGCGGGGTCTTTAGTTGTGATGTGGGCGGGATGTTTAGTTGTGATGTGGGTGGGGTCTTTAGTTGTGATGTGGGTGAGGTCTTTAGTTGTGTTGTGGCTGTGTGCTTTAGTTGTGATTTGGGCGGGATCTTTATTTGTGTTGTGGGCGGGTTCTTTAGTTGTGTTGTGGAAGGGGTCTTTAGTTGTGATGTGGGCGGGGTCTTTAGTTGTGATGTGGGCGGTGTCTTTAGTTGTGATGTGGATGGGGTCTTTAGTTGTGATGTGGGTGAGATCTTTAGTTGTGATGTGTGCGGGATCTTTAGTTGTGATGTGGGCGGGTCTTTAGTTGTGATGTGGGCGGGGTCTTTAGTTGTGTTGTGGGTGGGGTCTTTAGTTGTGATTTGGGCGGAGTCTTTAGTTGTGATGTGGGCGGGTCTTTAGTTGTGATGTGGGCGGGGTCTTTAGTTGTGTTGTGGGAGGGGTCTTTAGTTGTGATTTGGGCGGAGTCTTTAGTTGTGATGTGGGCGGAGACTTTAGTTGTGATGTGGGCGGGGTCTTTAGTTTTGATGTGGGCGGGGTCTTTGGTTGTGTTGTGGGTGGGGTCTTTAGTTATGATGTGGGCAGGGTCTTTAGTTGTGTTGTGGGCGGGGTCTTTAGTTGTGATGTGGGCAGAGTCTGTGGTTGTGATGTGGGCGGGGTCTTTAGTTGTGATGTGGGCGGGGTCTTTATTTGTGATGTGGGCGGGGTCTTTAGTTCTGATGTGGGCGGGGCCTTTAGTTGTGATGTGGGCGGGCTCTTTAATTTTGATGTGGGCGGGCTCTTTAGTTGTGATGTGGCTGGGGTTTTTAGTTGTGATGTGGGTGGGGTCTTTAGTTGTGTTGTCGGCGGGGTCGTTAGTTGTGATGTGGGCGGGGTGTTTAGTTGTAATGTGGGTGGGGTGTTTAGTTGTGATGTGGGTGGGGTGTTTAGTTTTGATGTGGGCGGGATGTTTAGTTGTGATGTAGGCGGGGTCTTTAGTTGTGTTGTGGGCGGGGTCTTTAGTTGTGAAGTGGGCGGGGGTCTTTCGTTGTGATTTGGGCGGGGTCTTCTGTTGTGATGTGGGCGAGGTCTTTAGTTGTGTTGTGGCTGTGTGCTTTAGTTGTGATTTGGGCGGGATCTTTATTTGTGTTGTGGGCAGGGTCTTTAGTTGTGTTGTGGAAGGGGTCTTTAGTTGTGATGTGGGCAGGCCTTTAGTTGTGATGTGGGCGGGCTATTTAGTTTTGTTGTGGGCGGGGTCTTTAGTTGTGATGTGGGTGGGGTCTTTAATTGTGTTGTGGGCGGGGTCTTTAGTTGTGATGTGGGCGGTGTCTTTAGTTATGTTGTGGGCGGGGTCTTTAGTTGTGTTGTGGGCGGGGTCTTTAGTTTTGATTTGGGCGGGATCTTTATTTTTGTTGTGGGCGGGGTCATTAGTTGTGATTTGGGTGGGGTCTTTATTTGTGATGTGAGCGGGGTCTTTAGTTGTGATGTGGGCAGGGTCTTTAGTTGTGATTTGGGCGGGGACTTCAGTTGTGATGTGGGCGGGGTCTTTAGTTCTGATGTGGGCGGGGACTTCAGTTGTGATGTGGGCGGGGTCTTTAGTTGTGTTGTGGGTGGGGTCTATAGTTGTGATGTGGGCAGGGTCTATAGTTGTGTTGTGGGCAGGGTCTTCAGTTCTGATATGGGCGGGGACTTCAGTTGTGTTGTGGGTGGGGTCTATAGTTGTGATGTGGGCGGGGCCTTTAGTTGTGTTGTGGGTGGGGTCTTTAGTTCTGATGTGGGTGAGGTCTTTAGTTGTGATGTTGGCGGCGTCTTAAGTTGCGATGTGGTCGGGTCTTTAGTTGTGATGTGGGCGGGTCTTTAGTTTTGTTCTGGCGGGGTCTTTAGTTGTGATGTGGGCGGGGTCTTTAGTTGTGTTGTGGGCGGGGTCTTTAGTTGTGATTTGGGCGGGATCTTTACTTGTGTTGTGGGCGGGGTCTTTAGTTGTGTTGTGGAAGGGGTCTTTAGTTGTGATGTGGGTGGTGTCTTTAGTTGTGTTGTGGGCGGGGTCTTTAGATGTGATGTGGGCAGGGTCTGTAGTTGTGATGTGGGCGGGGTCTATAGTTGTGATGTGGGCACTGTCTTTCGTTGTGATGTGGGAGGTGTCTTTGGTTGTGATGTGAGCGGGCTATTTAGTTGTGTTGTGGGTGGGGTCTTTAATTGTGATGTGCGCGGGTCTTTAGTTGTGATGTGGGCGGGGTCTTTAGTTGAGATGTGGGCGGGGTCTTTAGTTGTGATGTGGGCGGGATCTTTAGTTGTGATTTGGGCGGGGTCCTTAGTTTTGATGTGGGCGGGGTCTTTAGTTGTGATGTGGGCGGGGTCTTTAGTTGTGATGTGGGCGGGGTCTTTAGTTGTGCTGTGGGCGGGCTCTTTAGTTGTGATGTGAGCGGGGTCTTTAGTTGTGTTGTCGGCAGGGTCTTTAGTTGTGATGTGGGCGGGGTGTTTAGTTGTGATGTGGGCGGGGTCTTTAGTTGTGATGTGGGCGGGATGTTTAGTTGTGATGTGGGTGGGGTCTTTAGTTGTGATGTGGGTGAGGTCTTTAGTTGTGTTGTGGCTGTGTGCTTTAGTTGTGATTTGGGCGGGATCTTTATTTGTGTTGTGGGCGGGTTCTTTAGTTGTGTTGTGGAAGGGGTCTTTAGTTGTGATGTGGGCGGGGTCTTTAGTTGTGATGTGGGCGGTGTCTTTAGTTGTGATGTGGGTGGGGTCTTTAGTTGTGATGTGGGTGAGGTCTTTAGTTGTGATGTGTGCGGGATCTTTAGTTGTGATGTGGGCGGGTTCTTTAGTTGAGATGTGGGCGGGGTCTTTAGTTGTGATGTGGGTGAGGTCTTTAGTTGTGATGTGGGCGGGGTCTTTAGTTGTGATGTGGGTGGGCCTTTAGTTGTGATGTGGGCAGGGTCTTTAGTTGTGTTGTGGGCGGGGTCTTTAGTAGTGATGTGGACGAGGTCTTTAGTTGTGATGTGGGCGGGGTCTTTAGTTGTGTTGTGGGTGGGGTCTTTAGTTGTGATTTGGGCGGGGTCTTTAGTTGTGATGTGGGCGGAGACTTTAGTTGTGATGTGGGCAGGGTCTTTAGTTGTGATGTGGGCGTGGTCCTTAGTTGTGTTGTGGGTGGGGTCTTTAGTTGTGATGTGGGTGGTGTCTTTAGTTGTGTTGTGGGCGGGGTCTTTAGTTGTGATGTGGGTGGTGTCTTTAGTTGTGTTGTGGGCGGGGTCTTTAGTTATGATGTGGGCGGAGTCTGTGGTTGTGATGTGGGCGGTGTCTTTAGTAGTGATGTTGGCGGGGTCTTTAGTTGTGTTGTGGGCGGGGTCTTTAGTTGTGATGTGGGCGGGGTCTTTATTTGTGATGTGGGCGGGGTCTTTAGTCCTGATGTGGGCAGGGCCTTTAGTTGTGATGTGGGCGGGGTCTTTAGTTCTGATGTGGGCGGCGCCTTTAGTTGTGATGTGGGCGGGCTCTTTAGTTTTGATGTGGGCGGGCTCTTTAGTTGTGATGTGGCTGGGGTTTTTAGTTGTGATGTGGGTGGGGTCTTTAGTTGTGTTGTCGGCGGGGTCTTTAGTTGTGATGTGGGCGGGTTGTTTAGTTGTAATGTGGGCGGGGTGTTTAGTTGTGATGTGGGCGGGGTGTTTAGTTTTGATGTGGGCGGGATGTTTAGTTGTGATGTAGGCGGGGTCTTTAGTTGTGTTGTGGGCGGGGTCTTTAGTTGTGAAGTGGGCGGGGGTCTTTAGTTGTGATTTGGGCGGGGTCTTCTGTTGTGATGTGGGCGAGGTCTTTAGTTGTGTTGTGGCTGTGTGCTTTAGTTGTGATTTGGGCGGGATCTTTATTTGTGTTGTGGGCAGGGTCTTTAGTTGTGTTGTGGAAGGGGTGTTTAGTTGTGATGTGGGCGGGGTCTTTAATTGTGATTTGGGCGGTGTCTTTAGTTGTGATGTGGGCGGGGTCTTTAGTTGTGATGTGGGTGAGGTCTTTAGTTGTGATGTGGGCAGGGTCTTTAGTTGTGATGTGGGTGGGCCTTTAGTTGTGATGTGGGCAGGGTCTTTAGTTGTGTTGTGGGCGGGGTCTTTAGTTCTGATGTGGACGAGGTCTTTAGTTGTGATGTGGGCGGGGTCTTTATTTGTGTTGTGGGTGGGGTCTTTAGTTGTGATTTGGGCGGGGTCTTTAGTTGTGATGTGGGCGGAGACTTCAGTTGTGATGTGGGCAGGGTCTTTAGTTGTGATGTGGGCGTGGTCCTTAGTTGTGTTGTGGGTGGGGTCTTTAGTTGTGATGTGGGCAGGGTCTTAAGTTGTGATGTGGCGGTGTCTTTAGTTGTGATGTGGGCGGGGTCTTTAGTTAGGTTGCGGGTGGGGTCTTTAGTTGTGATGTGGGCAGGGTCTTTAGTTGTGATGTGGCGGGGTGTTTAGCTGTGATGTGGGTGAGTTCTTTAGTTGTGATGTGGGCGGAGTCTTAAGTTGCGATGTGGGCGGGTCTTTAGTTGTGATGTGGGCGGGGTCTTTAGTTTTTTTCTGGGTGGGGTCTTTAGTTGTGATGTGGGCGGGGTCTTTAGTTGTGTTGTGGGCGGGGTCTTTATTTGTGATGTGGGCGGTGTATTTGTTATGTTGTGGGTGGGGTCTTTAGTTTTGTTGTGGGCGGGGTCATTAGTTGTGATTTGGGCAGGATCTTTATTTGTGTTGCGGGCGGGGTCTTTAGTTCTGTTGTGGACGGGGTCTTTAGTTGTGATGTGGGTGGTGTCTTTAGTTGTGTTGTGGGCGGGGTCTTTAGTTGTGATGTGGGCGGGGTCTGTAGTTGTGATGTGGGTGGTGTCTTTACTTGTGATGTGGGCGGGGTCTTTAGTTGTGTTGTGGGCTGGGTCTTTAGTTGTGATGTGGCCTGGTCTTTAGTTGTGATGTGGGCGGGATCTTTAGTTGTGATGTGGGCGGGGTCTTTAGTTGTGATGTGGCCGGGGTTTTTAGTTGTGATGTGGGCGGGGTCTATAGTTGTGTTGTCGGCGGGGTCTTTAGTTGTGATGTGGGCAGGGTGTTTAGTTGTGATGTTGGCGGTGTCTTTAGTTGTGATGTAGGCGGGGTCTTTAGTTGTGTTGTAGGCGGGGTCTGTAGTTTTGAAGTGGGCAGGGTCTTTAGTTGTGATGTGAGCGGGGTCTTTAGTTGTGTTGTGGGCGGGGTCTTTAGTTGTGATGTGGGCGGGGTCTTTAGTTGTGATGTGGGCGGGTATTTAGTGGTGATGTGGGCAGGGTCTTTAGTTGTGATTTGGGCGGGGTCTTTAGTTGTGATGTGGGCGGAGACTTGAGTTGTGATGTGGGCAGGGTCTTTAGTTGTGATGTGGGC
The DNA here is from genome assembly GCF_052327205.1 of Somniosus microcephalus. Lineage (NCBI taxonomy): Eukaryota > Metazoa > Chordata > Chondrichthyes > Squaliformes > Somniosidae > Somniosus > Somniosus microcephalus. The sequence goes on along the minus strand of NC_140994.1, from coordinate 84,261,976 downwards.
GGAGTCTTTCATTGTGATGTGGGCGGGGTCCTTAGTTGTGATGTGGGCGGGGTCTTTATTTGTGATGTGGGTGGGGTCTTTAGACGTGATTTGGGCAGGGTCTTTAGTTGTGATGTGGGCAGGGTCTTTAGTTGTGATGTGGGCGGTGTGTTCTGTTGTGATGTGGGCGGGATCTTTAGTTGTGATGTGGGCGGGGTCGTTAGTAGTGTTGTGGGCGGGTCTTTTGTTGTGATGTGGGCAGAGTCTTTTGCTGTGATGTGGGCGGGGTCTTTAGTTGTGTTCTGGGCGGGGTCTTTTGTTGTGATGTGGGTGGGGTCTTTGGTTGTGATGTGTGTTGGTATTTATTTGTGTCGTGGGCAGGGTCTTTAGTTGTGTTGTGGGCGGGGTCGTTAGTTGTGATGTGGGCAGGGTCTTTAGTTGTGTTGTGGGCGGGGTCTTTAGTTGTGATGTGAGCAGGGTCTTTAATTGTGATGTGGGCGGGGTCTTTAGATGCGTTGTGGGCGGAGTCTGTAGTTGTGTTGTGGGCAGGGTCTTTAGTTGTGATGTGGGCGGGGTCTTTAGTTGTGTTGTGGGCGGGGTCATTAGTGGTGTTGTGGGTGGGGTCTATAGTTCTGTTGTGGGCGGGGTCTTTAGTTCTGATGTGGGCGGGGTCTTTAGTTGTGTTGTGGGCGGGTTCTTTAGTTGTGATGTGGGCCGGGTCTATAGTTCTGTTGTGGGCGGGGTCTTTAGTTCTGATGTGGGCAGGGCCTTTAGTTGTGTTGTGATCGGGGTCTTTAGTTGTGATGTAGGTGGGGTCTTTAGTTGTGATGTGGGTGAGGTCTTTAGTTGTGATGTTGGCGGGGTCTTTAGTTGTGATGTGGGTGGGCCTTTAGTTGTGATGTGGGCAGGGTCTTTAGTTGTGTTGTGGGCGGGTCTTTAGTTGTGATGTGGGCGGGGTCTTTCATTGTGAAGTGGGCGGGTTTTAGTTGTGTTTTCGGTGGGGTCTTTAGTTGTGATGTGGGCAGGGTCTTTAGTTGTGTTGTGGGCGGGGTCTTTAGTTTTGTTGTGGGAGGGGTCTTCAGTTGTGTTGTAGGCGGGGTCTTTGGATGTGATGTGGGCGGGGTCTTTAGTTGTGTTGTGGGTGGGGTCTTTAGTTGTGATGTGGGTGGGGTCTTTAGTTGTGTTGTGTGCGGGGTATTTAGTGGTGTTGTGGGCGGGGTCTTTATTTGTGTTGTGGGCGGGTCTTTCATTGTGATGTGGGGGGGTTTTTAGTTGTGTTGTGGCCGGGGTCTTTAGTTTTGTTGTGGGAGGGGTCTTCAGTTGTGTTGTAGGCGGGGTCTTTGGATGTGATGTGGGCGGGGTCTTTAGTTGTGTTGTGGGTGGGGTCTTTAGTTGTGATGTGGGTGGGGTCTTTAGTTGTGTTGTGTGCGGGGTATTTAGTGGTGTTGTGGGCGGGGTCTTTATTTGTGTTGTGGGCGGGTCTTTCATTGCGATGTGGGCGGGTCTTTTGTTGTGATGTGGGCAGAGTCTTTAGCTGTGATGTGGGCGGGGTCTTTAGTTGTGTTCTGGGCGGGGTCTTTTGTTGTGATTTGGGTGGGGTCTTTGGTTTTGATGTGGGTTGGTATTTATTTGTGTCGTGGGCAGGGTCTTTAGTTGTGTTGTGGGCGGGGTCGTTAGTTGTGATGTGGGCAGGGTCTTTAGTTGTGTTGTGGGCGGGGTCTTTCGTTGTGATGTGAGCGGGGTCTTTAGTTGTGATGTGGGCGGGGTCTTTAGTTGTGTTGTGGGCGGGGTCATTCGTGGTGTTGTGGGTGGGGTCTATAGTTCTGTTGTGGGCGGGGTCTTTAGTTCTGATGTGGGCGGGGCCTTTAGTTGTGTTGTGGGCGGGTTCTTTAGTTGTGATGTGGGCCGGGTCTATAGATCTGTTGTGGGCGGGGTCTTTAGTTCTGATGTGGGCAGGGCCTTTAGTTGTGTTGTGATCGGGGTCTTTAGTTGTGATGTAGGTGGGGTCTTTAGTTGTGATGTGGGTGAGGTCTTTAGTTGTGATGTGGGTGGGGTCTTTAGTTGTGATGTGGGTGGGCCTTTAGTTGTGATGTGGGCAGGGTCTTTAGTTGTGTTGTGGGCGGGGTCTTTAGTTGTGATGTGGACGAGGTCTTTAGTTGTGATGTGGGCGGGGTCTTTAGTTGTGTTGTGGGTGGGGTCTTTAGTTGTGATTTGGGCAGGGTCTTTAGTTGTGATGTGGGCGGAGACTTTAGTTGTGATGTGGGCAGGGTCTTTAGTTGTGATGTGGGCGTGGTCCTTAGTTGTGTTGTGGGTGGGGTCTTTAGTTGTGATGTGGGCAGGGTCTTAAGTTGTGATGTGGCGGTGTCTTTAGTTGTGATGTGGGCGGGGTCTTTAGTTATGTTGCGGGTGGGGTCTTTAGTTGTGATGTGGGCGGGGTCTTTAGTTGTGATGTGGCGGGGTCTTTAGCTGTGATGTGGGTGAGATCTTTCGTTGTGATGTGGGCGGAGTCTTAAGTTGCGATGTGGGCGGGTCTTTAGTTGTGATGTGGGCGGGGTCTTTAGCTTTTTTTCTGGGCGGGGTCTTTAGTTGTGATGTGGGCGGGGTCTTTAGTTGTGTTGTGGGCGGGGTCTTTATTTGTGATGTGGGCGGTGTATTTGTTATGTTGTGGGTGGGGTGGGCGGGGTCATTAGTTGTGATTTGGGCAGGATCTTTATTTGTGTTGCGGGCGGGGTCTTTAGTTCTGTTGTGGACGGGGTCTTTAGTTGTGATGTGGGTGGTGTCTTTAGTTGTGTTGTGGGCGGGGTCTTTAGTTGTGATGTGGGCGGGGTCTGTAGTTGTGATGTGGGCGGTGTCTTTAGTTGTGATGTGGGCAGGGTCTTTAGTTGTGTTGTGGGCTGGGTCTTTAGTTGTGATGTGGCCAGGTCTTTAGTTGTGATGTGGGCGGGATCTTTAGTTGTGATGTGGGCGGGGTCTTTAGTTGTGATGTGGGCAGGGTGTTTAGTTGTGATGTGGGCGGTGTCTTTAGTTGTGATGTGGGCGGGATGTTTAGTTGTGATGTAGGCGGGGTCTTTAGTTGTGTTGTAGGCGGGGTCTGTAGTTTTGAAGTGGGCAGGGTCTTTAGTTGTGATGTGAGCGCGGTCTTTAGTTGTGTTGTGGGCGGGGTCTTTAGTTGTGATATGGGCGAGGTCTTTAGTTGTGTTGTCGGTGGGGTCTTCAGTTGTGATGTGGGCGCGGTCTTTAGTTGTGATGTGGGCGGGGTCTTTAGTTGTGTTGTGGGCGGGTCTTTAGTTGTGATGTGGGCGGGGTCTTTAGTTGTGATGTGGGTGGGTATTTAGTGGTGATGTGGGCAGGGTCTTTAGTTGTGATTTGGGCGGGGTCTTTAGTTGTGATGTGGGCGGAGACTTGAGTTGTGATGTGGGCAGGGTCTTTAGTTGTGATGTGGGCGGAGTCTTTCATTGTGATGTGGGCGGGGTCTTTAGTTGTGATGTGGGCGGGTATCTAGTGGTGCTGTGGGCAGTGTCTTTAGTTGTGTTGTTGGTGGGGTCCTTAGTTGTGATGTGGGCGGGTCTTTAGTTGTGATGTGGGCGGGTCTTTAGTTGTGATGTGGGCGGGGTCTTTAGTTGTGATGTGGGCGTGGTCCTTAGTTGTGTTGTGGGTGGGGTCTTTAGTTGTGATGTGGGCAGGGTCTTAAGTTGTGATGTGGCGGTGTCTTTAGTTGTGATGTGGGCGGGGTCTTTAGTTAGGTTGCGGGTGGGGTCTTTAGTTGTGATGTGGGCAGGGTCTTTAGTTGTGATGTGGCGGGGTGTTTAGCTGTGATGTGGGTGAGTTCTTTAGTTGTGATGTGGGCGGAGTCTTAAGTTGCGATGTGGGCGGGTCTTTAGTTGTGATGTGGGCGGGGTCTTTAGTTTTTTTCTGGGTGGGGTCTTTAGTTGTGATGTGGGCGGGGTCTTTAGTTGTGTTGTGGGCGGGGTCTTTATTTGTGATGTGGGCGGTGTATTTGTTATGTTGTGGGTGGGGTCTTTAGTTTTGTTGTGGGCGGGGTCATTAGTTGTGATTTGGGCAGGATCTTTATTTGTGTTGCGGGCGGGGTCTTTAGTTCTGTTGTGGACGGGGTCTTTAGTTGTGATGTGGGTGGTGTCTTTAGTTGTGTTGTGGGCGGGGTCTTTAGTTGTGATGTGGGCGGGGTCTGTAGTTGTGATGTGGGTGGTGTCTTTACTTGTGATGTGGGCGGGGTCTTTAGTTGTGTTGTGGGCTGGGTCTTTAGTTGTGATGTGGCCTGGTCTTTAGTTGTGATGTGGGCGGGATCTTTAGTTGTGATGTGGGCGGGGTCTTTAGTTGTGATGTGGCCGGGGTTTTTAGTTGTGATGTGGGCGGGGTCTATAGTTGTGTTGTCGGCGGGGTCTTTAGTTGTGATGTGGGCAGGGTGTTTAGTTGTGATGTGGGCGGTGTCTTTAGTTGTGATGTAGGCGGGGTCTTTAGTTGTGTTGTAGGCGGGGTCTGTAGTTTTGAAGTGGGCAGGGTCTTTAGTTGTGATGTGAGCGGGGTCTTTAGTTGTGTTGTGGGCGGGGTCTTTAGTTGTGATATGGGTGAGGTCTTTAGTTGTGTTGTCGGTGGGGTCTTCAGTTGTGATGTGGGCGCGGTCTTTAGTTGTGATGTGGGCGCGGTCTTTAGTTGTGATGTGGGCGGGGTCTTTAGTTGTGTTGTGGGCGGGTCTTTAGTTGTGATGTGGGCGGGGTCTTTAGTTGTGATGTGGGCGGGTATTTAGTGGTGATGTGGGCAGGGTCTTTAGTTGTGATTTGGGCGGGGTCTTTAGTTGTGATGTGGGCGGAGACTTGAGTTGTGATGTGGGCAGGGTCTTTAGTTGTGATGTGGGCGGAGTCTTTCATTGTGATGTGGGCGGGGTCCTTAGTTGTGATGTGGGCGGGGTCTTTATTTGTGATGTGGGTGGGGTCTTTAGACGTGATTTGGGCAGGGTCTTTAGTTGTGATGTGGGCAGGGTCTTTAGTTGTGATGTGGGCGGTGTGTTCTGTTGTGATGTGGGCGGGATCTTTAGTTGTGATGTGGGCGGGGTCGTTAGTAGTGTTGTGGGCGGGTCTTTTGTTGTGATGTGGGCAGAGTCTTTTGCTGTGATGTGGGCGGGGTCTTTAGTTGTGTTCTGGGCGGGGTCTTTTGTTGTGATGTGGGTGGGGTCTTTGGTTGTGATGTGTGTTGGTATTTATTTGTGTCGTGGGCAGGGTCTTTAGTTGTGTTGTGGGCGGGGTCGTTAGTTGTGATGTGGGCAGGGTCTTTAGTTGTGTTGTGGGCGGGGTCTTTAGTTGTGATGTGAGCAGGGTCTTTAATTGTGATGTGGGCGGGGTCTTTAGATGCGTTGTGGGCGGAGTCTGTAGTTGTGTTGTGGGCAGGGTCTTTAGTTGTGATGTGGGCGGGGTCTTTAGTTGTGTTGTGGGCGGGGTCATTAGTGGTGTTGTGGGTGGGGTCTATAGTTCTGTTGTGGGCGGGGTCTTTAGTTCTGATGTGGGCGGGGTCTTTAGTTGTGTTGTGGGCGGGTTCTTTAGTTGTGATGTGGGCCGGGTCTATAGTTCTGTTGTGGGCGGGGTCTTTAGTTCTGATGTGGGCAGGGCCTTTAGTTGTGTTGTGATCGGGGTCTTTAGTTGTGATGTAGGTGGGGTCTTTAGTTGTGATGTGGGTGAGGTCTTTAGTTGTGATGTTGGCGGGGTCTTTAGTTGTGATGTGGGTGGGCCTTTAGTTGTGATGTGGGCAGGGTCTTTAGTTGTGTTGTGGGCGGGTCTTTAGTTGTGATGTGGGCGGGGTCTTTCATTGTGAAGTGGGCGGGTTTTAGTTGTGTTTTCGGTGGGGTCTTTAGTTGTGATGTGGGCAGGGTCTTTAGTTGTGTTGTGGGCGGGGTCTTTAGTTTTGTTGTGGGAGGGGTCTTCAGTTGTGTTGTAGGCGGGGTCTTTGGATGTGATGTGGGCGGGGTCTTTAGTTGTGTTGTGGGTGGGGTCTTTAGTTGTGATGTGGGTGGGGTCTTTAGTTGTGTTGTGTGCGGGGTATTTAGTGGTGTTGTGGGCGGGGTCTTTATTTGTGTTGTGGGCGGGTCTTTCATTGTGATGTGGGGGGGTTTTTAGTTGTGTTGTGGCCGGGGTCTTTAGTTTTGTTGTGGGAGGGGTCTTCAGTTGTGTTGTAGGCGGGGTCTTTGGATGTGATGTGGGCGGGGTCTTTAGTTGTGTTGTGGGTGGGGTCTTTAGTTGTGATGTGGGTGGGGTCTTTAGTTGTGTTGTGTGCGGGGTATTTAGTGGTGTTGTGGGCGGGGTCTTTATTTGTGTTGTGGGCGGGTCTTTCATTGCGATGTGGGGGGGTCTTTAGTTGAGATGTGGGCGGGGTCGTTAGTAGTGTTGTGGGCGGGTCTTTTGTTGTGATGTGGGCAGAGTCTTTAGCTGTGATGTGGGCGGGGTCTTTAGTTGTGTTCTGGGCGGGGTCTTTTGTTGTGATTTGGGTGGGGTCTTTGGTTTTGATGTGGGTTGGTATTTATTTGTGTCGTGGGCAGGGTCTTTAGTTGTGTTGTGGGCGGGGTCGTTAGTTGTGATGTGGGCAGGGTCTTTAGTTGTGTTGTGGGCGGGGTCTTTCGTTGTGATGTGAGCGGGGTCTTTAGTTGTGATGTGGGCGGGGTCTTTAGTTGTGTTGTGGGCGGGGTCATTCGTGGTGTTGTGGGTGGGGTCTATAGTTCTGTTGTGGGCGGGGTCTTTAGTTCTGATGTGGGCGGGGCCTTTAGTTGTGTTGTGGGCGGGTTCTTTAGTTGTGATGTGGGCCGGGTCTATAGATCTGTTGTGGGCGGGGTCTTTAGTTCTGATGTGGGCAGGGCCTTTAGTTGTGTTGTGATCGGGGTCTTTAGTTGTGATGTAGGTGGGGTCTTTAGTTGTGATGTGGGTGAGGTCTTTAGTTGTGATGTGGGTGGGGTCTTTAGTTGTGATGTGGGTGGGCCTTTAGTTGTGATGTGGGCAGGGTCTTTAGTTGTGTTGTGGGCGGGGTCTTTAGTTGTGATGTGGACGAGGTCTTTAGTTGTGATGTGGGCGGGGTCTTTAGTTGTGTTGTGGGTGGGGTCTTTAGTTGTGATTTGGGCAGGGTCTTTAGTTGTGATGTGGGCGGAGACTTTAGTTGTGATGTGGGCAGGGTCTTTAGTTGTGATGTGGGCGTGGTCCTTAGTTGTGTTGTGGGTGGGGTCTTTAGTTGTGATGTGGGCAGGGTCTTAAGTTGTGATGTGGCGGTGTCTTTAGTTGTGATGTGGGCGGGGTCTTTAGTTATGTTGCGGGTGGGGTCTTTAGTTGTGATGTGGGCGGGGTCTTTAGTTGTGATGTGGCGGGGTCTTTAGCTGTGATGTGGGTGAGATCTTTCGTTGTGATGTGGGCGGAGTCTTAAGTTGCGATGTGGGCGGGTCTTTAGTTGTGATGTGGGCGGGGTCTTTAGCTTTTTTTCTGGGCGGGGTCTTTAGTTGTGATGTGGGCGGGGTCTTTAGTTGTGTTGTGGGCGGGGTCTTTAGTTGTGATGTGGGCGGGGTCTGTAGTTGTGATGTGGGCGGTGTCTTTAGTTGTGATGTGGGCAGGGTCTTTAGTTGTGTTGTGGGCTGGGTCTTTAGTTGTGATGTGGCCAGGTCTTTAGTTGTGATGTGGGCGGGATCTTTAGTTGTGATGTGGGCGGGGTCTTTAGTTGTGATGTGGGCAGGGTGTTTAGTTGTGATGTGGGCGGTGTCTTTAGTTGTGATGTGGGCGGGATGTTTAGTTGTGATGTAGGCGGGGTCTTTAGTTGTGTTGTAGGCGGGGTCTGTAGTTTTGAAGTGGGCAGGGTCTTTAGTTGTGATGTGAGCGCGGTCTTTAGTTGTGTTGTGGGCGGGGTCTTTAGTTGTGATATGGGCGAGGTCTTTAGTTGTGTTGTCGGTGGGGTCTTCAGTTGTGATGTGGGCGCGGTCTTTAGTTGTGATGTGGGCGGGGTCTTTAGTTGTGTTGTGGGCGGGTCTTTAGTTGTGATGTGGGCGGGGTCTTTAGTTGTGATGTGGGTGGGTATTTAGTGGTGATGTGGGCAGGGTCTTTAGTTGTGATTTGGGCGGGGTCTTTAGTTGTGATGTGGGCGGAGACTTGAGTTGTGATGTGGGCAGGGTCTTTAGTTGTGATGTGGGCGGAGTCTTTCATTGTGATGTGGGCGGGGTCTTTAGTTGTGATGTGGGCGGGTATCTAGTGGTGCTGTGGGCAGTGTCTTTAGTTGTGTTGTTGGTGGGGTCCTTAGTTGTGATGTGGGCGGGTCTTTAGTTGTGATGTGGGCGGGTCTTTAGTTGTGATGTGGGCGGGGTCTTTCGTTGTGAAGTGGGCGGGTTTTAGTTGTGTTTTCGGTGGGGTCTTTAGTTGTGATGTGGGCAGGGTCTTTAGTTGTGTTGTGGGCGGGGTCTTTAGTTTTGTTGTGGGAGGGGTCTTCAGTTGTGTTGTAGGCGGGGTCTTTGGATGTGATGTGGGCGGGGTCTTTAGTTGTGTTGTGATCGGGGTCTTTAGTTGTGATGTAGGTGGGGTCTTTAGTTGTGATGTGGGTGAGGTCTTTAGTTGTGATGTGGGCAGGGTCTTTAGTTGTGTTGTGTGCGGGGTATTTGGTGGTGTTGTGGGCGGGGTCTTTATTTGTGTTGTGGGCGGGTCTTTAATTGTAATGTGGGGGGTTTTTAGTTGTGTTGTGGGCGGGGTCTCCATTTGTGTTGTGGGCGGGGTCTTTAGTTGTGTTGTGGGTGGGTCTTTAGTGGTGATGTGGGCGGGGTATTTATTTCTGATGTGGGCGGTGCTTTTCGTTGTCATGTGGGCGGGGTCTTTAGTTGTGATGTGGGTGCGGTCTATTGTTGTGATGTGGGTGGGGTATTTAGTTTGTTGTTGGGATCTTTAGTTGTGATGTGGGCGTGGTCTTTCATTGTGAAGTGGTGGGGTCTTGAGTTGTGATGTGGGTGAGGTCTTTCATTGTGATGTGGGCGGGGTCTTTAGTTGTGATCTGGGTGGGGTCTTTATTTGTGATGTGAGCGGGGTGTTTAGTTGTGATGTGGCCGGGGTTTTTAGTTGTGATGTGGGCGGGGTCTTTTGTTGTGTTGTGGGCGGGCTCTTTAGTTGTGATGTGGGCGGGGTCTTTAGTTGTGATGTGGGCAGGGTCTTTAGTTGTGATGTGGGCGGTGTGTTCTGTTGTGCTGTGGGCGGGCTCTTTAGTTGTGATGTGAGCGGGGTCTTTAGTTGTGTTGTCGGCAGGGTCTTTAGTTGTGATGTGGGCGGGGTGTTTAGTTGTGATGTGGGCGGGGTCTTTAGTTGTGATGTGGGCGGGATGTTTAGTTGTGATGTGGGTGGGGTCTTTAGTTGTGATGTGGGTGAGGTCTTTAGTTGTGTTGTGGCTGTGTGCTTTAGTTGTGATTTGGGCGGGATCTTTATTTGTGTTGTGGGCGGGTTCTTTAGTTGTGTTGTGGAAGGGGTCTTTAGTTGTGATGTGGGCGGGGTCTTTAGTTGTGATGTGGGCGGTGTCTTTAGTTGTGATGTGGGTGGGGTCTTTAGTTGTGATGTGGGTGAGGTCTTTAGTTGTGATGTGTGCGGGATCTTTAGTTGTGTTGTGGGCGGGGTCTTTAGTAGTGATGTGGACGAGGTCTTTAGTTGTGATGTGGGCGGGGTCTTTAGTTGTGTTGTGGGTGGGGTCTTTAGTTGTGATTTGGGCGGGGTCTTTAGTTGTGATGTGGGTGGGCCTTTAGTTGTGATGTGGGCAGGGTCTTTAGTTGTGTTGTGGGCGGGGTCTTTAGTAGTGATGTGGACGAGGTCTTTAGTTGTGATGTGGGCGGGGTCTTTAGTTGTGTTGTGGGTGGGGTCTTTAGTTGTGATTTGGGCGGGGTCTTTAGTTGTGATGTGGGCGGAGACTTTAGTTGTGATGTGGGCAGGGTCTTTAGTTGTGATGTGGGCGTGGTCCTTAGTTGTGTTGTGGGTGGGGTCTTTAGTTGTGATGTGGGTGGTGTCTTTAGTTGTGTTGTGGGCGGGGTCTTTAGTTGTGATGTGGGTGGTGTCTTTAGTTGTGTTGTGGGCGGGGTCTTTAGTTATGATGTGGGCGGAGTCTGTGGTTGTGATGTGGGCGGTGTCTTTAGTAGTGATGTTGGCGGGGTCTTTAGTTGTGTTGTGGGCGGGGTCTTTAGTTGTGATGTGGGCGGGGTCTTTATTTGTGATGTGGGCGGGGTCTTTAGTCCTGATGTGGGCAGGGCCTTTAGTTGTGATGTGGGCGGGGTCTTTATTTGTGATGTGGGCGGGGTCTTTAGTCCTGATGTGGGCAGGGCCTTTAGTTGTGATGTGGGCGGGGTCTTTAGTGCTGATGTGGGCGGCGCCTTTAGTTGTGATGTGGGCGGGCTCTTTAGTTTTGATGTGGGCGGGCTCTTTAGTTGTGATGTGGCTGGGGTTTTTAGTTGTGATGTGGGTGGGGTCTTTAGTTGTGCTGTCGGCGGGGTCTTTAGTTGTGATGTGGGCGGGTTGTTTAGTTGTAATGTGGGCGGGGTGTTTAGTTGTGATGTGGGCGGGGTGTTTAGTTTTGATGTGGGCGGGATGTTTAGTTGTGATGTAGGCGGGGTCTTTAGTTGTGTTGTGGGCGGGGTCTTTAGTTGTGAAGTGGGCGGGGGTCTTTAGTTGTGAAGTGGGCGGGGGTCTTTAGTTGTGATTTGGGCGGGGTCTTCTGTTGTGATGTGGGCGAGGTCTTTAGTTGTGTTGTGGCTGTGTGCTTTAGTTGTGATTTGGGCGGGATCTTTATTTGTGTTGTGGGCAGGGTCTTTAGTTGTGTTGTGGAAGGGGTGTTTAGTTGTGATGTGGGCGGGGTCTTTAGTTGTGATTTGGGCGGTGTCTTTAGTTGTGATGTGGGCGGGGTCTTTAGTTGTGATGTGGGTGAGGTCTTTAGTTGTGATGTGGGCAGGGTCTTTAGTTGTGATGTGGGTGGGCCTTTAGTTGTGATGTGGGCAGGGTCTTTAGTTGTGTTGTGGGCGGGGTCTTTAGTTCTGATGTGGACGAGGTCTTTAGTTGTGATGTGGGCGGGGTCTTTATTTGTGTTGTGGGTGGGGTCTTTAGTTGTGATTTGGGCGGGGTCTTTAGTTGTGATGTGGGCGGAGACTTCAGTTGTGATGTGGGCAGGGTCTTTAGTTGTGATGTGGGCGTGGTCCTTAGTTGTGTTGTGGGTGGGGTCTTTAGTTGTGATGTGGGCAGGGTCTTAAGTTGTGATGTGGCGGTGTCTTTAGTTGTGATGTGGGCGGGGTCTTTAGTTAGGTTGCGGTGGGGTCTTTAGTTGTGATGTGGGCAGGGTCTTTAGTTGTGATGTGGCGGGGTGTTTAGCTGTGATGTGGGTGAGTTCTTTAGTTGTGATGTGGGCGGAGTCTTAAGTTGCGATGTGGGCGGGTCTTTAGTTGTGATGTGGGCGGGGTCTTTAGTTTTTTTCTGGGTGGGGTCTTTAGTTGTGATGTGGGCGGGGTCTTTAGTTGTGTTGTGGGCGGGGTCTTTATTTGTGATGTGGGCGGTGTATTTGTTATGTTGTGGGTGGGGTCTTTAGTTTTGTTGTGGGCGGGGTCATTAGTTGTGATTTGGGCAGGATCTTTATTTGTGTTGCGGGCGGGGTCTTTAGTTCTGTTGTGGACGGGGTCTTTAGTTGTGATGTGGGTGGTGTCTTTAGTTGTGTTGTGGGCGGGGTCTTCAGTTGTGATGTGGGCGGGGTCTGTAGTTGTGATGTGGGTGGTGTCTTTACTTGTGATGTGGGCGGGGTCTTTAGTTGTGTTGTGGGCTGGGTCTTTAGTTGTGATGTGGCCTGGTCTTTAGTTGTGATGTGGGCGGGATCTTTAGTTGTGATGTGGGCGGGGTCTTTAGTTGTGATGTGGCCGGGGTTTTTAGTTGTGATGTGGGCGGGGTCTATAGTTGTGTTGTCGGCGGGGTCTTTAGTTGTGATGTGGGCAGGGTGTTTAGTTGTGATGTGGGCGGTGTCTTTAGTTGTGATGTAGGCGGGGTCTTTAGTTGTGTTGTAGGCGGGGTCTGTAGTTTTGAAGTGGGCAGGGTCTTTAGTTGTGATGTGAGCGGGGTCTTTAGTTGTGTTGTGGGCGGGGTCTTTAGTTGTGATATGGGCGAGGTCTTTAGTTGTGTTGTCGGTGGGGTCTTCAGTTGTGATGTGGGCGCGGTCTTTAGTTGTGATGTGGGCGCGGTCTTTAGTTGTGATGTGGGCGGGGTCTTTAGTTGTGTTGTGGGCGGGTCTTTAGTTGTGATGTGGGCGGGGTCTTTAGTTGTGATGTGGGCGGGTATTTAGTGGTGATGTGGGCAGGGTCTTTAGTTGTGATGTGGGCGGAGTCTTTCATTGTGATGTGGGCGGGGTCCTTAGTTGTGATGTGGGCGGGGTCTTTATTTGTGATGTGGGTGGGGTCTTTAGACGTGATTTGGGCGGGGTCTTTAGTTGTGATGTGGGCAGGGTCTTTAGTTGTGATGTGGGCGGTGTGTTCTGTTGTGATGTGGGCGGGATCTTTAGTTGTGATGTGGGCGGGGTCGTTAGTAGTGTTGTGGGCGGGTCTTTTGTTGTGATGTGGGCAGAGTCTTTTGCTGTGATGTGGGCGGGGTCTTTAGTTGTGTTCTGGGCGGGGTCTTTTGTTGTGATGTGGGTGGGGTCTTTGGTTGTGATGTGTGTTGATATTTATTTGTGTCGTGGGCAGGGTCTTTAGTTGTGTTGTGGGCGGGGTCGTTAGTTGTGATGTGGGCAGGGTCTTTAGTTGTGTTGTGGGCGGGGTCTTTAGTTGTGATGTGAGCAGGGTCTTTAATTGTGATGTGGGCGGGGTCTTTAGATGCGTTGTGGGCGGAGTCTGTAGTTGTGTTGTGGGCAGGGTCTTTAGTTGTGATGTGGGCGGGGTCTTTAGTTGTGTTGTGGGCGGGGTCATTAGTGGTGTTGTGGGTGGGGTCTATAGTTCTGTTGTGGGCGGGGTCTTTAGTTCTGATGTGGGCGGGGTCTTTAGTAGTGCTGTGGGCGGGTCTTTTGTTGTGATGTGGGCAGAGTCTTTAGCTGTGATGTGGGCGGGGTCTTTAGTTGTGTTCTGGGCGGGGTCTTTTGTTGTGATTTGGGTGGGGTCTTTGGTTTTGATGTGGGTTGGTATTTATTTGTGTCGTGGGCAGGGTCTTTAGTTGTGTTGTGGGCGGGGTCGTTAGTTGTGATGTGGGCAGGGTCTTTAGTTGTGTTGTGGGCGGGGTCTTTAGTTGTGATGTGGGCGGGGTCTTTAGTTGTGTTGTGGGCGGGGTCATTCGTGGTGTTGTGGGTGGGGTCTATAGTTCTGTTGTGGGCGGGGTCTTTAGTTCTGATGTGGGCGGGGCCTTTAGTTGTGTTGTGGGCGGGTTCTTTAGTTGTGATGTGGGCCGGGTCTATAGATCTGTTGTGGGCGGGGTCTTTAGTTCTGATGTGGGCAGGGCCTTTAGTTGTGTTGTGATCGGGGTCTTTAGTTGTGATGTAGGTGGGGTCTTTAGTTGTGATGTGGGTGAGGTCTTTAGTTGTGATGTGGGTGGGGTCTTTAGTTGTGATGTGGGTGGGCCTTTAGTTGTGATGTGGGCAGGGTCTTTAGTTGTGTTGTGGGCGGGGTCTTTAGTTGTGATGTGGACGAGGTCTTTAGTTGTGATGTGGGCGGGGTCTTTAGTTGTGTTGTGGGTGGGGTCTTTAGTTGTGATTTGGGCAGGGTCTTTAGTTGTGATGTGGGCGGAGACTTTAGTTGTGATGTGGGCAGGGTCTTTAGTTGTGATGTGGGCGTGGTCCTTAGTTGTGTTGTGGGTGGGGTCTTTAGTTGTGATGTGGGCAGGGTCTTAAGTTGTGATGTGGCGGTGTCTTTAGTTGTGATGTGGGCGGGGTCTTTAGTTATGTTGCGGGTGGGGTCTTTAGTTGTGATGTGGGCGGGGTCTTTAGTTGTGATGTGGCGGGGTCTTTAGCTGTGATGTGGGTGAGTTCTTTCGTTGTGATGTGGGCGGAGTCTTAAGTTGCGATGTGGGCGGGTCTTTAGTTGTGATGTGGGCGGGGTCTTTAGCTTTTTTTCTGGGCGGGGTCTTTAGTTGTGATGTGGGCGGGGTCTTTAGTTGTGTTGTGGGCGGGGTCTTTATTTGTGATGTGGGCGGTGTATTTGTTATGTTGTGGGTGGGGTGGGCGGGGTCATTAGTTGTGATTTGGGCAGGATCTTTATTTGTGTTGCGGGCGGGGTCTTTAGTTCTGTTGTGGACGGGGTCTTTAGTTGTGATGTGGGTGGTGTCTTTAGTTGTGTTGTGGGCGGGGTCTTTAGTTGTGATGTGGGCGGGGTCTGTAGTGATGTGGGCGGTGTCTTTAGTTGTGATGTGGGCAGGGTCTTTAGTTGTGTTGTGGGCTGGGTCTTTAGTTGTGATGTGGCCAGGTCTTTAGTTGTGATGTGGGCGGGATCTTTAGTTGTGATGTGGGCGGGGTCTTTAGTTGTGATGTGGGCAGGGTGTTTAGTTGTGATGTGGGCGGTGTCTTTAGTTGTGATGTGGGCGGGATGTTTAGTTGTGATGTAGGCGGGGTCTTTAGTTGTGTTGTAGGCGGGGTCTGTAGTTTTGAAGTGGGCAGGGTCTTTAGTTGTGATGTGAGCGCGGTCTTTAGTTGTGTTGTGGGCGGGGTCTTTAGTTGTGATATGGGCGAGGTCTTTAGTTGTGTTGTCGGTGGGGTCTTCAGTTGTGATGTGGGCGCGGTCTTTAGTTGTGATGTGGGCGGGGTCTTTAGTTGTGTTGTGGGCGGGTCTTTAGTTGTGATGTGGGCGGGGTCTTTAGTTGTGATGTGGGTGGGTATTTAGTGGTGATGTGGGCAGGGTCTTTAGTTGTGATGTGGGCGGAGACTTGAGTTGTGATGTGGGCAGGGTCTTTAGTTGTGATGTGGGCGGAGTCTTTCATTGTGATGTGGGCGGGGTCTTTAGTTGTGATGTGGGCGGGTATCTAGTGGTGCTGTGGGCAGTGTCTTTAGTTGTGTTGTTGGTGGGGTCCTTAGTTGTGATGTGGGCGGGTCTTTAGTTGTGATGTGGGCGGGTCTTTAGTTGTGATGTGGGCGGGTCTTTAGTTGTGATGTGGGCGGGGTCTTTCGTTGTGAAGTGGGCGGGTTTTAGTTGTGTTTTCGGTGGGGTCTTTAGTTGTGATGTGGGCAGGGTCTTTAGTTGTGTTGTGGGCGGGGTCTTTAGTTTTGTTGTGGGAGGGGTCTTCAGTTGTGTTGTAGGCGGGGTCTTTGGATGTGATGTGGGCGGGGTCTTTAGTTGTGTTGTGATCGGGGTCTTTAGTTGTGATGTAGGTGGGGTCTTTAGTTGTGATGTGGGTGAGGTCTTTAGTTGTGATGTGGGCAGGGTCTTTAGTTGTGTTGTGTGCGGGGTATTTGGTGGTGTTGTGGGCGGGGTCTTTATTTGTGTTGTGGGCGGGTCTTTAATTGTAATGTGGGGGGTTTTTAGTTGTGTTGTGGGCGGGGTCTCCATTTGTGTTGTGGGCGGGGTCTTTAGTTGTGTTGTGGGTGGGTCTTTAGTGGTGATGTGGGCGGGGTATTTATTTCTGATGTGGGCGGTGCTTTTCGTTGTCATGTGGGCGGGGTCTTTAGTTGTGATGTGGGTGCGGTCTATTGTTGTGATGTGGGTGGGGTATTTAGTTTGTTGTTGGCGGGATCTTTAGTTGTGATGTGGGCGTGGTCTTTCATTGTGAAGTGGTGGGGTCTTGAGTTGTGATGTGGGTGAGGTCTTTCATTGTGATGTGGGCGGGGTCTTTAGTTGTGATCTGGGTGGGGTCTTTATTTGTGATGTGAGCGGGGTGTTTAGTTGTGATGTGGCCGGGGTTTTTAGTTGTGATGTGGGCGGGGTCTTTTGTTGTGTTGTGGGCGGGGTCTTTAGTTGTGATGTGGGCGGGGTCTTTAGTTGTGATGTGGGCAGGGTCTTTAGTTGTGATGTGGGCGGTGTGTTCTGTTGTGATGTGGGCGGGGTCTTTAGTTGTGATGTGGGCGGGGTAATTAGTAGTGTGGGCGGGTCTTTTGTTGTGATGTGGGCAGAGTCTTTAGCTGTGATGTGGGCGGGGTCTTTAGTTGTGTTCTGGGCGGGGTCTTTTGTTGTGATGTGGGCGGGGTCTTTAGTTGTGTTCTGGGCGGGGTCTTTTGTTGTGATGTGGGTGGGGTCTTTGGTTGTGATGTGGGTTGGTATTTATTTGTGTCGTGGGCAGGGTCTTTAGTTGTGTTGTGGGCGGGGTTGTTAGTTGTGATGTGGGCAGGGTCTTTAGTTGTGTTGTGGGCGGGGTCTTTAGTTGTGATGTGAGCAGGGTCTTTAATTGTGATGTGGGCAGGGTCTTTAGATGCGTTGTGGGCGGAGTCTGTAGTTGTGTTGTGGGCAGGGTCTTTAGTTGTGATGTGGGCGGGGTCTTTAGTTGTGTTGTGGGCGGGGTCATTAGTGGTGTTGTGGGTGGGGTCTATAGTTCTGTTGTGGGCGGGGTCTTTAGTTCTGATGTGGGCGGGGTCTTTAGTTGTGTTGTGGGCGGGTTCTTTAGTTGTGATGTGGGCCGGGTCTATAGTTCTGTTGTGGGCGGGGTCTTTAGTTCTGATGTGGGCAGGGTCTTTAGTTGTGTTGTGATCGGGGTCTTTAGTTGTGATGTAGGTGGGGTCTTTAGTTGTGATGTGGGTGAGGTCTTTAGTTGTGATGTGGGCAGGGTCTTTAGTTGTGTTGTGGGCGGGGTCTTTAGTTGTGATGTGGACGCGGTCTTTAGTTGTGATGTGGGCGGGGTCTTTAGTTGTGTTGTGGGTGGGGTCTTTAGTTGTGATTTGGGCGGGGACTTTCGTTGTGATGTGGGCGGAGACTTTAGTTGTGATGTGGGCAGGGTCTTTACTTGTGATGTGGGCGTGGTCCTTAGTTGTGTTGTGGGTGGGGTCTTTAGTTGTGATGTGGGCAGGGTCTTAAGTTGTGATGTGGCGGTGTCTTTAGTTGTGATGTGGGCGGGGTCTTTAGTTTTGTTGCGGGTGGGGTCTTTAGATGTGATGTGGGCAGGGTCTTTAGTTGTGATGTGGCGGGGTCTTTAGCTGTGATGTGGGTGAGTTCTTTAGTTGTGATGTGGGCGGAGTCTTAAGTTGCGAGGTGGGCGGGTCTTTAGTTGTGATGTGGGCGGGGTCTTTAGTTTTTTCTGGGCGGGCTCTTTAGTTGTGATGTGGGCGGGGTCTTTAGTTGTGTTGTGGGCTGGGTCTTTAGTTGTGTTGTGGGCGGGGTCTTTAGTTGTGATGTGAGCAGGGTCTTTAGTTGTGATGTGGGCGGGGTCTTTAGTTGTGTTGTGGGTGGGGTCATTAGTGGTGTTGTGGGTGGGGTCTATAGTTCTGTTTTGGGCGGGGTCTTTAGTTCTGATGTGGGCGGGGTCTTTAGTTGTGTTGTGGGCGAGTTCTTTAGTTGTGATGTGGGCCGGGTCTATAGATCTGTTGTGGGCGGGGTCTTTAGTTCTGATGTGGGCAGGGCCTTTAGTTGTGTTGTGATCGGGGTCTTTAGTTGTGATGTAGGTGGGGTCTTTAGTTGTGATGTGGGCGGGGTCTTTAGTTGTGATGTGGGTGGGCCTTTAGTTGTGATGTGGGCAGGGTCTTTAGTTGTGTTGTGGGCGGGGACTTTAGTTGTGATGTGGACGAGGTCTTTAGTTGTGATGTGGGCGGGGTCTTTAGTTGTGTTGTGGGTGGGGTCTTTAGTTGTGATGTGGGCGTGGTCTTTAGTTGTGTTGTGGGTGGGGTCTTTAGTTGTGATTTGGGCAGGGTCTTTAGTTGTGATGTGGGCGGAGACTTTAGTTGTGATGTGGGCAGGGTCTTTAGTTGTGATGTGGGCGGAGACTTTAGTTGTGATGTGGGCAGGGTCTTTAGTTGTGATGTGGGCGTGGTCCTTAGTTGTGTTGTGGGTGGGGTCTTTAGTTGTGATGTGGGCAGGGTCTTAAGTTGTGACGTGGCGGTGTCTTTAGTTGTGATGTGGGCGGGGTCTTTAGTTATGTTGCGGGTGGGGTCTTTAGTTGTGATGTGGGCAGGGTCTTTAGTTGTGATGTGGCGGGGTCTTTAGCTGTGATGTGGGTGAGTTCTTTAGTTGTGATGTGGGCGGAGTCTTAAGTTGCGATGTGGGCGGGTCTTTAGTTGTGATGTGGGCGGGGTCTTTAGTTTTTTTCTGGGTGGGGTCTTTAGTTGTGATGTGGGCGGGGTCTTTAGTTGTGTTGTGGGCGGGTATCTAGTGGTGCTGTGGGCAGTGTCTTTAGTTGTGTTGTTGGTGGGGTCCTTAGTTGTGATGTGGGCGGGTCTTTAGTTGTGATGTGGGCGGGTCTTTAGTTGTGATCTGGGCGGGGTCTTTCATTGTGAAGTGGGCGGGTTTTAGTTGTGTTTTCGGTGGGGTCTTTAGTTGTGATGTGGGCAGGGTCTTTAGTTGTGTTGTGGGCGGGGTCTTTAGTTTTGTTGTGGGAGGGGTCTTCAGTTGTGTTGTAGGCGGGGTCTTTGGATGTGATGTGGGCGGGGTCTTTAATTGTAATGGGGGTTTTTAGTTGTGTTGTGGGCGGGGTCTTCATTTGTGTTGTGGGCGGGGTCTTTAGTTGTGTTGTGGGTGGGTCATTAGTGGTGATGTGGGCGGGGTATTTATTTCTGATGTGGGCGGTGCTTTTCGTTGTCATGTGGGCGGGGTCTTTAGTTGTGATGTGGGTGCGGTCTATTGTTGTGATGTGGGTGGGGTATTTAGTTTGTTGTTGGCGGGATCTTTAATTGTGATGTGGGCGTGGTCTTTCATTGTGAAGTGGTGGGGTCTTGAGTTGTGATGTGGGTGAGGTCTTTCGTTGTGATGTGGGCGGGGTCATTAGTTGTGATTTGGGCAGGATCTTAATTTGTGTTGCGGGCGGGGTCTTTAGTTCTGTTGTGGACGGGGTCTTTAGTTGTGATGTGGGTGGTGTCTTTAGTTGTGTTGTGGGCGGGGTCTTTTGTTGTGATGTGGGCGGGGTCTGTAGTTGTGATGTGGGCGGTGTCTTTAGTTGTGATGTGGGCGGGGTCTTTAGTTGTGTTGTGGGCTGGGTCTTTAGTTGTGATGTGGCCTGGTCTTTAGTTGTGATGTGGGCGGGATCTTTAGTTGTGATGTGGGCGGGGTTTTTAGTTGTGATGTGGCCGGGGTTTTTAGTTGTGATGTGGACGGGGTCTTTAGTTGTGTTGTCGGCGGGGTCTGTAGTTTTGAAGTGGGCAGGGTCTTTAGTTGTTATGTGAGCGGGGTCTTTAGTTGTGTTGTGGGCGGGGTCTTTAGTTGTGATATGGGCGAGGTCTTTAGTTGTGTTGTCGGTGGGGTCTTCAGTTGTGATGTGGGCGCGGTCTTTAGTTGTGATGTTGGCGGGGTCTTTAGTTGTGTTGTGGGCGGGTCTTTAGTTGTGATGTGGGCGGGGTCTTTAGTTGTGATGTGGGCGGGTATTTAGTGGTGATGTGGGCAGGGTCTTTAGTTGTGATTTGGGCGGGGTCTTTAGTTGTGATGTGGGCGGAGACTTGAGTTGTGATGTGGGCAGGGTCTTTAGTTGTGATGTGGGCGGAGTCTTTCATTGTGATGTGGGCGGGGTCCTTAGTTGTGATGTGGGCGGGGTCTTTATTTGTGATGTGGGTGGGGTCTTTAGTTGTGATGTGGGCGGGTCTTTATCTGTGATGTGGGCGGGGTCTTTAGTTGTGATGTGGGCGGGTATCTAGTGGTGCTGTGGGCAGTGTCTTTAGTTGTGTTGTTGGTGGGGTCCTTAGTTGTGATGTGGGCGGGTCCTTAGTTGTGATGTGGGCGGGTCCTTAGTTGTGATGTGGGCGGGTCTTTAGTTGTGATGTGGGCGGGGTCTTTCGTTGTGAAGTGGGCGGGTTTTAGTTGTGTTTTCGGTGGGGTCTTTAGTTGTGATGTGGGCAGGGTCTTTAGTTGTTTTGTGGGCGGGGTCTTTAGTTTTGTTGTGGGAGGGGTCTTCGGTTGTGTTGTAGGCGGGGTCTTTGGATGTGATGTGGGCGGGGTCTTTAGTTGTGTTGTGGGTGGGGTCTTTAGTTGTGATGTGGGTGGGGTCTTTAGTTGTGTTGTGTGCGGGGTATTTAGTGGTGTTGTGGGCGGGGTCTTTATTTGTGTTGTGGGCGGGTCTTTAATTGTAATGTGGGGGGTTTTTAGTTGTGTTGTGGGCGGGGTTTTCATTTGTGTTGTGGGTGGGGTCTTTAGTTGTGTTGTGGGTGGGTCTTTAGTGGTGATGTGGGCGGGGTATTTATTTCTGATGTGGGCGGTGCTTTTCGTTGTCATGTGGGCGGGGTCTTTAGTTGTGATGTGGGTGCGGTCTATTGTTGTGATGTGGGTGGGGTATTTAGTTTGTTGTTGGCGGGATCTTTAGTTGTGATGTGGGCGTGGTCTTTCATTGTGAAGTGGTGGGGTCTTGAGTTGTGATGCGGGTGAGGTCTTTCGTTGTGATGTGGGCGGGGTCTTTAGCTGTGATGTGGGCAGTTCTTTAGTTGTGATGTGGGCGGGGTCTTTAATTGTGTTGTGTGCGGGGTCTTTAGTTTTGATTTGGGCGGGATCTTTATTTTTGTTGTGGGCGGGATCATTAGTTGTGATGTGGTTGGGGTCTTTATTTGTGATGTGAGCGGGGTGTTTAGTTGTGATGTGGCTGGGGTTTTTAGTTGTGATGTGGGCGGGGTCTTTTGTTGTGTTGTGGGCGGGGTCTTTAGTTGTGATGTGGGCGGGGTCTTTAGAAGTGATTTGGGCGGGGTCTTTAGTTGTGATGTGGGCAGGGTCTTTAGTTGTGATGTGGGCGGTGTGTTCTGTTGTGATGTGGGCGGGGTCTTTAGTTGTGATGTGGGCGGGGTCGTTAGTAGTGTTGTGGGCGGGTCTTTTGTTGTGATGTGGGCAGAGTCTTTAGCTGTGATGTGGGCGGGGTCTTTAGTTGTGTTCTGGGCGGGGTCTTTTGTTGTGATGTGGGTGGGGTCTTTGGTTGTGATGTGGGTTGGTATTTATTTGTGTCGTGGGCAGGGTCTTTAGTTGTGTTGTGGGCGGGGTCGTTAGTTGTGATGTGGGCAGGTTCTTTATTTGTGTTGTGGGCGGGGTCTTTAGTTGTGATGTGAGCAGGGTCTTTAGTTGTGATGTGGGCGGGGTCTTTAGTTGTGTTGTGGGCGGGGTCATTGTGGTGTTGTGGGTGGGGTCTATAGTTCTGTTGTGGGCGGGGTCTTTAGTTCTGATGTGGGCGGGGTCTTTAGTTGTGTTGTGGGCGGTTTCTTTAGTTGTGATGTGGGCCGGGTCTATAGATCTGTTGTGGGCGGGGTCTTTAGTTCTGATGTGGGCAGGGCCTTTAGTTGTGTTGTGATCGGGGTCTTTAGTTGTGATGTAGGTGGGGTCTTTAGTTGTGATGTGGGTGGGCCTTTAGTTGTGATGTGGGCAGGGTCTTTAGTTGTGTTGTGGGCGGGGCCTTTAGTTGTGATGTGGACGAGGTCTTTAGTTGTGATGTGGGCGGGGTCTTTAGTTGTGTTGTGGGTGGGGTCTTTAGTTGTGATTTGGGCAGGGTCTTTAGTTGTGATGTGGGCGGAGACTTTAGTTGTGATGTGGGCAGGGTCTTTAGTTGTGATGTGGGCGTGGTCCTTAGTTGTGTTGTGGGTGGGGTCTTTAGTTGTGATGTGGGCAGGGTCTTAAGTTGTGATGTGGCGGTGTCTTTAGTTGTGATGTGGGCCGGGTCTTTAGTTATGTTGCGGGTGGGGTCTTTAGTTGTGATGTGGGCAGGGTCTTTAGTTGTGATGTGGCGGGGTCTTTAGTTGTGATGTGGGCGGGGTTTTTTGTTGTGATGTGGGCAGGGTCTTTAGTTGTGATGTGGGCGTGGTCCTTAGTTGTGTTGTGGGTGGGGTCTTTAGTTGTGATGTGGGCAGGGTCTTAAGTTGTGATGTGGCGGTGTCTTTAGTTGTGATGTGATGTGGGCGTGGTCCTTAGTTGTGTTGTGGGTGGGGTCTTTAGTTGTGATGTGGGCGGAGTCTTAAGTTGCGATGTGGGCGGGTCTTTAGTTGTGATGTGGGCGGGGTCTTTAGTTTTTTTCTGGGCGGGGTCTTTAGTTGTGATGTGGGCGGGGTCTTTAGTTGTGTTGTGGGCGGGGTCTTTATTTGTGATGTGGGTGGTGTATTTGTTATGTGGGTGGGGTGGGCGGGGTCATTAGTTGTGATTTGGGCAGGATCTTTATTTGTGTTGCGGGTGGGGTCTTTAGTTCTGTTGTGGACGGGGTCTTTAGTTGTGATGTGGGTGGTGTCTTTAGTTGTGTTGTGGGCGGGGTCTTTAGTTGTGATGTGGGCGGGGTCTGTAGTTGTGATGTGGGCGGTGTCTTTAGTTGTGATGTGGGCGGGGTCTTTAGTTGTGTTGTGGGCTGGGTCTTTAGTTGTGATGTGGCCTGGTCTTTAGTTGTGATGTGGGCGGGATCTTTAGTTGTGATGTGGGCGGGGTCTTTAGTTGTGATGTGGCCGAGGTTTTTAGTTGTGATGTGGACGGGGTCTTTAGTTGTGTTGTCGGCGGGGTCTTTAGTTGTGATGTGGGCAGGGTGTTTAGTTGTGATGTGGGCGGTGTCTTTAGTTGTGATGTGGGCGGGATGTTTAGTTGTGTTGTAGGCGGGGTCTGTAGTTTTGAAGTGGGCAGGGTCTTTAGTTGTGATGTGAGCGGGGTCTTTAGTTGTGTTGTGGGCGGGGTCTTTAGTTGTGATTTGGGCGAGGTCTTTAGTTGTGTTGTCGGTGGGGTCTTCAGTTGTGATGTGGGCGCGGTCTTTAGTTGTGATGTGGGCGGGGTCTTTAGTTGTGTTGTGGGCGGGTCTTTAGTTGTGATGTGGGCGGGGTCTTTAGTTGTGATGTGGGCGGGTATTTAGTGGTGATGTGGGCGGGGTCCTTAGTTGTGATGTGGGCGGGGTCTTTATTTGTGATGTGGGTAGGGTCTTTAGTTGTGATGTGGGCGGGTCTTTATCTGTGATGTGGGCGGGGTCTTTAGTTGTGATGTGGGCGGGTATATAGTGGTGCTGTGGGCAGTGTCTTTAGTTGTGTTGTTGGTGGGGTCCTCAGTTGTGATGTGGGCGGGTCTTTAGTTGTGATGTGGGCGGGTCTTTAGTTGTGATGTGGGCGGGGTCTTTCGTTGTGAAGTGGGCGGGTTTTAGTTGTGTTTTCGGTGGGGTCTTTAGTTGTGATGTGGGCAGGGTCTTTAGTTGTGTTGTGGGCGGGGTCTTTAGTTTTGATGTGAGCAGGGTCTTTAGTTGTGATGTGGGCGGGGTCTTTAGTTGTGTTGTGGGCGGGGTCATTGTGGTGTTGT
Organism: Somniosus microcephalus; assembly: GCF_052327205.1. Classification (NCBI taxonomy): domain Eukaryota; kingdom Metazoa; phylum Chordata; class Chondrichthyes; order Squaliformes; family Somniosidae; genus Somniosus; species Somniosus microcephalus. Next base: position 84,238,707 of record NC_140994.1, on the reverse strand, counting down.
GGGTGGGGTCTATAGTTCTGTTGTGGGCGGGGTCTTTAGTTCTGATGTGGGCGGGGTCTTTAGTTGTGTTGTGGGCGGTTTCTTTAGTTGTGATGTGGGCCGGGTCTATAGATCTGTTGTGGGCGGGGTCTTTAGTTCTGATGTGGGCAGGGCCTTTAGTTGTGTTGTGATCGGGGTCTTTAGTTGTGATGTAGGTGGGGTCTTTAGTTGTGATGTGGGTGGGCCTTTAGTTGTGATGTGGGCAGGGTCTTTAGTTGTGTTGTGGGCGGGGTCTTTAGTTGTGATGTGGACGAGGTCTTTAGTTGTGATGTGGGCGGGGTCTTTAGTTGTGTTGTGGGTGGGGTCTTTAGTTGTGATTTGGGCAGGGTCTTTAGTTGTGATGTGGGCGGAGACTTTAGTTGTGATGTGGGCAGGGTCTTTAGTTGTGATGTGGGCGTGGTCCTTAGTTGTGTTGTGGGTGGGGTCTTTAGTTGTGATGTGGGCAGGGTCTTAAGTTGTGATGTGGCGGTGTCTTTAGTTGTGATGTGGGCCGGGTCTTTAGTTATGTTGCGGGTGGGGTCTTTAGTTGTGATGTGGGCAGGGTCTTTAGTTGTGATGTGGCGGGGTCTTTAGTTGTGATGTGGGCGGGGTTTTTTGTTGTGATGTGGGCAGGGTCTTTAGTTGTGATGTGGGCGTGGTCCTTAGTTGTGTTGTGGGTGGGGTCTTTAGTTGTGATGTGGGCAGGGTCTTAAGTTGTGATGTGGCGGTGTCTTTAGTTGTGATGTGATGTGGGCGTGGTCCTTAGTTGTGTTGTGGGCGGGGTCTGTAGTTGTGATGTGGGCGGTGTCTTTAGTTGTGATGTGGGCGGGGTCTTTAGTTGTGTTGTGGGCTGGGTCTTTAGTTGTGATGTGGCCTGGTCTTTAGTTGTGATGTGGGCGGGATCTTTAGTTGTGATGTGGGCGGGGTCTTTAGTTGTGATGTGGCCGAGGTTTTTAGTTGTGATGTGGACGGGGTCTTTAGTTGTGTTGTCGGCGGGGTCTTTAGTTGTGATGTGGGCAGGGTGTTTAGTTGTGATGTGGACGGGGTCTTTAGTTGTGTTGTAGGCGGGGTCTGTAGTTTTGAAGTGGGCAGGGTCTTTAGTTGTGATGTGAGCGGGGTCTTTAGTTGTGTTGTGGGCGGGGTCTTTAGTTGTGATATGGGCGAGGTCTTTAGTTGTGTTGTCAGTGGGGTCTTCAGTTGTGATGTGGGCGCGGTCTTTAGTTGTGATGTGGGCGGGGTCTTTAGTTGTGTTGTGGGCGGGTCTTTAGTTGTGATGTGGGCGGGGTCTTTAGTTGTGATGTGGGCGGGTATTTAGTGGTGATGTGGGCGGGGTCCTTAGTTGTGATGTGGGCGGGGTCTTTATTTGTGATGTGGGTAGGGTCTTTAGATGTGATGTGGGCGGGTCTTTATCTGTGATGTGGGCAGGGTCTTTAGTTGTGATGTGGGCGGGTATATAGTGGTGCTGTGGGCAGTGTCTTTAGTTGTGTTGTTGGTGGGGTCCTCAGTTGTGATGTGGGCGGGTCTTTAGTTGTGATGTGGGCGGGTCTTTAGTTGTGATGTGGGCGGGGTCTTTCGTTGTGAAGTGGGCAGGTTTTAGTTGTGTTTTCGGTGGGGTCTTTAGTTGTGATGTGGGCAGGGTCTTTAGTTGTGTTGTGGGCGGGGTCTTTAGTTTTGATGTGAGCAGGGTCTTTAGTTGTGATGTGGGCGGTGTCTTTAGTTGTGTTGTGGGCTGGGTCTTTAGTTGTGATGTGGCCTGGTCTTTAGTTGTGATGTGGGCGGGGTCTTTAGTTGTGATGTGGCCGAGGTTTTTAGTTGTGATGTGGGCAGGGTCTTTAGTTGTGTTGTGGGCGGGGTCTTTAGTTTTGATGTGAGCAGGGTCTTTAGTTGTGATGTGGGCGGGGTCTTTAGTTGTGTTGTGGGCGGGGTCTTTAGTTGTGATGTGGACGAGGTCTTTAGTTGTGATGTGGGCGGGGTCTTTAGCTGTGATGTGGGCAGTTCTTTAGTTGTGATGTGGGCGGGGTCTTTAGTTGTGATGTGGGCGGGTATTTAGTGGTGATGTGGGCGGGGTCTTTGGATGTGATGTGGGCGGGGTCTTTAGTTGTGCTGTGGGTGGGGTCTTTAGTTGTGATGTGGGTGGGGTCTTTAGTTGTGTTGTGTGCGGGGTATTTAGTGGTGTTGTGGGCGGGGTCTTTATTTGTGTTGTGGGCGGGTCTTTAATTGTGTTGTGGGCGGGGTCTTCATTTGTGTTGTGGGCGGGGTCTTTAGTTGTGTTGCGGGTAGGTCTTTAGTGGTGATGTGGGCGGGGTATTTATTTCTGATGTGGGCGGTGCTTTTCGTTGTCATGTGGGCGGGGTCTTTAGTTGTGATGTGGGTGCGGTCTATTGTGATGTGGGTGGGGTATTTAGTTTGTTGTTGGCGGGATCTTTAGTTGTGATGTGGGCGTGGTCTTTCATTGTGAAGTGGTGGGGTCTTGAGTTGTGATGTGGGTGAGGTCTTTCGTTGTGATGTGGGCGGCGTCTTTAGCTGTGATGTGGGCAGTTCTTTAGTTGTGATGTGGGCGGGGTATTTAATTTTGTTGTTTGCGGTGTCTTTAGTTGTGATGTGGGTGGGGTCTTTAATTGTGTTGTGGGCGGGGTCTTTAGTTTTGATTTGGGCGGGATCTTTATTTTTGTTGTGGGCGGGGTCATTAGTTGTGATCTGGGTGGGGTCTTTATTTGTGATGTGAGCGGGGTGTTTAGTTGTGATGTGGCCGGGGTTTTTAGTTGTGATGTGGGCGGGGTCTTTTGTTGTGTTGTGGGCGGGGTCTTTAGTTGTGATGTGGGCGGGGTCTTTAGAAGTGATTTGGGAGGGGTCTTTAGTTGTGATGTGGGCAGGGTCTTTAGTTGTGATGTGGGCGGTGTGTTCTGTTGTGATGTGGGCGGGGTCTTTAGTTGTGATGTGGGCGGGGTCATTAGTAGTGTTGTGGGCGGGTCTTTTGTTGTGATGTGGGCAGAGTCTTTAGCTGTGATGTGGGCGGGGTCTTTAGTTGTGTTCTGGGCGGGGTCTTTTGTTGTGATGTGGGTGGGGTCTTTGGTTGTGATGTGGGTTGGTATTTATTTGTGTCGTGGGCAGGGTCTTTAGTTGTGTTGTGGGCGGGGTCGTTAGTTGTGATGTGGGCAGGGTCTTTAGTTGTGTTGTGGGCGGGGTCTTTAGTTGTGATGTGAGCAGGGTCTTTAATTGTGATGTGGGCGGGGTCTTTAGTTGTGTTGTGGGCGGAGTCTGTAGTTGTGTTGTGGGCAGGGTCTTTCGTTGTGATGTGGGCGGGGTCTTTAGTTGTGTTGTGGGCGGGGTCATTAGTGGTGTTGTGGGTGGGGTCTATAGTTCTGTTGTGGGCGGGGTCTTTAGTTCTGATGTGGGCGGGGTCTTTAGTTGTGTTGTGGGCGGGTTCTTTAGTTGTGATGTGGGCCGGGTCTATAGTTCTGTTGTGGGCGGGGTCTTTAGTTCTGATGTGGGCAGGGTCTTTAGTTGTGTTGTGATCGGGGTCTTTAGTTGTGATGTAGGTGGGGTCTTTAGTTGTGATGTGGGTGAGGTCTTTAGTTGTGATGTGGGCGGGGTCTTTAGTTGTGATGTGGGTGGGCCTTTAGTTGTGATGTGGGCAGGGTCTTTAGTTGTGTTGTGGGCGGGGTCTTTAGTTGTGATGTGGACGAGGTCTTTAGTTGTGATGTGGGCGGGGTCTTTAGTTGTGTTGTGGGTGGGGTCTTTAGTTGTGATTTGGGCGGGGTATTTAGTTGTGATGTGGGCGGAGACTTTAGTTGCGATGTGGGCAGGGTCTTTAGTTGTGATGTGGGCGGGGTCTTTAGTTGTGTTGTGGGCGGGGTCTTTAGTTGTGATGTGGACGAGGTCTTTAGTTGTGATGTGGGCGGGGTCTTTAGTTGTGATGTGGGCAGGGTCTTAAGTTGTGATGTGGCGGTGTCTTTAGTTGTGATGTGGGCGGGGTCTTTAGTTATGTTGCGGGTGGGGTCTTTAGTTGTGATGTGGGCAGGGTCTTTAGTTGCGATGTGGGCGGGTCTTTAGTTGTGATGTGGGCGGGGTCTTTAGTTTTTTTCTGGGCGGGGTCTTTAGTTGTGTTGTGGGCGTGGTCTTTATTTGTGATGTGGGCGGTGTATTTGTTATGTTGTGGGTGGGGTCTTTAGTTCTGTTGTGGACGGGGTCTTTAGTTGTGATGTGGGTGGTGTCTTTAGTTGTGTTGTGGGCGGGGTCTTTAGTTGTGATGTGGGCGGGGTCTGTAGTTGTGATGTGGGCGGTGTCTTTAGTTGTGATGTGGGCGGGGTCTTTAGTTGTGTTGTGGGCTGGGTCTTTAGTTGTGATGTGGCCTGGTCTTTAGTTGTGATGTGGGCGGGATCTTTAGTTGTGATGTGGGCGGGGTCTTTAGTTGTGATGTGGCCGAGGTTTTTAGTTGTGATGTGGACGGGGTCTTTAGTTGTGTTGTCGGCGGGGTCTTTAGTTGTGATGTGGGCAGGGTGTTTAGTTGTGATGTGGGCGGTGTCTTTAGTTGTGATGTGGGCGGGATGTTTAGTTGTGATGTAGGCGGGGTCTTTAGTTGTGTTGTAGGCGGGGTCTGTAGTTTTGAAGTGGGCAGGGTCTTTAGTTGTGATGTGAGCGGGGTCTTTAGTTGTGTTGTGGGCGGGGTCTTTAGTTGTGATATGGGCGAGGTCTTTAGTTGTGTTGTCGGTGGGGTCTTCAGTTGTGATGTGGGCGCGGTCTTTAGTTGTGATGTGGGCGGGGTCTTTAGTTGTGTTGTGGGCGGGTCTTTAGTTGTGATGTGGGCGGGGTCTTTAGTTGTGATGTGGGCGGGTATTTAGTGGTGATGTGGGCGGGGTCCTTAGTTGTGATGTGGGCGGGGTCTTTATTTGTGATGTGGGTAGGGTCTTTAGTTGTGATGTGGGCGGGTCTTTATCTGTGATGTGGGCGGGGTCTTTAGTTGTGATGTGGGCGGGTATATAGTGGTGCTGTGGGCAGTGTCTTTAGTTGTGTTGTTGGTGGGGTCCTCAGTTGTGATGTGGGCGGGTCTTTAGTTGTGATGTGGGCGGGTCTTTAGTTGTGATGTGGGCGGGGTCTTTCGTTGTGAAGTGGGCGGGTTTTAGTTGTGTTTTCGGTGGGGTCTTTAGTTGTGATGTGGGCAGGGTCTTTAGTTGTGTTGTGGGCGGGGTCTTTAGTTTTGATGTGAGCAGGGTCTTTAGTTGTGATGTGGGCGGGGTCTTTAGTTGTGTTGTGGGCGGGGTCATTGTGGTGTTGTGGGTGGGGTCTATAGTTCTGTTGTGGGCGGGGTCTTTAGTTCTGATGTGGGCGGGGTCTTTAGTTGTGTTGTGGGCGGTTTCTTTAGTTGTGATGTGGGCCGGGTCTATAGATCTGTTGTGGGCGGGGTCTTTAGTTCTGATGTGGGCAGGGCCTTTAGTTGTGTTGTGATCGGGGTCTTTAGTTGTGATGTAGGTGGGGTCTTTAGTTGTGATGTGGGTGGGCCTTTAGTTGTGATGTGGGCAGGGTCTTTAGTTGTGTTGTGGGCGGGGTCTTTAGTTGTGATGTGGACGAGGTCTTTAGTTGTGATGTGGGCGGGGTCTTTAGTTGTGTTGTGGGTGGGGTCTTTAGTTGTGATTTGGGCAGGGTCTTTAGTTGTGATGTGGGCGGAGACTTTAGTTGTGATGTGGGCAGGGTCTTTAGTTGTGATGTGGGCGTGGTCCTTAGTTGTGTTGTGGGTGGGGTCTTTAGTTGTGATGTGGGCAGGGTCTTAAGTTGTGATGTGGCGGTGTCTTTAGTTGTGATGTGGGCCGGGTCTTTAGTTATGTTGCGGGTGGGGTCTTTAGTTGTGATGTGGGCAGGGTCTTTAGTTGTGATGTGGCGGGGTCTTTAGTTGTGATGTGGGCGGGGTTTTTTGTTGTGATGTGGGCAGGGTCTTTAGTTGTGATGTGGGCGTGGTCCTTAGTTGTGTTGTGGGTGGGGTCTTTAGTTGTGATGTGGGCAGGGTCTTAAGTTGTGATGTGGCGGTGTCTTTAGTTGTGATGTGATGTGGGCGTGGTCCTTAGTTGTGTTGTGGGCGGGGTCTGTAGTTGTGATGTGGGCGGTGTCTTTAGTTGTGATGTGGGCGGGGTCTTTAGTTGTGTTGTGGGCTGGGTCTTTAGTTGTGATGTGGCCTGGTCTTTAGTTGTGATGTGGGCGGGATCTTTAGTTGTGATGTGGGCGGGGTCTTTAGTTGTGATGTGGCCGAGGTTTTTAGTTGTGATGTGGACGGGGTCTTTAGTTGTGTTGTCGGCGGGGTCTTTAGTTGTGATGTGGGCAGGGTGTTTAGTTGTGATGTGGGCGGTGTCTTTAGTTGTGATGTGGGCCGGGTCTATAGATCTGTTGTGGGCGGGGTCTTTAGTTCTGATGTGGGCAGGGCCTTTAGTTGTGTTGTGATCGGGGTCTTTAGTTGTGATGTAGGTGGGGTCTTTAGTTGTGATGTGGGTGGGCCTTTAGTTGTGATGTGGGCAGGGTCTTTAGTTGTGTTGTGGGCGGGGTCTTTAGTTGTGATGTGGACGAGGTCTTTAGTTGTGATGTGGGCGGGGTCTTTAGTTGTGTTGTGGGTGGGGTCTTTAGTTGTGATTTGGGCAGGGTCTTTAGTTGTGATGTGGGCGGAGACTTTAGTTGTGATGTGGGCAGGGTCTTTAGTTGTGATGTGGGCGTGGTCCTTAGTTGTGTTGTGGGTGGGGTCTTTAGTTGTGATGTGGGCAGGGTCTTAAGTTGTGATGTGGCGGTGTCTTTAGTTGTGATGTGGGCCGGGTCTTTAGTTATGTTGCGGGTGGGGTCTTTAGTTGTGATGTGGGCAGGGTCTTTAGTTGTGATGTGGCGGGGTCTTTAGTTGTGATGTGGGCGGGGTTTTTTGTTGTGATGTGGGCAGGGTCTTTAGTTGTGATGTGGGCGTGGTCCTTAGTTGTGTTGTGGGTGGGGTCTTTAGTTGTGATGTGGGCAGGGTCTTAAGTTGTGATGTGGCGGTGTCTTTAGTTGTGATGTGATGTGGGCGTGGTCCTTAGTTGTGTTGTGGGCGGGGTCTGTAGTTGTGATGTGGGCGGTGTCTTTAGTTGTGATGTGGGCGGGGTCTTTAGTTGTGTTGTGGGCTGGGTCTTTAGTTGTGATGTGGCCTGGTCTTTAGTTGTGATGTGGGCGGGATCTTTAGTTGTGATGTGGGCGGGGTCTTTAGTTGTGATGTGGCCGAGGTTTTTAGTTGTGATGTGGACGGGGTCTTTAGTTGTGTTGTCGGCGGGGTCTTTAGTTGTGATGTGGGCAGGGTGTTTAGTTGTGATGTGGGCGGTGTCTTTAGTTGTGATGTGGGCGGGATGTTTAGTTGTGATGTAGGCGGGGTCTTTAGTTGTGTTGTAGGCGGGGTCTGTAGTTTTGAAGTGGGCAGGGTCTTTAGTTGTGATGTGAGCGGGGTCTTTAGTTGTGTTGTGGGCGGGGTCTTTAGTTGTGATATGGGCGAGGTCTTTAGTTGTGTTGTCGGTGGGGTCTTCAGTTGTGATGTGGGCGCGGTCTTTAGTTGTGATGTGGGCGGGGTCTTTAGTTGTGTTGTGGGCGGGTCTTTAGTTGTGATGTGGGCGGGGTCTTTAGTTGTGATGTGGGCGGGTATTTAGTGGTGATGTGGGCGGGGTCCTTAGTTGTGATGTGGGCGGGGTCTTTATTTGTGATGTGGGTAGGGTCTTTAGATGTGATGTGGGCGGGTCTTTATCTGTGATGTGGGCGGGGTCTTTAGTTGTGATGTGGGCGGGTATATAGTGGTGCTGTGGGCAGTGTCTTTAGTTGTGTTGTTGGTGGGGTCCTCAGTTGTGATGTGGGCGGGTCTTTAGTTGTGATGTGGGCGGGTCTTTAGTTGTGATGTGGGCGGGGTCTTTCGTTGTGAAGTGGGCGGGTTTTAGTTGTGTTTTCGGTGGGGTCTTTAGTTGTGATGTGGGCAGGGTCTTTAGTTGTGTTGTGGGCGGGGTCTTTAGTTTTGATGTGAGCAGGGTCTTTAGTTGTGATGTGGGCGGTGTCTTTAGTTGTGATGTGGGCGGGGTCTTTAGTTGTGTTGTGGGCTGGGTCTTTAGTTGTGATGTGGCCTGGTCTTTAGTTGTGATGTGGGCGGGATCTTTAGTTGTGATGTGGGCGGGGTCTTTAGTTGTGATGTGGCCGAGGTTTTTAGTTGTGATGTGGGCAGGGTCTTTAGTTGTGTTGTGGGCGGGGTCTTTAGTTTTGATGTGAGCAGGGTCTTTAGTTGTGATGTGGGCGGGGTCTTTAGTTGTGTTGTGGGCGGGGTCTTTAGTTGTGATGTGGACGAGGTCTTTAGTTGTGATGTGGGCGGGGTCTTTAGCTGTGATGTGGGCAGTTCTTTAGTTGTGATGTGGGCGGGGTCTTTAGTTGTGATGTGGGCGGGTATTTAGTGGTGATGTGGGCGGGGTCTTTGGATGTGATGTGGGCGGGGTCTTTAGTTGTGCTGTGGGTGGGGTCTTTAGTTGTGATGTGGGTGGGGTCTTTAGTTGTGTTGTGTGCGGGGTAATTAGTGGTGTTGTGGGCGGGGTCTTTATTTGTGTTGTGGGCGGGTCTTTAATTGTGTTGTGGGCGGGGTCTTCATTTGTGTTGTGGGCGGGGTCTTTAGTTGTGTTGCGGGTAGGTCTTTAGTGGTGATGTGGGCGGGGTATTTATTTCTGATGTGGGCGGTGCTTTTCGTTGTCATGTGGGCGGGGTCTTTAGTTGTGATGTGGGTGCGGTCTATTGTGATGTGGGTGGGGTATTTAGTTTGTTGTTGGCGGGATCTTTAGTTGTGATGTGGGCGTGGTCTTTCATTGTGAAGTGGTGGGGTCTTGAGTTGTGATGTGGGTGAGGTCTTTCGTTGTGATGTGGGCGGGGTCTTTAGCTGTGATGTGGGCAGTTCTTTAGTTGTGATGTGGGCGGGGTATTTAATTTTGTTGTTTGCGGTGTCTTTAGTTGTGATGTGGGTGGGGTCTTTAATTGTGTTGTGGGCGGGGTCTTTAGTTTTGATTTGGGCGGGATCTTTATTTTTGTTGTGGGCGGGGTCGTTAGTTGTGATCTGGGTGGGGTCTTTATTTGTGATGTGAGCGGGGTGTTTAGTTGTGATGTGGCCGGGGTTTTTAGTTGTGATGTGGGCGGGGTCTTTTGTTGTGTTGTGGGCGGGGTCTTTAGTTGTGATGTGGGCGGGGTCTTTAGAAGTGATTTGGGAGGGGTCTTTAGTTGTGATGTGGGCAGGGTCTTTAGTTGTGATGTGGGCGGTGTGTTCTGTTGTGATGTGGGCGGGGTCTTTAGTTGTGATGTGGGCGGGGTCATTAGTAGTGTTGTGGGCGGGTCTTTTGTTGTGATGTGGGCAGAGTCTTTAGCTGTGATGTGGGCGGGGTCTTTAGTTGTGTTCTGGGCGGGGTCTTTTGTTGTGATGTGGGTGGGGTCTTTGGTTGTGATGTGGGTTGGTATTTATTTGTGTCGTGGGCAGGGTCTTTAGTTGTGTTGTGGGCGGGGTCGTTAGTTGTGATGTGGGCAGGGTCTTTAGTTGTGTTGTGGGCGGGGTCTTTAGTTGTGATGTGAGCAGGGTCTTTAATTGTGATGTGGGCGGGGTCTTTAGTTGTGTTGTGGGCGGAGTCTGTAGTTGTGTTGTGGGCAGGGTCTTTCGTTGTGATGTGGGCGGGGTCTTTAGTTGTGTTGTGGGCGGGGTCATTAGTGGTGTTGTGGGTGGGGTCTATAGTTCTGTTGTGGGCGGGGTCTTTAGTTCTGATGTGGGCGGGGTCTTTAGTTGTGTTGTGGGCGGGTTCTTTAGTTGTGATGTGGGCCGGGTCTATAGTTCTGTTGTGGGCGGGGTCTTTAGTTCTGATGTGGGCAGGGTCTTTAGTTGTGTTGTGATCGGGGTCTTTAGTTGTGATGTAGGTGGGGTCTTTAGTTGTGATGTGGGTGAGGTCTTTAGTTGTGATGTGGGCGGGGTCTTTAGTTGTGATGTGGGTGGGCCTTTAGTTGTGATGTGGGCAGGGTCTTTAGTTGTGTTGTGGGCGGGGTCTTTAGTTGTGATGTGGACGAGGTCTTTAGTTGTGATGTGGGCGGGGTCTTTAGTTGTGTTGTGGGTGGGGTCTTTAGTTGTGATTTGGGCGGGGTATTTAGTTGTGATGTGGGCGGAGACTTTAGTTGCGATGTGGGCAGGGTCTTTAGTTGTGATGTGGGCGGGGTCTTTAGTTGTGTTGTGGGCGGGGTCTTTAGTTGTGATGTGGACGAGGTCTTTAGTTGTGATGTGGGCGGGGTCTTTAGTTGTGATGTGGGCAGGGTCTTAAGTTGTGATGTGGCGGTGTCTTTAGTTGTGATGTGGGCGGGGTCTTTAGTTATGTTGCGGGTGGGGTCTTTAGTTGTGATGTGGCGGGGTCTTTAGCTGTGATGTGGGTGAGTTCTTTAGTTGTGATGTGGGCGGAGTCTTAAGTTGCGATGTGGGCGGGTCTTTAGTTGTGATGTGGGCGGGGTCTTTAGTTTTTTTCTGGGCGGGGTCTTTAGTTGTGTTGTGGGCGTGGTCTTTATTTGTGATGTGGGCGGTGTATTTGTTATGTTGTGGGTGGGGTCTTTAGTTTTGTTGTGGGCGGGGTCATTAGTTGTGATTTGGGCAGGATCTTTATTTGTGTTGCGGGCGGGGTCTTTAGTTCTGTTGTGGACGGGGTCTTTAGTTGCGATGTGGGTGGTGTCTTTAGTTGTGTTGTGGGCGGGTTCTTTAGTTGTGATGTGGGCGGGGTCTGTAGTTGTGATGTGGGCGGTGTCTTTAGTTGTGATGTGGGCGGGGTCTTCAGTTGTGTTGTGGGCTGGGTCTTTAGTTGTGATGTGGCCTGGTCTTTCGTTGTGATGTGGGCGGGATCTTTAGTTGTGATGTGGGCGGGGTCTTTAGTTGTGATGTGGCCGGGGTTTTTAGTTGTGATGTGGACGGGGTCTTTAGTTGTGTTGTCGGCGGGGTCTTTAGTTGTGATGTGGGCAGGGTGTTTAGTTGTGATGTGGGCGGGGTCTTTAGTTGTGATGTGGGCGGGATGTTTAGTTGTGATGTAGGCGGGGTCTTTAGTTGTGTTGTAGGCGGGGTCTGTAGTTTTGAAGTGGGCAGCGTCTTTAGTTGTGATGTGAGCGGGGTCTTTAGTTGTGTTCTGGGCGGGGTCTTTAGTTGTGATATGGGCGAGGTCTTCAGTTGTGTTGTCGGTGGGGTCTTCAGTTGTGATGTGGGCGCGGTCTTTAGTTGTGATGCGGGCGGGGTCTTTAGTTGTGTTGTGGGCGGGTCTTTAGTTGTGATGTGGGCGGGGTCTTTAGTTGTGATGTGGGCGGGTATTTAGTGGTGATGTGGGCGGGGTCTTTCGTTGTGAAGTGGGCGGGTTTTAGTTGTGTTTTCGGTGGGGTCTTTAGTTGTGATGTGGGCAGGGTCTTTAGTTGTGTTGTGGGCGGGGTCTTTAGTTTTGTTGTGGGAGGGATCTTCATTTGTGTTGTAGGCGGGGTCTTTGGATGTGATGTGGGCGGGGTCTTTAATTGTGTTGTGGGTGGGGTCTGTAGTTGTGATGTGGGCGGTGTCTTTAGTTGTGATGTGGGCAGGGTCTTTAGTTGTGTTGTGGGCAGGGTATTTATTTGTGATGTGAGCGGGCTCTTTATTTGTGTTGTGGGCGGAGTTTTTAGTTGTGATGTGGGCGGGGTCTTTAGTTGTGATGTGGGCGGGGTGGTTAGTTGTGATGTGGGCGGGGTGTTTAGTTGTGATGTGGGCGGGTCTTTAGTTGTGATGTGGGCGGGATGTTTAGTTGTGTTCTGGGAGGGGTCTTTAGTTGTGATTTAGGCGGAGTCTTTAGTTGTGATGTGGGCGGGGTCTTTTGTTGTGATGTGGGTGAGGTCTTTAGTTGTGTTGTGGCTGTTTGCTTTAGTTGTGATTTGGGCGGGATTTTTTCTTGTGTTGTGGGCGGGGTCTTTAGTTGTGTTGTGGAAGGGGTCTTTAGTTGTGATGTGGGCGGGGTCTTTAGTTGTGATTTGGGCGGTCTCTTTAGTTGTGATGTGGGCGGGGTCTTTATTTGTGATGTGGACGAGGTCTTTAGTTGTGATTTGGGCGGGGTCTTTAGTTGTGTTCTGGGCGGGGTCTTTAGTTGTGTTGTGGGCGGGGTCTTTAGTTGTGATGTGGACGAGGTCTTTTGTTGTGATGTGGGCGGGGTCTTTGGTTGTGATGTGGGTGGGGTCGTTAGTTGTGATGTGGGCGGGGTCTTTAGTTGTGCTATGGGTGGTGTCTTTAGTTGTGATGTGGGCAGGGTCTTTAGTTGTGTTATGGGTGGGGTCTTTAGTTGTGATGTGGTCGGAGTCTTTAGTTGTGTTGTGGGTGGGGTCTTTAGTTGTGATGTTGGCAGGGTCTTTAGTTGTGATGTGGCGGAGTCTTTAGTTGTGATGTGGCGTGGTCTTTAGTTGTGATGTGGGTGAGGTCTTTAGTTGTGATGTGGGCGGGGTCTTAAGTTGCAATGTGGGCGGGTCTTTAGTTGTGATGTGGGCGGGGTCTTTAGTTGTGAAGTGGGCGGAGTCTTTATTTGTGATGTGGGCGGGGTCTTTAGTTGTGATGTGGGTGAGGTCTTTAGTTGTGTTGTGGCTGTCTGCTTTAGTTGTGATTTGGGCGGGATCTTTATTTGTGTTGTGGGTGGGGTCTTTAGTTGTGTTGTGGAAGGGGTCTTTAGTTGTGAAGTGGGAGGGGACTTTAGTTATGATGTGGGCAGGGTCGTTAGTTGTGATGTGGGTGAGGTGTTTAGTTGTGTTGTGGCTGTGTGCTTTAGTTGTGATTTGGGCGGGATCTTTATTTGTGTTGTGGGCGGGGTCATTAGTTGTGTTGTGGAAGGGGTCTTTAGTTGTGATGTGGGCGGTGTGTTTAGTTGTGATGTGGGCGGTGTCTTTAGTTGTGATGTGGGCGGGGTCTTTAGTTGTGATATGGGTGAGGTCTTTTGTTGTGATGTGGGCGGGGTCTTTAGTTGTGATGTGGGCGGGTCTTTAGTGGTGATGTGGGCGGGGTCTTTAGTTGTGTTGTGGGCGGGGACTTTAGTTGTGATGTGGACGAGGTCTTTAGTTGTGATGTGGGCGGGGTCTTTAGTTGTGATGTGGGTGAGGTCTTTAGTTGAGATGTGGGCGGAATCTTTAGTTGTGATGTGGGCGGGTCTTTAGTTGTGATGTGGGTGGGGTCTTTAGTTGTGTTGTGGGCGGGGTCTTTAGTAGTGATGTGGATGAGGTCTTTAGTTGTGTTGTCGGTGGGGTCTTTAGTTGTGATGTGGGCGCGGTCTTTAGTTGTGATGTGGGTGGGGTATTTAGTTGTGTTGTGGGCGGGTCTTCAGTTGTGTTGTGGGCGGGTCTTTGGTTGTGATGTGGGCATGTCTTTAGTTGTGATGTGGGTGGGGTGTTTAGTTGTGATGTGGGCGGGGTCTTTAGTTGTGATGTGGGCGGGGTCTTTATTTCTGATGTGGGCGGGCTCTTTAGTTGTGATGTGGGTGGGGTCTTTAGTTGTGTTGTGGAAGGGGTCTTTAGTTGTGATGTGGGCGGGGTGTTTAATTGTGATGTGGGCGGTGTCTTTAGTTGTGATGTGGGCGGGGTCTTTAGTTGTGATGTGGGTGAGGTCTTTTGTTGTGATGTGGGCTGGGTCTTTAGTTGTGTTGTGGGCGGGGTCTTTAGTTGTGATGTGGACGAGGTCTTTAGTTGTGATGTGGGCGGGGTCTTTAGTTGTTATGTGGGTGAGGTCTTTAGTTGAGATGTGGGCGGAGTCTTTAGTTGTGATGTGGGCGGGTCTTTAGTTGTGATGTGGGTGGGGTCTTTAGTTGTGTTGTGGGTGGGGTCTTTAGTTGTGTTGTGGGCGGGGTCTTTAGTTGTGTTGTGGGCGGGGTCTTTCGTTGTGATGTGGATGAGGTCTTTAGTTGTGTTGTCGGTGGGGTCTTTACTTGTGACGTGGGCGCGGTCTTTCGTTGTGATGTGGGCGGGGTATTTAGTTGTGATGTGGGCGGGGTGTTTAGTTGTGATGTGGGCGGAGTGTTTAGTTGTGATGTGGGCGGGATGTTTATTTGTGATGTAGGCGGGGTCTTTAGTTGTGTTGTGGGTGGGGTCTTTAGTTGTGAAGTGGGTGGGGTCTTTAGTTGTCATGTGGGCGGGGTCTTTTATTGTGATGTGGGTGAGGCCTTTAGTTGTGTTGTGGCTGTGTGCTTTAGTTGTGATTTTGGCGGGATCTTTATTTGTGTTGTGGGCGGGGTCTTTAGTTGTGTTGAGGCAGGGGTCTTTAGTTGTGATGTGGGCGGGGTCTTTAGTTGTGATTGGGTGGTGTCTTTAGTTGTGATGTGGGCGGGGTGTTTAGTTGTGATGTGGGCGGGGTCTTTAGTTGTGATTTGGGCGGGGTCTTTAGTTGTGTTCTGGGCGGGGTCTTTAGTTGTGTTGTGGGCGGGGTCTTTAGTTGTGATGTGGACGAGGTCTTTTGTTGTGATGTGGGCGGGGTCTTTCGTTGTGATGTGGGTGGGGTCATTAGTTGTGATGTGGGCGGGGTCTTTAGTTGTGCTATGGGCGGTGTCTTTAGTTGTGATGTGGGCGGGGTCTTTAGTTGTGATTGGGTGGTGTCTTTAGTTGTGATGTGGGCGGGGTCTTTAGTTGTGATGTGGGTGAGGTCTTTAGTTGTGATGTGGGTGCGGTCTTTAGTTGTGATGTGGGCGGGCATTTAGTTGTGATGTGCGCAGGGACTTTAGTTGTGTTGTGGGCGGGGTCTTTAGTTGTGATGTGGACGAGGTCTTTAGTTGTGTTGTGGGCAGAGTCTTTAGTTGTGATGTGGGCGGGGTCTTTAGTTGTGATGTGGGCGGGGTCTTTAGTTGTGATGTGGGGGGTCTTTAGTTGTGTTGTGGGTGGGGTCTTTAGTGTGGGCGGGGTATTTATTTGTGTTGTGGGCGGGTCTTTAATTGTGATGTAGGTGGGGTCTTTAGTTGTGTTGTGGGCGGGGTCTTCAGTTGTGTTGTGGGCGGGGTCTTTAGTTGTGTTGTGGGCGGTGCCTTTTGTTGTCATGTGGACGGGGTCTTTAGTTGTGATGTGGGTGGTGTCTTTAGTTGTGTGTGGGCGGGGTCTTTAGATGTGATGTGGGCAGGGTCTGTAGTTGTGATGTGGGCGGGGTCTATAGTTGTGATGTGAGCGGGGTCTTTAGTTGTGATGTGGTCAGGGTCTTTAGTTGTGATGTGGGCACTGTCTTTAGTTGTGATGTGTGAGGGGTCTTTGGTTGTGATGTGAGCAGGCTCTTTAGTTGTGTTGTGGGTGGGGTCTTCATTGTGATGTGGGCGGGCTCTTTAGTTGTGTTGTGGGTGGGGTCTTTAATTGTGATGTGGGCGGGTCTTTAGTTGTGATGTGGTCGGGGTCTTTAGTTGAGATGTGGGCGGGGTCTTTGGTTGTGATGTGGGCGGGGTCTTTATTTGTGACGTGGGCGGGGTCCTTAGTTGTGATGTGGGCGGGTTCTTTAGTTGTGATGTGGGCGGGGTCTTTAGTTGTGATGTGGGCGGGCCCTTTAGTTGTGATGTGGCTGGGGTTTTTATTTGTGATGTGGGCGGGATCTTTAGTTGTGTTGTCGGCAGCGTCTTTAGTTGTGATGTGGGCGGGGTGTTTAGTTGTGATGTGGGCGGGGTCTTTAGTTGTGATGTGGGCGGGATGTTTAGTTGTGTTGTGGGCGGGGTCATTAGTTGTGTTGTGGAAGGGGTCTTTAGTTGTGATGTGGGCGGTGTGTTTAGTTGTGATGTGGGCGGTGTCTTTAGTTGTGATGTGGGCGGGTATTTAGTTGTGATATGGGCGGGGTCTTTCGTTGTGATGTGGGTGGGGTCGTTAGTTGTGATGTGGGCGTGGTCTTTAGTTGTGCTGTGGGCGGGGTCTTTAGTTGTGATGTGGGCGGGGTCTTTAGTTGTGATGTGGGTGAGGTCTTTAGTTGAGATGTGGGCGGAGTCTTTAGTTGTGATGTGGGCGGGTCTTTAGTTGTGATGTGGGTGGGGTCTTTAGTTGTGTTGTGGGCGGGGTCTTTAGTTGTGATGTGGATGAGGACTTTAGTTGTGTTGTCGGTGGCGTCTTTAGTTGTGACGTGGGCGCGGTCTTTAGTTGTGATGTGGGCGGGGTATTGAGTTGTGATGTGGGCGGGGTGTTTAGTTGTGATGTGGGCGGAGTGTTTAGTTGTGATGTGGGCGGGATGTTTAGTTGTGATGTAGGCGGGGTCTTTAGTTGTGTTGTGGGTGGGGTCTTTAGTTGTGAAGTGGGCGGGGTCTTTAGTTGTGATGTGGGCGGGGTCTTTTGTTGTGATGTGGGTGAGGTCTTTAGTTGTGATGTGGGTGGGGTCTTTAGTTGTGATGTGGGTGAGGTCTTTAGTTGTGATGTGGGTGGGGTCTTTAGTTGTGTTGTGGGCGGGGTCTTTAGTTGTGATGTGGATGAGGTCTTTAGTTGTGTTGTCGGTGGGGTCTTTAGTTGTGATGTGGGCGGGTCTTTAGTTGTGATGTGGGTGGGGTCTTTAGTTGTGTTGTGGGCGGGGTCTTTAGTTGTGATGTGGATGAGGTCTTTAGTTGTGTTGTCGGTGGGGTCTTTAGTTGTGATGTGGGCGGGGTATTTAGTTGTGTTGTGGGCGGGTCTTTAGTTGTGTTGTGGGCGGGTCTTTGGTTGTGATGTTGGCGGGGTCTTTAGTTGTGATGTGAGCGGGCTCTTCACTTGTTTTGTGGGCGGGGTCTTTAGTTGTGATGTGGGCAGGTCTTTAGTTGTGATGTGGGCGGGGTGTTTAGTTGTGATGTGGGCGGTGTCTTTAGTTGTGATGTGGGCGGTGTCTTTAGTTGTGATGTGGGCGGGCTCTTTAGTTGTGATGTGGGCGGGGTCTTTAGTTGTGTTGTGGAAGGGGTCTTTAGTTGTGATGTGGGCGGGGTGTTTAGTTGTGATGTGGGTGAGGTCTTTTGTTGCGATGTGGGCGGGGTCTTTAGTTGTGATGTGGGCGGGTCTTTAGTGGTGATGTGGGCAGGGTCTTTAGTTGTGTTGTGGGCGGGGTCTTTAGTTGTGATGTGGACGAGGTCTTTAGTTGTGATGTGGGCGGGGTCTTTAGTTGTGAAGTGGGTGAGGTCTTTAGTTGAGATGTGGGCGGAGTCTTTAGTTGTGATGTGGGCGGGTCTTTAGTTGTGATGTGGGCGGGGTCTTTAGTTGTGATGTGGATGAAGTCTTTAGTTGTGTTGTCGGTGGGGTCTTTAGTTGTGATGTGGGCGGTCTTTCGTTGTGATGTGGGCGGGGTCTTCAGTTGTGATGTGGGCGGGTATTTAGTGGTGATGTGGGCAGGGTCTTTAGTTGTGTTGTCGGTGGAGTCTTTAGTTGTGATGTGGGCGCGGTCTGTGGTTGTGATGTGGGCGGGGTCTTTACTTCTGTTGTGCGCGGGGTCTTTATTTGTGATGTTGGCGGTGTCCTCAGTTGTGATGTGGGCGGGTCTTTAGTTGTGATGTGGGCGGGGTCTTTTGTTATGAAGTGGGCGGGTCTTTAGTTGTGTTCTGGGCCGGTCTTTAGTTGTGATGTGGGCGGGGTCTTTAGTTTTGATGTGGGCGGGTATCTAGTCGTGATGTGGGCAGGGTCTTTAGTTGTGTTGTCGGTGGTGTCTTTAGTTGTGATGTGGGCGCGGTCTTTAGTTGTGATGTGGGCGGAGCATTTCGTTGTGATGTGGGCGGGTATCTGGTCGTGATGTGGGCAGGGTCTTTAGTTGTGATGTGGCCGTTCTTTAGTTGTGATGTGGGCGGGGTCTTTCGTTGTGAAGTGGGCGGGTCTTTAATTGTGTTTTCGGCAGGGTATTTAGTTGTTATGTGGGCGGGGTCTATAGTTCTGTTGTGGGCGGGGTCTTTAGATGTGTTGTAGGCGGGGTCTTTGGATGTGATATGGGCGGGGTCTTTATTTCTGATGTGGGCGGTGCCTTTCGTTGTCATGTGGGCGGGGTCTTTAGTTGTGATGTGGGTGCGGTCTTTAGTTGTGATGTGGGTGAGGTCTTTCGTTTTGTTGTGGATGGGGTCTTTAGTTGTGTTGTGGATGGGGTCTTTAGTTGTGTTGTGGGCGGGGTCTTTAGTGGTGTTGTGGGCAGGATCTTTAGTTGTGTTGTGGGCGGATCTTTAGTTGTGATGTGGGGGGTCTTTAGTTTGGTTGTGGGTGGGGTCTTTAGTGTGGGCAGGGTCTTTATTTGTGTTGTGGGCGGGTCTTTAATTGTGATGTGGGTGGGGTCTTTAGTTGTGTTGTGGGCGGGGTCTTCAGTTGTGTTGTGGGCGGGGTCTTCAGTTGTGTTGTGGGCGGGGTCTTTAGTTGTGTTGTGGGCGGGTCTTTAGTGATGACGTGGGCGGGGTATTTAGTTCTGATGTGGGCAGATCTATAGTTGTGATGTGGGCGGGATCTTTATTTTTGTTGTGGGCGGGGTCATTGGTTGTGATTTGGGTGGGGTCTTTATTTGTGATGTGAGCGGTGTCTTTAGTTGTGATGTGGCCGGGGTTTTTAGTTGTGATGTGGGCGGAGTGTTTTGTTCTGTTGTGAGTGGGGTGTTTTGTTGTGATGTGGGCGGGGTGTTTAGTTGTGATGTGGGCGGGGTCGTTAGTTGTGTTGTGGGCGGGGTCTTCAGTTGTGATGTGGGCGGGGTCTTTAGTTGTGATGTGGGCGGGGTCTTTAGTTGTGTTGTGGGCGGGGTCTTCAGTTGTGATGTGGGCGGGGTCTTCAGTTGTGATGTGGGCGGGGTCTTTAGTTGTGATGTGGGCGGGGTCTTTAGTTGTGTTGTGGGCGGGGTCTTTTGTTGTGAAGTGGGCGGGTCTTTAGTTGTGTTCTGGGCCGGTCTTTAGTTGTGATGTGGGCGGGGTCTTTAGTTTTGATGTGGGCGGGTATCTAGTCGTGATGTGGGCAGGGTCTTTAGTTGTGTTGTCGGTGGTGTCTTTAGTTGTGATGTGGGCGCGGTCTTTAGTTGTGATGTGGGCGGAGCATTTAGTTGTGATGTGGGCGGGTATCTGGTCGTGATGTGGGCAGGGTCTTTAGTTGTGATGTGGCCGTTCTTTAGTTGTGATGTGGGCGGGGTCTTTCGTTGTGAAGTGGGCTGGTCTTTAGTTGTGTTTTCGGCAGGGTATTTAGTTGTTATGTGGGCGGTGTCTTTAGTTGTGTTGTGGGCGGGGTCTATAGTTCTGTTGTGGGCGGGGTCTTTAGATGTGTTGTAGGCGGGGTCTTTGGATGTGATGTGGGCGGGGTCTTTAGTTCTGATGTGGGCGGTGCCTTTCGTTGTCATGTGGGCGGGGTCTTTAGTTGTGATGTGGGTGCGGTCTTTAGTTGTGATGTGGGTGAGGTCTTTCGTTTTGTTGTGGATGGGGTCTTTAGTTGTGTTGTGGATGGGGTCTTTAGTTGTGTTGTGGGCGGGGTCTTTAGTGGTGTTGTGGGCAGGATCTTTAGTTGTGTTGTGGGCGGATCTTTAGTTGTGATGTGGGGGGTCTTTAGTTTGGTTGTGGGTGGGGTCTTTAGTGTGGGCAGGGTCTTTATTTGTGTTGTGGGCGGGTCTTTAATTGTGATGTGGGTGGGGTCTTTAGTTGTGTTGTGGGCGGGGTCTTCAGTTGTGTTGTGGGCGGGGTCTTTAGTTGTGTTGTGGGCGGGTCTTTAGTGATGACGTGGGCGGGGTATTTAGTTCTGAGGTGGGCAGATCTATAGTTGTGATGTGGGCGGGATCTTTATTTTTGTTGTGGGCGGGGTCATTGGTTGTGATTTGGGTGGGGTCTTTATTTGTGATGTGAGCGGTGTCTTTAGTTGTGATGTGGCTGGGGTTTTTAGTTGTGATGTGGGCGGAGTGTTTTGTTCTGTTGTGAGTGGGGTGTTTTGTTGTGATGTGGGCGGGGTGTTTAGTTGTGATGTGGGCGGGGTCGTTAGTTGTGTTGTGGGCGGGGTCTTCAGTTGTGATGTGGGCGGGGTCTTTAGTTGTGATGTGGGCGGGGTCTTTAGTTGTGTTGTGGGCGGGGTCTTCAGTTGTGATGTGGGCGGGGTCTTCAGTTGTGATGTGGGCGGGGTCTTTAGTTGTGATGTGGGCGGGGTCTTTAGTTGTGTTGTGGGCGGGGTCTTTTGTTGTGAAGTGGGCGGGTCTTTAGTTGTGTTCTGGGCCGGTCTTTAGTTGTGATGTGGGCGGGGTCTTTAGTTTTGATGTGGGCGGGTATCTAGTCGTGATGTGGGCAGGGTCTTTAGTTGTGTTGTCGGTGGTGTCTTTAGTTGTGATGTGGGCGCGGTCTTTAGTTGTGATGTGGGCGGAGCATTTAGTTGTGATGTGGGCGGGTATCTGGTCGTGATGTGGGCAGGGTCTTTAGTTGTGATGTGGCCGTTCTTTAGTTGTGATGTGGGCGGGGTCTTTCGTTGTGAAGTGGGCGGGTCTTTAGTTGTGTTTTCGGCAGGGTATTTAGTTGTTATGTGGGCGGTGTCTTTAGTTGTGTTGTGGGCGGGGTCTATAGTTCTGTTGTGGGCGGGGTCTTTAGATGTGTTGTAGGCGGGGTCTTTGGATGTGATGTGGGCGGGGTCTTTAGTTCTGATGTGGGCGGTGCCTTTCGTTGTCATGTGGGCGGGGTCTTTAGTTGTGATGTGGGTGCGGTCTTTAGTTGTGATGTGGGCGGGGTCTTTAGTGGTGTTGTGGGCAGGATCTTTAGTTGTGTTGTGGGCGGATCTTTAGTTGTGATGTGGGGGGTCTTTAGTTTGGTTGTGGGTGGGGTCTTTAGTGTGGGCAGGGTCTTTATTTGTGTTGTGGGCGGGTCTTTAATTGTGATGTGGGTGGGGTCTTTAGTTGTGTTGTGGGCGGGGTCTTCAGTTGTGTTGTGGGCGGGGTCTTTAGTTGTGTTGTGGGCGGGTCTTTAGTGATGACGTGGGCGGGGTATTTAGTTCTGATGTGGGCAGA
Organism: Somniosus microcephalus; assembly: GCF_052327205.1. Taxonomy (NCBI): domain Eukaryota; kingdom Metazoa; phylum Chordata; class Chondrichthyes; order Squaliformes; family Somniosidae; genus Somniosus; species Somniosus microcephalus. The sequence continues at coordinate 84,217,787 of NC_140994.1, read as the reverse complement.
TCTATAGTTGTGATGTGGGCGGGATCTTTATTTTTGTTGTGGGCGGGGTCATTGGCTGTGATTTGGGTGGGGTCTTTATTTGTGATGTGAGCGGTGTCTTTAGTTGTGATGTGGCCGGGGTTTTTAGTTGTGATGTGGGCGGAGTGTTTTGTTCTGTTGTGAGTGGGGTGTTTTGTTGTGATGTGGGCGGGGTGTTTAGTTGTGATGTGGGCGGGGTCGTTAGTTGTGTTGTGGGTGGGGTCTTCAGTTGTGATGTGGGCGGGGTCTTTAGTTGTGATGTGGGCGGGGTCTTTAGTTGTGTTGTGGGCGGGGTCTTCAGTTGTGATGTGGGCGGGGTCTTCAGTTGTGATGTGGGCGGGGTCTTTAGTTGTGATGTGGGCGGGGTCTTTAGTTGTGTTGTGGGCGGGGTCTTTAGTTCTGATGTGGGCGGGGTCTTTAGTTGTGTTGTGGGCGGGGTCTTTAGTTGTGTTGTGGGCTGGGTTTTTAGTTGTGATGTGGGCAAGGTCTTTATTTGTGTTGTGGGCAGGGTCTTTATTTGTGATGTGGGCGGGGTCTTTAGTTGTGATGTGGGCGGGGACTTTAGTTGTGCTGTGGGTGGGGTCTTTAGTTGTGATGTGGGCGGGGTCTTAAGTTGCGATGTGGGCGGGTCTTTAGTTGTGATGTGGGCGGGGTCTTTAGTTGTGAAGTGGGCGGGGCCTTTAGTTGTGATGTTGGCGGGGTCTTTAGTTGTGATGTGGGTGAGGTCTTTAGTTGTGTTGTGGCTGTGTGCTTTAGTTGTGATTTGGGTGGGATCTTTATTTGTGTTGTGGGCGGGGTCTTTAGTTGTGTTGTGGGCGGGGTCTTTTGTTGTGATGTGGGTGAGGTGTTTAGTTGTGTTGTGGCTGTGTGCATAAGTTGTGATTTGGGCGGGATCTTTATTTGTGTTGTGGGCGGGGTCTTTAGTTGTGTTGTGGGCGGGGTCTTTAGTTGTGATGTGGGCGGGGTCTTTAGTTGTGATGTGGGCGAGGTCTTTAGTTGTGATGTGGGCGGGGTCTTTAGTTGTGATGTGGGCGGGTCTTTAGTGGTGATGTGGGCAGCGTCTTTGGTTGTGTTGTGGGCGGGGTCTTTAGTTGTGATGTGGACGAGGTCCTTAGTTGTGATGTGGGCGGTGTCTTTAGTTGTGTTGTGGGGGGGTCTTTAGTTGTGATTTGGGCAGGGTCTTTAGTTGTGATGTGGGCGGAGACCTTAGTTGTGATGTGGGCAGGGTCTTTAGTTGTGATGTGGGCGGGGTCTTTAGTTGTGATGTGTGCGGGGTCTTTAGTTGTAATGTGGGCGGGGTCTTTAGTTGTGTTGTGGGTGGGGTCTTTACCGTGGGCGGGGTCTTCATTTGTGTTGTGGGCGGGTCGTTAATTGTGATGTGGGTGGGGTCTTTAATTGTGTTGTGGGCGGGGTCTTCAGTTGTGTTGTGGGCGGGGTCTTTAGTTGTGTTGTGGGCGGGTCTTTAGTGGTAATGTGGGCGGGGTGTTTAGTTGTGTTGTGGGCGGGTCTTTAGTTATGTTGTGGGCGGGGTCTTTAGTTCTGATGTGGGCGGTGCCTTTCGTTGTCATGTGAGCGGGGTCTTTAGTTGTGATGTGGGTGCGGTCTTTAGTTCTGATGTGGGTGAGGTCTTTTGTTTTGTTGTGGGCGGGGCCTTTCGTTGTGTTGTAGCTGGGGTCTTTGGATGTGATGTGGGCGGGGCCTTTAGTTGTGTTGTAGGTGGGGTCTTTGGATGTGATGTGGGCGGGGTCTTTAGTTGTGTTGTGGGTGGGGTCTTTAGTTGTGATGTGGGCAGGGTCTTTAGTTGTGATGTGGCGGGGTCTTTAGTTGTGATGTGGGTGAGGTCTTTAGTTGTGATGTGGGCGGAGTCTTAAGTTGTGATGTGGGCGGGTCTTTATTTGTGATGTGGGCGGGGACTTTAGTTTTGTTCTGGGTGGGTTCTTTAGTTGTGATGTGGGCGGGGTCTTTAGTTGTGTTGTGGGCGGGGTCTTTTGTTGTGATGTGGGCGGTGTCTTTAGATATGTTGTGGACGGGGTCTTTAGTTGTGATGTGGGTGGTGTCTTTAATTGTGATGTGGGCGGTGTCTTTAGTTGTGTTGTGGGCGGGGTCTTTAGTTGCGATGTGGGCGGAGTCTTTAGTTGCGATGTGGGCGGGGTCTTTAGTTGTGATGTGGGCGGGGTCTTTAGTTGTGAAGTGGGCGGGGTCTTTAGTTGTGATGTTGGCGGGGTCTTTATTTGTGATGTGGGTGAGGTCTTTAGTTGTGTTGTGGCTGTGTGCTTTAGTTGTGATTTGGGTGGGATCTTTATTTGTGTTGTGGGCGGGGTCTTTAGTTGTGTTGTGGAAGGGGTCTTTAGTTGTGAAGTGGGCGGGGTCTTTAGTTGTGATGTGGGCGGGGTCTTTTGTTGTGATGTGGGTGAGGTGTTTAGTTGTGTTGTGGCTGTGTGCATAAGTTGTGATTTGGGCGGGATCTTTATTTGTGTTGTGGGCGGGGTCTTTAGTTGTGTTGTGGGCGGGGTCTTTAGTTGTGATGTGGGTGAGGTCTTTAGTTATGTTGTGGGCGGCGTCTTTAGTTGTGTTGTGGACGGGGTCTTTAGTTGTGATGTGGGTGGTGTCTTTAATTGTGATGTGGGCGGGGTCTTTAGTTGTGTTGTGGGCGGGGTCTTTAGCTGCGATGTGGGCGGAATCTTTAGTTGCGATGTGGGCGGGGTCTTTAGTTGTGATGTGGGCGGGGTTTTTACTTGTGATGTGGGCGGGGTCTTTCGTTGTGTTGTCGGCGGGGTCTTTAGTTGTGATGTGTGCAGGGTGTTTAGTTGTGATGTGGCGGTGTCTTTAGTTGTGATGTGGGCGGGGTCTTTAGTTATGTTGCGGGTGGGGTCTTTAGTTGTGATGTGGGCAGGGTCTTTAGTTGCGATGTGGGCGGGTCTTTAGTTGTGATGTGGGCGGGGTCTTTAGTTTTTTTCTGGGCGGGGTCTTTAGTTGTGTTGTGGGCGTGGTCTTTATTTGTGATGTGGGCGGTGTATTTGTTATGTTGTGGGTGGGGTCTTTAGTTCTGTTGTGGACGGGGTCTTTAGTTGTGATGTGGGTGGTGTCTTTAGTTGTGTTGTGGGCGGGGTCTTTAGTTGTGATGTGGGCGGGGTCTGTAGTTGTGATGTGGGCGGTGTCTTTAGTTGTGATGTGGGCGGGGTCTTTAGTTGTGTTGTGGGCTGGGTCTTTAGTTGTGATGTGGCCTGGTCTTTAGTTGTGATGTGGGCGGGATCTTTAGTTGTGATGTGGGCGGGGTCTTTAGTTGTGATGTGGCCGAGGTTTTTAGTTGTGATGTGGACGGGGTCTTTAGTTGTGTTGTCGGCGGGGTCTTTAGTTGTGATGTGGGCAGGGTGTTTAGTTGTGATGTGGGCGGTGTCTTTAGTTGTGATGTGGGCGGGATGTTTAGTTGTGATGTAGGCGGGGTCTTTAGTTGTGTTGTAGGCGGGGTCTGTAGTTTTGAAGTGGGCAGGGTCTTTAGTTGTGATGTGAGCGGGGTCTTTAGTTGTGTTGTGGGCGGGGTCTTTAGTTGTGATATGGGCGAGGTCTTTAGTTGTGTTGTCGGTGGGGTCTTCAGTTGTGATGTGGGCGCGGTCTTTAGTTGTGATGTGGGCGGGGTCTTTAGTTGTGTTGTGGGCGGGTCTTTAGTTGTGATGTGGGCGGGGTCTTTAGTTGTGATGTGGGCGGGTATTTAGTGGTGATGTGGGCGGGGTCCTTAGTTGTGATGTGGGCGGGGTCTTTATTTGTGATGTGGGTAGGGTCTTTAGTTGTGATGTGGGCGGGTCTTTATCTGTGATGTGGGCGGGGTCTTTAGTTGTGATGTGGGCGGGTATATAGTGGTGCTGTGGGCAGTGTCTTTAGTTGTGTTGTTGGTGGGGTCCTCAGTTGTGATGTGGGCGGGGTCTTTCGTTGTGAAGTGGGCGGGTTTTAGTTGTGTTTTCGGTGGGGTCTTTAGTTGTGATGTGGGCAGGGTCTTTAGTTGTGTTGTGGGCGGGGTCTTTAGTTTTGATGTGAGCAGGGTCTTTAGTTGTGATGTGGGCGGGGTCTTTAGTTGTGTTGTGGGCGGGGTCATTGTGGTGTTGTGGGTGGGGTCTATAGTTCTGTTGTGGGCGGGGTCTTTAGTTCTGATGTGGGCGGGGTCTTTAGTTGTGTTGTGGGCGGTTTCTTTAGTTGTGATGTGGGCCGGGTCTATAGATCTGTTGTGGGCGGGGTCTTTAGTTCTGATGTGGGCAGGGCCTTTAGTTGTGTTGTGATCGGGGTCTTTAGTTGTGATGTAGGTGGGGTCTTTAGTTGTGATGTGGGTGGGCCTTTAGTTGTGATGTGGGCAGGGTCTTTAGTTGTGTTGTGGGCGGGGTCTTTAGTTGTGATGTGGACGAGGTCTTTAGTTGTGATGTGGGCGGGGTCTTTAGTTGTGTTGTGGGTGGGGTCTTTAGTTGTGATTTGGGCAGGGTCTTTAGTTGTGATGTGGGCGGAGACTTTAGTTGTGATGTGGGCAGGGTCTTTAGTTGTGATGTGGGCGTGGTCCTTAGTTGTGTTGTGGGTGGGGTCTTTAGTTGTGATGTGGGCAGGGTCTTAAGTTGTGATGTGGCGGTGTCTTTAGTTGTGATGTGGGCCGGGTCTTTAGTTATGTTGCGGGTGGGGTCTTTAGTTGTGATGTGGGCAGGGTCTTTAGTTGTGATGTGGCGGGGTCTTTAGTTGTGATGTGGGCGGGGTTTTTTGTTGTGATGTGGGCAGGGTCTTTAGTTGTGATGTGGGCGTGGTCCTTAGTTGTGTTGTGGGTGGGGTCTTTAGTTGTGATGTGGGCAGGGTCTTAAGTTGTGATGTGGCGGTGTCTTTAGTTGTGATGTGATGTGGGCGTGGTCCTTAGTTGTGTTGTGGGCGGGGTCTGTAGTTGTGATGTGGGCGGTGTCTTTAGTTGTGATGTGGGCGGGGTCTTTAGTTGTGTTGTGGGCTGGGTCTTTAGTTGTGATGTGGCCTGGTCTTTAGTTGTGATGTGGGCGGGATCTTTAGTTGTGATGTGGGCGGGGTCTTTAGTTGTGATGTGGCCGAGGTTTTTAGTTGTGATGTGGACGGGGTCTTTAGTTGTGTTGTCGGCGGGGTCTTTAGTTGTGATGTGGGCAGGGTGTTTAGTTGTGATGTGGGCGGTGTCTTTAGTTGTGATGTGGGCGGGATGTTTAGTTGTGATGTAGGCGGGGTCTTTAGTTGTGTTGTAGGCGGGGTCTGTAGTTTTGAAGTGGGCAGGGTCTTTAGTTGTGATGTGAGCGGGGTCTTTAGTTGTGTTGTGGGCGGGGTCTTTAGTTGTGATATGGGCGAGGTCTTTAGTTGTGTTGTCGGTGGGGTCTTCAGTTGTGATGTGGGCGCGGTCTTTAGTTGTGATGTGGGCGGGGTCTTTAGTTGTGTTGTGGGCGGGTCTTTAGTTGTGATGTGGGCGGGGTCTTTAGTTGTGATGTGGGCGGGTATTTAGTGGTGATGTGGGCGGGGTCCTTAGTTGTGATGTGGGCGGGGTCTTTATTTGTGATGTGGGTAGGGTCTTTAGATGTGATGTGGGCGGGTCTTTATCTGTGATGTGGGCGGGGTCTTTAGTTGTGATGTGGGCGGGTATATAGTGGTGCTGTGGGCAGTGTCTTTAGTTGTGTTGTTGGTGGGGTCCTCAGTTGTGATGTGGGCGGGTCTTTAGTTGTGATGTGGGCGGGTCTTTAGTTGTGATGTGGGCGGGGTCTTTCGTTGTGAAGTGGGCGGGTTTTAGTTGTGTTTTCGGTGGGGTCTTTAGTTGTGATGTGGGCAGGGTCTTTAGTTGTGTTGTGGGCGGGGTCTTTAGTTTTGATGTGAGCAGGGTCTTTAGTTGTGATGTGGGCGGTGTCTTTAGTTGTGATGTGGGCGGGGTCTTTAGTTGTGTTGTGGGCTGGGTCTTTAGTTGTGATGTGGCCTGGTCTTTAGTTGTGATGTGGGCGGGATCTTTAGTTGTGATGTGGGCGGGGTCTTTAGTTGTGATGTGGCCGAGGTTTTTAGTTGTGATGTGGGCAGGGTCTTTAGTTGTGTTGTGGGCGGGGTCTTTAGTTTTGATGTGAGCAGGGTCTTTAGTTGTGATGTGGGCGGGGTCTTTAGTTGTGTTGTGGGCGGGGTCTTTAGTTGTGATGTGGACGAGGTCTTTAGTTGTGATGTGGGCGGGGTCTTTAGCTGTGATGTGGGCAGTTCTTTAGTTGTGATGTGGGCGGGGTCTTTAGTTGTGATGTGGGCGGGTATTTAGTGGTGATGTGGGCGGGGTCTTTGGATGTGATGTGGGCGGGGTCTTTAGTTGTGCTGTGGGTGGGGTCTTTAGTTGTGATGTGGGTGGGGTCTTTAGTTGTGTTGTGTGCGGGGTAATTAGTGGTGTTGTGGGCGGGGTCTTTATTTGTGTTGTGGGCGGGTCTTTAATTGTGTTGTGGGCGGGGTCTTCATTTGTGTTGTGGGCGGGGTCTTTAGTTGTGTTGCGGGTAGGTCTTTAGTGGTGATGTGGGCGGGGTATTTATTTCTGATGTGGGCGGTGCTTTTCGTTGTCATGTGGGCGGGGTCTTTAGTTGTGATGTGGGTGCGGTCTATTGTGATGTGGGTGGGGTATTTAGTTTGTTGTTGGCGGGATCTTTAGTTGTGATGTGGGCGTGGTCTTTCATTGTGAAGTGGTGGGGTCTTGAGTTGTGATGTGGGTGAGGTCTTTCGTTGTGATGTGGGCGGGGTCTTTAGCTGTGATGTGGGCAGTTCTTTAGTTGTGATGTGGGCGGGGTATTTAATTTTGTTGTTTGCGGTGTCTTTAGTTGTGATGTGGGTGGGGTCTTTAATTGTGTTGTGGGCGGGGTCTTTAGTTTTGATTTGGGCGGGATCTTTATTTTTGTTGTGGGCGGGGTCGTTAGTTGTGATCTGGGTGGGGTCTTTATTTGTGATGTGGGCAGGGTCTTTAGTTGTGATGTGGGCGGTGTGTTCTGTTGTGATGTGGGCGGGGTCTTTAGTTGTGATGTGGGCGGGGTCATTAGTAGTGTTGTGGGCGGGTCTTTTGTTGTGATGTGGGCAGAGTCTTTAGCTGTGATGTGGGCGGGGTCTTTAGTTGTGTTCTGGGCGGGGTCTTTTGTTGTGATGTGGGTGGGGTCTTTGGTTGTGATGTGGGTTGGTATTTATTTGTGTCGTGGGCAGGGTCTTTAGTTGTGTTGTGGGCGGGGTCGTTAGTTGTGATGTGGTCAGGGTCTTTAGTTGTGTTGTGGGCGGGGTCTTTAGTTGTGATGTGAGCAGGGTCTTTAATTGTGATGTGGGCGGGGTCTTTAGTTGTGTTGTGGGCGGAGTCTGTAGTTGTGTTGTGGGCAGGGTCTTTCGTTGTGATGTGGGCGGGGTCTTTAGTTGTGTTGTGGGCGGGGTCATTAGTGGTGTTGTGGGTGGGGTCTATAGTTCTGTTGTGGGCGGGGTCTTTAGTTCTGATGTGGGCGGGGTCTTTAGTTGTGTTGTGGGCGGGTTCTTTAGTTGTGATGTGGGCCGGGTCTATAGTTCTGTTGTGGGCGGGGTCTTTAGTTCTGATGTGGGCAGGGTCTTTAGTTGTGTTGTGATCGGGGTCTTTAGTTGTGATGTAGGTGGGGTCTTTAGTTGTGATGTGGGTGAGGTCTTTAGTTGTGATGTGGGCGGGGTCTTTAGTTGTGATGTGGGTGGGCCTTTAGTTGTGATGTGGGCAGGGTCTTTAGTTGTGTTGTGGGCGGGGTCTTTAGTTGTGATGTGGACGAGGTCTTTAGTTGTGATGTGGGCGGGGTCTTTAGTTGTGTTGTGGGTGGGGTCTTTAGTTGTGATTTGGGCGGGGTATTTAGTTGTGATGTGGGCGGAGACTTTAGTTGCGATGTGGGCAGGGTCTTTAGTTGTGATGTGGGCGGGGTCTTTAGTTGTGTTGTGGGCGGGGTCTTTAGTTGTGATGTGGACGAGGTCTTTAGTTGTGATGTGGGCGGGGTCTTTAGTTGTGATGTGGGCAGGGTCTTAAGTTGTGATGTGGCGGTGTCTTTAGTTGTGATGTGGGCGGGGTCTTTAGTTATGTTGCGGGTGGGGTCTTTAGTTGTGATGTGGGCAGGGTCTTTAGTTGTGATGTGGCGGGGTCTTTAGCTGTGATGTGGGTGAGTTCTTTAGTTGTGATGTGGGCGGAGTCTTAAGTTGCGATGTGGGCGGGTCTTTAGTTGTGATGTGGGCGGGGTCTTTAGTTTTTTTCTGGGCGGGGTCTTTAGTTGTGTTGTGGGCGTGGTCTTTATTTGTGATGTGGGCGGTGTATTTGTTATGTTGTGGGTGGGGTCTTTAGTTTTGTTGTGGGCGGGGTCATTAGTTGTGATTTGGGCAGGATCTTTATTTGTGTTGCGGGCGGGGTCTTTAGTTCTGTTGTGGACGGGGTCTTTAGTTGCGATGTGGGTGGTGTCTTTAGTTGTGTTGTGGGCGGGTTCTTTAGTTGTGATGTGGGCGGGGTCTGTAGTTGTGATGTGGGCGGTGTCTTTAGTTGTGATGTGGGCGGGGTCTTCAGTTGTGTTGTGGGCTGGGTCTTTAGTTGTGATGTGGCCTGGTCTTTCGTTGTGATGTGGGCGGGATCTTTAGTTGTGATGTGGGCGGGGTCTTTAGTTGTGATGTGGCCGGGGTTTTTAGTTGTGATGTGGACGGGGTCTTTAGTTGTGTTGTCGGCGGGGTCTTTAGTTGTGATGTGGGCAGGGTGTTTAGTTGTGATGTGGGCGGGGTCTTTAGTTGTGATGTGGGCGGGATGTTTAGTTGTGATGTAGGCGGGGTCTTTAGTTGTGTTGTAGGCGGGGTCTGTAGTTTTGAAGTGGGCAGCGTCTTTAGTTGTGATGTGAGCGGGGTCTTTAGTTGTGTTCTGGGCGGGGTCTTTAGTTGTGATATGGGCGAGGTCTTCAGTTGTGTTGTCGGTGGGGTCTTCAGTTGTGATGTGGGCGCGGTCTTTAGTTGTGATGCGGGCGGGGTCTTTAGTTGTGTTGTGGGCGGGTCTTTAGTTGTGATGTGGGCGGGGTCTTTAGTTGTGATGTGGGCGGGTATTTAGTGGTGATGTGGGCAGGGTCTTTAGTTGTGATGTGGGTGGAGTCTTTCATTGTGATGTGGGTGGGGTCTTTAGTTGTGATGTGGGCGGGTATCTAGTGGTGCTGTGGGCAGTGTCTTTAGTTGTGATGTGGGCGGGGTCTTTAGTTGTGATGTGGGCGGGTCTTTAGTTGTGATGTGGGCGGGGTCTTTCGTTGTGAAGTGGGCGGGTTTTAGTTGTGTTTTCGGTGGGGTCTTTAGTTGTGATGTGGGCAGGGTCTTTAGTTGTGTTGTGGGCGGGGTCTTTAGTTTTGTTGTGGGAGGGATCTTCATTTGTGTTGTAGGCGGGGTCTTTGGATGTGATGTGGGCGGGGTCTTTAATTGTGTTGTGGGTGGGGTCTGTAGTTGTGATGTGGGCGGTGTCTTTAGTTGTGATGTGGGCAGGGTCTTTAGTTGTGTTGTGGGCAGGGTATTTATTTGTGATGTGAGCGGGCTCTTTATTTGTGTTGTGGGCGGAGTTTTTAGTTGTGATGTGGGCGGGGTCTTTAGTTGTGATGTGGGCGGGGTGGTTAGTTGTGATGTGGGCGGGGTGTTTAGTTGTGATGTGGGCGGGTCTTTAGTTGTGATGTGGGCGGGATGTTTAGTTGTGTTGTGGGCGGGGTCTTTAGTTGTGTTCTGGGAGGGGTCTTTAGTTGTGATTTAGGCGGAGTCTTTAGTTGTGATGTGGGCGGGGTCTTTTGTTGTGATGTGGGTGAGGTCTTTAGTTGTGTTGTGGCTGTTTGCTTTAGTTGTGATTTGGGCGGGATTTTTTCTTGTGTTGTGGGCGGGGTCTTTAGTTGTGTTGTGGAAGGGGTCTTTAGTTGTGATGTGGGCGGGGTCTTTAGTTGTGATTTGGGCGGTCTCTTTAGTTGTGATGTGGGCGGGGTCTTTATTTGTGATGTGGACGAGGTCTTTAGTTGTGATTTGGGCGGGGTCTTTAGTTGTGTTCTGGGCGGGGTCTTTAGTTGTGTTGTGGGCGGGGTCTTTAGTTGTGATGTGGACGAGGTCTTTTGTTGTGATGTGGGCGGGGTCTTTGGTTGTGATGTGGGTGGGGTCGTTAGTTGTGATGTGGGCGGGGTCTTTAGTTGTGCTATGGGCGGTGTCTTTAGTTGTGATGTGGGCAGGGTCTTTAGTTGTGTTATGGGTGGGGTCTTTAGTTGTGATGTGGTCGGAGTCTTTAGTTGTGTTGTGGGTGGGGTCTTTAGTTGTGATGTTGGCAGGGTCTTTAGTTGTGATGTGGCGGAGTCTTTAGTTGTGATGTGGCGTGGTCTTTAGTTGTGATGTGGGTGAGGTCTTTAGTTGTGATGTGGGCGGGGTCTTAAGTTGCAATGTGGGCGGGTCTTTAGTTGTGATGTGGGCGGGGTCTTTAGTTGTGAAGTGGGCGGAGTCTTTATTTGTGATGTGGGCGGGGTCTTTAGTTGTGATGTGGGTGAGGTCTTTAGTTGTGTTGTGGCTGTCTGCTTTAGTTGTGATTTGGGCGGGATCTTTATTTGTGTTGTGGGTGGGGTCTTTAGTTGTGTTGTGGAAGGGGTCTTTAGTTGTGAAGTGGGAGGGGACTTTAGTTATGATGTGGGCAGGGTCGTTAGTTGTGATGTGGGTGAGGTGTTTAGTTGTGTTGTGGCTGTGTGCTTTAGTTGTGATTTGGGCGGGATCTTTATTTGTGTTGTGGGCGGGGTCATTAGTTGTGTTGTGGAAGGGGTCTTTAGTTGTGATGTGGGCGGTGTGTTTAGTTGTGATGTGGGCGGTGTCTTTAGTTGTGATGTGGGCGGGGTCTTTAGTTGTGATATGGGTGAGGTCTTTTGTTGTGATGTGGGCGGGGTCTTTAGTTGTGATGTGGGCGGGTCTTTAGTGGTGATGTGGGCGGGGTCTTTAGTTGTGTTGTGGGCGGGGACTTTAGTTGTGATGTGGACGAGGTCTTTAGTTGTGATGTGGGCGGGGTCTTTAGTTGTGATGTGGGTGAGGTCTTTAGTTGAGATGTGGGCGGAATCTTTAGTTGTGATGTGGGCGGGTCTTTAGTTGTGATGTGGGTGGGGTCTTTAGTTGTGTTGTGGGCGGGGTCTTTAGTAGTGATGTGGATGAGGTCTTTAGTTGTGTTGTCGGTGGGGTCTTTAGTTGTGATGTGGGCGCGGTCTTTAGTTGTGATGTGGGTGGGGTATTTAGTTGTGTTGTGGGCGGGTCTTCAGTTGTGTTGTGGGCGGGTCTTTGGTTGTGATGTGGGCGTGTCTTTAGTTGTGATGTGGGTGGGGTGTTTAGTTGTGATGTGGGCGGGGTCTTTAGTTGTGATGTGGGCGGGGTCTTTATTTGTGATGTGGGCGGGCTCTTTAGTTGTGATGTGGGTGGGGTCTTTAGTTGTGTTGTGGAAGGGGTCTTTAGTTGTGATGTGGGCGGGGTGTTTAATTGTGATGTGGGCGGTGTCTTTAGTTGTGATGTGGGCGGGGTCTTTAGTTGTGATGTGGGTGAGGTCTTTTGTTGTGATGTGGGCTGGGTCTTTAGTTGTGTTGTGGGCGGGGTCTTTAGTTGTGATGTGGACGAGGTCTTTAGTTGTGATGTGGGCGGGGTCTTTAGTTGTTATGTGGGTGAGGTCTTTAGTTGAGATGTGGGCGGAGTCTTTAGTTGTGATGTGGGCGGGTCTTTAGTTGTGATGTGGGTGGGGTCTTTAGTTGTGTTGTGGGTGGGGTCTTTAGTTGTGTTGTGGGCGGGGTCTTTAGTTGTGTTGTGGGCGGGGTCTTTCGTTGTGATGTGGATGAGGTCTTTAGTTGTGTTGTCGGTGGGGTCTTTACTTGTGACGTGGGCGCGGTCTTTCGTTGTGATGTGGGCGGGGTATTTAGTTGTGATGTGGGCGGGGTGTTTAGTTGTGATGTGGGCGGAGTGTTTAGTTGTGATGTGGGCGGGATGTTTATTTGTGATGTAGGCGGGGTCTTTAGTTGTGTTGTGGGTGGGGTCTTTAGTTGTGAAGTGGGTGGGGTCTTTAGTTGTCATGTGGGCGGGGTCTTTTATTGTGATGTGGGTGAGGCCTTTAGTTGTGTTGTGGCTGTGTGCTTTAGTTGTGATTTTGGCGGGATCTTTATTTGTGTTGTGGGCGGGGTCTTTAGTTGTGTTGAGGCAGGGGTCTTTAGTTGTGATGTGGGCGGGGTCTTTAGTTGTGATTGGGTGGTGTCTTTAGTTGTGATGTGGGCGGGGTGTTTAGTTGTGATGTGGGCGGGGTCTTTAGTTGTGATTTGGGCGGGGTCTTTAGTTGTGTTCTGGGCGGGGTCTTTAGTTGTGTTGTGGGCGGGGTCTTTAGTTGTGATGTGGACGAGGTCTTTTGTTGTGATGTGGGCGGGGTCTTTCGTTGTGATGTGGGTGGGGTCATTAGTTGTGATGTGGGCGGGGTCTTTAGTTGTGCTATGGGCGGTGTCTTTAGTTGTGATGTGGGCGGGGTCTTTAGTTGTGATTGGGTGGTGTCTTTAGTTGTGATGTGGGCGGGGTCTTTAGTTGTGATGTGGGTGAGGTCTTTAGTTGTGATGTGGGTGCGGTCTTTAGTTGTGATGTGGGCGGGCATTTAGTTGTGATGTGCGCAGGGACTTTAGTTGTGTTGTGGGCGGGGTCTTTAGTTGTGATGTGGACGAGGTCTTTAGTTGTGTTGTGGGCAGAGTCTTTAGTTGTGATGTGGGCGGGGTCTTTAGTTGTGATGTGGGCGGGGTCTTTAGTTGTGATGTGGCGGGTCTTTAGTTGTGTTGTGGGTGGGGTCTTTAGTGTGGGCGGGGTATTTATTTGTGTTGTGGGCGGGTCTTTAATTGTGATGTAGGTGGGGTCTTTAGTTGTGTTGTGGGCGGGGTCTTCAGTTGTGTTGTGGGCGGGGTCTTTAGTTGTGTTGTGGGCGGTGCCTTTTGTTGTCATGTGGACGGGGTCTTTAGTTGTGATGTGGGTGGTGTCTTTAGTTGTGTGTGGGCGGGGTCTTTAGATGTGATGTGGGCAGGGTCTGTAGTTGTGATGTGGGCGGGGTCTATAGTTGTGATGTGAGCGGGGTCTTTAGTTGTGATGTGGTCAGGGTCTTTAGTTGTGATGTGGGCACTGTCTTTAGTTGTGATGTGTGAGGGGTCTTTGGTTGTGATGTGAGCAGGCTCTTTAGTTGTGTTGTGGGTGGGGTCTTCATTGTGATGTGGGCGGGCTCTTTAGTTGTGTTGTGGGTGGGGTCTTTAATTGTGATGTGGGCGGGTCTTTAGTTGTGATGTGGTCGGGGTCTTTAGTTGAGATGTGGGCGGGGTCTTTGGTTGTGATGTGGGCGGGGTCTTTATTTGTGACGTGGGCGGGGTCCTTAGTTGTGATGTGGGCGGGTTCTTTAGTTGTGATGTGGGCGGGGTCTTTAGTTGTGATGTGGGCGGGCCCTTTAGTTGTGATGTGGCTGGGGTTTTTATTTGTGATGTGGGCGGGATCTTTAGTTGTGTTGTCGGCAGCGTCTTTAGTTGTGATGTGGGCGGGGTGTTTAGTTGTGATGTGGGCGGGGTCTTTAGTTGTGATGTGGGCGGGATGTTTAGTTGTGTTGTGGGCGGGGTCATTAGTTGTGTTGTGGAAGGGGTCTTTAGTTGTGATGTGGGCGGTGTGTTTAGTTGTGATGTGGGCGGTGTCTTTAGTTGTGATGTGGGCGGGTATTTAGTTGTGATATGGGCGGGGTCTTTGGTTGTGATGTGGGTGGGGTCGTTAGTTGTGATGTGGGCGTGGTCTTTAGTTGTGCTGTGGGCGGGGTCTTTAGTTGTGATGTGGGCGGGGTCTTTAGTTGTGATGTGGGTGAGGTCTTTAGTTGAGATGTGGGCGGAGTCTTTAGTTGTGATGTGGGCGGGTCTTTAGTTGTGATGTGGGTGGGGTCTTTAGTTGTGTTGTGGGCGGGGTCTTTAGTTGTGATGTGGATGAGGACTTTAGTTGTGTTGTCGGTGGCGTCTTTAGTTGTGACGTGGGCGCGGTCTTTAGTTGTGATGTGGGCGGGGTATTGAGTTGTGATGTGGGCGGGGTGTTTAGTTGTGATGTGGGCGGAGTGTTTAGTTGTGATGTGGGCGGGATGTTTAGTTGTGATGTAGGCGGGGTCTTTAGTTGTGTTGTGGGTGGGGTCTTTAGTTGTGAAGTGGGCGGGGTCTTTAGTTGTGATGTGGGCGGGGTCTTTTGTTGTGATGTGGGTGAGGTCTTTAGTTGTGATGTGGGTGGGGTCTTTAGTTGTGTTGTGGGCGGGGTCTTTAGTTGTGATGTGGATGAGGTCTTTAGTTGTGTTGTCGGTGGGGTCTTTAGTTGTGATGTGGGCGGGTCTTTAGTTGTGATGTGGGTGGGGTCTTTAGTTGTGTTGTGGGCGGGGTCTTTAGTTGTGATGTGGATGAGGTCTTTAGTTGTGTTGTCGGTGGGGTCTTTAGTTGTGATGTGGGCGGGGTATTTAGTTGTGTTGTGGGCGGGTCTTTAGTTGTGTTGTGGGCGGGTCTTTGGTTGTGATGTTGGCGGGGTCTTTAGTTGTGATGTGAGCGGGCTCTTCACTTGTTTTGTGGGCGGGGTCTTTAGTTGTGATGTGGGCAGGTCTTTAGTTGTGATGTGGGCGGGGTGTTTAGTTGTGATGTGGGCGGTGTCTTTAGTTGTGATGTGGGCGGTGTCTTTAGTTGTGATGTGGGCGGGCTCTTTAGTTGTGATGTGGGCGGGGTCTTTAGTTGTGTTGTGGAAGGGGTCTTTAGTTGTGATGTGGGCGGGGTGTTTAGTTGTGATGTGGGTGAGGTCTTTTGTTGCGATGTGGGCGGGGTCTTTAGTTGTGATGTGGGCGGGTCTTTAGTGGTGATGTGGGCAGGGTCTTTAGTTGTGTTGTGGGCGGGGTCTTTAGTTGTGATGTGGACGAGGTCTTTAGTTGTGATGTGGGCGGGGTCTTTAGTTGTGAAGTGGGTGAGGTCTTTAGTTGAGATGTGGGCGGAGTCTTTAGTTGTGATGTGGGCGGGTCTTTAGTTGTGATGTGGGCGGGGTCTTTAGTTGTGATGTGGATGAAGTCTTTAGTTGTGTTGTCGGTGGGGTCTTTAGTTGTGATGTGGGCGGTCTTTCGTTGTGATGTGGGCGGGGTCTTCAGTTGTGATGTGGGCGGGTATTTAGTGGTGATGTGGGCAGGGTCTTTAGTTGTGTTGTCGGTGGAGTCTTTAGTTGTGATGTGGGCGCGGTCTGTGGTTGTGATGTGGGCGGGGTCTTTACTTCTGTTGTGCGCGGGGTCTTTATTTGTGATGTTGGCGGTGTCCTCAGTTGTGATGTGGGCGGGTCTTTAGTTGTGATGTGGGCGGGGTCTTTTGTTATGAAGTGGGCGGGTCTTTAGTTGTGTTCTGGGCCGGTCTTTAGTTGTGATGTGGGCGGGGTCTTTAGTTTTGATGTGGGCGGGTATCTAGTCGTGATGTGGGCAGGGTCTTTAGTTGTGTTGTCGGTGGTGTCTTTAGTTGTGATGTGGGCGCGGTCTTTAGTTGTGATGTGGGCGGAGCATTTCGTTGTGATGTGGGCGGGTATCTGGTCGTGATGTGGGCAGGGTCTTTAGTTGTGATGTGGCCGTTCTTTAGTTGTGATGTGGGCGGGGTCTTTCGTTGTGAAGTGGGCGGGTCTTTAGTTGTGTTTTCGGCAGGGTATTTAGTTGTTATGTGGGCGGTGTCTTTAGTTGTGTTGTGGGCGGGGTCTATAGTTCTGTTGTGGGCGGGGTCTTTAGATGTGTTGTAGGCGGGGTCTTTGGATGTGATATGGGCGGGGTCTTTATTTCTGATGTGGGCGGTGCCTTTCGTTGTCATGTGGGCGGGGTCTTTAGTTGTGATGTGGGTGCGGTCTTTAGTTGTGATGTGGGTGAGGTCTTTCGTTTTGTTGTGGATGGGGTCTTTAGTTGTGTTGTGGATGGGGTCTTTAGTTGTGTTGTGGGCGGGGTCTTTAGTGGTGTTGTGGGCAGGATCTTTAGTTGTGTTGTGGGCGGATCTTTAGTTGTGATGTGGGGGGTCTTTAGTTTGGTTGTGGGTGGGGTCTTTAGTGTGGGCAGGGTCTTTATTTGTGTTGTGGGCGGGTCTTTAATTGTGATGTGGGTGGGGTCTTTAGTTGTGTTGTGGGCGGGGTCTTCAGTTGTGTTGCGGGCGGGGTCTTCAGTTGTGTTGTGGGCGGGGTCTTTAGTTGTGTTGTGGGCGGGTCTTTAGTGATGACGTGGGCGGGGTATTTAGTTCTGATGTGGGCAGATCTATAGTTGTGATGTGGGCGGGATCTTTATTTTTGTTGTGGGCGGGGTCATTGGTTGTGATTTGGGTGGGGTCTTTATTTGTGATGTGAGCGGTGTCTTTAGTTGTGATGTGGCCGGGGTTTTTAGTTGTGATGTGGGCGGAGTGTTTTGTTCTGTTGTGAGTGGGGTGTTTTGTTGTGATGTGGGCGGGGTGTTTAGTTGTGATGTGGGCGGGGTCGTTAGTTGTGTTGTGGGCGGGGTCTTCAGTTGTGATGTGGGCGGGGTCTTTAGTTGTGATGTGGGCGGGGTCTTTAGTTGTGTTGTGGGCGGGGTCTTCAGTTGTGATGTGGGCGGGGTCTTCAGTTGTGATGTGGGCGGGGTCTTTAGTTGTGATGTGGGCGGGGTCTTTAGTTGTGTTGTGGGCGGGGTCTTTTGTTGTGAAGTGGGCGGGTCTTTAGTTGTGTTCTGGGCCGGTCTTTAGTTGTGATGTGGGCGGGGTCTTTAGTTTTGATGTGGGCGGGTATCTAGTCGTGATGTGGGCAGGGTCTTTAGTTGTGTTGTCGGTGGTGTCTTTAGTTGTGATGTGGGCGCGGTCTTTAGTTGTGATGTGGGCGGAGCATTTAGTTGTGATGTGGGCGGGTATCTGGTCGTGATGTGGGCAGGGTCTTTAGTTGTGATGTGGCCGTTCTTTAGTTGTGATGTGGGCGGGGTCTTTCGTTGTGAAGTGGGCGGGTCTTTAGTTGTGTTTTCGGCAGGGTATTTAGTTGTTATGTGGGCGGTGTCTTTAGTTGTGTTGTGGGCGGGGTCTATAGTTCTGTTGTGGGCGGGGTCTTTAGATGTGTTGTAGGCGGGGTCTTTGGATGTGATGTGGGCGGGGTCTTTAGTTCTGATGTGGGCGGTGCCTTTCGTTGTCATGTGGGCGGGGTCTTTAGTTGTGATGTGGGTGCGGTCTTTAGTTGTGATGTGGGTGAGGTCTTTCGTTTTGTTGTGGATGGGGTCTTTAGTTGTGTTGTGGATGGGGTCTTTAGTTGTGTTGTGGGCGGGGTCTTTAGTGGTGTTGTGGGCAGGATCTTTAGTTGTGTTGTGGGCGGATCTTTAGTTGTGATGTGGGGGGTCTTTAGTTTGGTTGTGGGTGGGGTCTTTAGTGTGGGCAGGGTCTTTATTTGTGTTGTGGGCGGGTCTTTAATTGTGATGTGGGTGGGGTCTTTAGTTGTGTTGTGGGCGGGGTCTTCAGTTGTGTTGTGGGCGGGGTCTTTAGTTGTGTTGTGGGCGGGTCTTTAGTGATGACGTGGGCGGGGTATTTAGTTCTGAGGTGGGCAGATCTATAGTTGTGATGTGGGCGGGATCTTTATTTTTGTTGTGGGCGGGGTCATTGGTTGTGATTTGGGTGGGGTCTTTATTTGTGATGTGAGCGGTGTCTTTAGTTGTGATGTGGCCGGGGTTTTTAGTTGTGATGTGGGCGGAGTGTTTTGTTCTGTTGTGAGTGGGGTGTTTTGTTGTGATGTGGGCGGGGTGTTTAGTTGTGATGTGGGCGGGGTCGTTAGTTGTGTTGTGGGCGGGGTCTTCAGTTGTGATGTGGGCGGGGTCTTTAGTTGTGATGTGGGCGGGGTCTTTAGTTGTGTTGTGGGCGGGGTCTTCAGTTGTGATGTGGGCGGGGTCTTCAGTTGTGATGTGGGCGGGGTCTTTAGTTGTGATGTGGGCGGGGTCTTTAGTTGTGTTGTGGGCGGGGTCTTTTGTTGTGAAGTGGGCGGGTCTTTAGTTGTGTTCTGGGCCGGTCTTTAGTTGTGATGTGGGCGGGGTCTTTAGTTTTGATGTGGGCGGGTATCTAGTCGTGATGTGGGCAGGGTCTTTAGTTGTGTTGTCGGTGGTGTCTTTAGTTGTGATGTGGGCGCGGTCTTTAGTTGTGATGTGGGCGGAGCATTTAGTTGTGATGTGGGCGGGTATCTGGTCGTGATGTGGGCAGGGTCTTTAGTTGTGATGTGGCCGTTCTTTAGTTGTGATGTGGGCGGGGTCTTTCGTTGTGAAGTGGGCGGGTCTTTAGTTGTGTTTTCGGCAGGGTATTTAGTTGTTATGTGGGCGGTGTCTTTAGTTGTGTTGTGGGCGGGGTCTATAGTTCTGTTGTGGGCGGGGTCTTTAGATGTGTTGTAGGCGGGGTCTTTGGATGTGATGTGGGCGGGGTCTTTAGTTCTGATGTGGGCGGTGCCTTTCGTTGTCATGTGGGCGGGGTCTTTAGTTGTGATGTGGGTGCGGTCTTTAGTTGTGATGTGGGCGGGGTCTTTAGTGGTGTTGTGGGCAGGATCTTTAGTTGTGTTGTGGGCGGATCTTTAGTTGTGATGTGGGGGGTCTTTAGTTTGGTTGTGGGTGGGGTCTTTAGTGTGGGCAGGGTCTTTATTTGTGTTGTGGGCGGGTCTTTAATTGTGATGTGGGTGGGGTCTTTAGTTGTGTTGTGGGCGGGGTCTTCAGTTGTGTTGTGGGCGGGGTCTTTAGTTGTGTTGTGGGCGGGTCTTTAGTGATGACGTGGGCGGGGTATTTAGTTCTGATGTGGGCAGATCTATAGTTGTGATGTGGGCGGGATCTTTATTTTTGTTGTGGGCGGGGTCATTGGCTGTGATTTGGGTGGGGTCTTTATTTGTGATGTGAGCGGTGTCTTTAGTTGTGATGTGGCCGGGGTTTTTAGTTGTGATGTGGGCGGAGTGTTTTGTTCTGTTGTGAGTGGGGTGTTTTGTTGTGATGTGGGCGGGGTGTTTAGTTGTGATGTGGGCGGGGTCGTTAGTTGTGTTGTGGGTGGGGTCTTCAGTTGTGATGTGGGCGGGGTCTTTAGTTGTGATGTGGGCGGGGTCTTTAGTTGTGTTGTGGGCGGGGTCTTCAGTTGTGATGTGGGCGGGGTCTTCAGTTGTGATGTGGGCGGGGTCTTTAGTTGTGATGTGGGCGGGGTCTTTAGTTGTGTTGTGGGCGGGGTCTTTAGTTCTGATGTGGGCGGGGTCTTTAGTTGTGTTGTGGGCGGGGTCTTTAGTTGTGTTGTGGGCTGGGTTTTTAGTTGTGATGTGGGCAAGGTCTTTATTTGTGTTGTGGGCAGGGTCTTTATTTGTGATGTGGGCGGGGTCTTTAGTTGTGATGTGGGCGGGGACTTTAGTTGTGCTGTGGGTGGGGTCTTTAGTTGTGATGTGGGCGGGGTCTTAAGTTGCGATGTGGGCGGGTCTTTA
This sequence comes from Somniosus microcephalus, assembly GCF_052327205.1. Classification (NCBI taxonomy): domain Eukaryota; kingdom Metazoa; phylum Chordata; class Chondrichthyes; order Squaliformes; family Somniosidae; genus Somniosus; species Somniosus microcephalus. Next base: position 84,198,326 of record NC_140994.1, on the reverse strand, counting down.
GTTGTGATGTGGGCGGGGTCTTTAGTTGTGAAGTGGGCGGGGCCTTTAGTTGTGATGTTGGCGGGGTCTTTAGTTGTGATGTGGGTGAGGTCTTTAGTTGTGTTGTGGCTGTGTGCTTTAGTTGTGATTTGGGTGGGATCTTTATTTGTGTTGTGGGCGGGGTCTTTAGTTGTGTTGTGGGCGGGGTCTTTTGTTGTGATGTGGGTGAGGTGTTTAGTTGTGTTGTGGCTGTGTGCATAAGTTGTGATTTGGGCGGGATCTTTATTTGTGTTGTGGGCGGGGTCTTTAGTTGTGTTGTGGGCGGGGTCTTTAGTTGTGATGTGGGCGGGGTCTTTAGTTGTGATGTGGGCGAGGTCTTTAGTTGTGATGTGGGCGGGGTCTTTAGTTGTGATGTGGGCGGGTCTTTAGTGGTGATGTGGGCAGCGTCTTTGGTTGTGTTGTGGGCGGGGTCTTTAGTTGTGATGTGGACGAGGTCCTTAGTTGTGATGTGGGCGGTGTCTTTAGTTGTGTTGTGGGGGGGGTCTTTAGTTGTGATTTGGGCAGGGTCTTTAGTTGTGATGTGGGCGGAGACCTTAGTTGTGATGTGGGCAGGGTCTTTAGTTGTGATGTGGGCGGGGTCTTTAGTTGTGATGTGTGCGGGGTCTTTAGTTGTAATGTGGGCGGGGTCTTTAGTTGTGTTGTGGGTGGGGTCTTTACCGTGGGCGGGGTCTTCATTTGTGTTGTGGGCGGGTCGTTAATTGTGATGTGGGTGGGGTCTTTAATTGTGTTGTGGGCGGGGTCTTCAGTTGTGTTGTGGGCGGGGTCTTTAGTTGTGTTGTGGGCGGGTCTTTAGTGGTAATGTGGGCGGGGTGTTTAGTTGTGTTGTGGGCGGGTCTTTAGTTATGTTGTGGGCGGGGTCTTTAGTTCTGATGTGGGCGGTGCCTTTCGTTGTCATGTGAGCGGGGTCTTTAGTTGTGATGTGGGTGCGGTCTTTAGTTCTGATGTGGGTGAGGTCTTTTGTTTTGTTGTGGGCGGGGCCTTTCGTTGTGTTGTAGCTGGGGTCTTTGGATGTGATGTGGGCGGGGCCTTTAGTTGTGTTGTAGGTGGGGTCTTTGGATGTGATGTGGGCGGGGTCTTTAGTTGTGTTGTGGGTGGGGTCTTTAGTTGTGATGTGGGCAGGGTCTTTAGTTGTGATGTGGCGGGGTCTTTAGTTGTGATGTGGGTGAGGTCTTTAGTTGTGATGTGGGCGGAGTCTTAAGTTGTGATGTGGGCGGGTCTTTATTTGTGATGTGGGCGGGGACTTTAGTTTTGTTCTGGGTGGGTTCTTTAGTTGTGATGTGGGCGGGGTCTTTAGTTGTGTTGTGGGCGGGGTCTTTTGTTGTGATGTGGGCGGTGTCTTTAGATATGTTGTGGACGGGGTCTTTAGTTGTGATGTGGGTGGTGTCTTTAATTGTGATGTGGGCGGTGTCTTTAGTTGTGTTGTGGGCGGGGTCTTTAGTTGCGATGTGGGCGGAGTCTTTAGTTGCGATGTGGGCGGGGTCTTTAGTTGTGATGTGGGCGGGGTCTTTAGTTGTGAAGTGGGCGGGGTCTTTAGTTGTGAAGTGGGCGGGGTCTTTAGTTGTGATGTGGGCGGGGTCTTTTGTTGTGATGTGGGTGAGGTGTTTAGTTGTGTTGTGGCTGTGTGCATAAGTTGTGATTTGGGCGGGATCTTTATTTGTGTTGTGGGCGGGGTCTTTAGTTGTGTTGTGGGCGGGGTCTTTAGTTGTGATGTGGGTGAGGTCTTTAGTTATGTTGTGGGCGGCGTCTTTAGTTGTGTTGTGGACGGGGTCTTTAGTTGTGATGTGGGTGGTGTCTTTAATTGTGATGTGGGCGGGGTCTTTAGTTGTGTTGTGGGCGGGGTCTTTAGCTGCGATGTGGGCGGAATCTTTAGTTGCGATGTGGGCGGGGTCTTTAGTTGTGATGTGGGCGGGGTTTTTACTTGTGATGTGGGCGGGGTCTTTCGTTGTGTTGTCGGCGGGGTCTTTAGTTGTGATGTGTGCAGGGTGTTTAGTTGTGATGTGGGCGGGGTCTTTATTTGTGATGTGGGCGGGATGTTTAGTTGTGATGTAGGCGGGGTCTTTAGTTGTGTTGTGGGCGGGGTCTTTTGTTGTGAAGTGGGCGGGGTCTTTAGTTGTGATGTGGGCAGGGTCTTTAGTTGTGATGTGGGTGGGTGCTTTAGGTGTGATTTGGGAGGGATCTTTATTTGTGTTGTGGGCGGGGTCTTTAGTTGTGTTGTGGAAGGGGTCTTTAGTTGTGATGTGGGCGGCGTCTTTAGTTGTGATGTGGGCGGGGTCTTTAGTTGTGTTTTGGGCGTGGTCTTTACTTGTGATGTGGACGAGGTCATTAGTTGTGATGTGGGTGGTGTCTTTAGTTGTGATGTGGGCGGGGTCTTTAGTTGTGTTGTGGGCGGGTCTTTAGTTGTGATGTGGGCGCGGTCTTTAGGTGTGATGTGGGCGGAGACTTTCGTTGTGATGTGGGCAGTGTCTTTAGTTGTGATGTGGGCGGTGTCTTTAATTGTGATGTGGGCGGGATCCTTAGTTGTGATGTGGGTGGGGCCTATAGTTGTGATGTGGGCGGGGTCTTTAGTTGTGTTGTGGGTGGGTCTTTAGTAGTGATGTGGGCGCGGTCTTTAGGTGTGATGTGGGTGGGTATTTAGTGGTGATGTGGGCAGGGTCTTTAGTTGTGTTGTCGGTGGGGTCTTTAGTTGTGATTTGGGCGCGGTCTTTAGTTGAGATATGGGCGGTGTCCTTAGTTGTGTTGTGGGCGGGGTCTTTATTTGTGATGTGGGCGGGGTCCTCAGTTGTGATGTGGGCGAGTCTTTAGTTGTGATGTGGGCGGGGTCTTTCGTGGTGAAGTGGGCGGGTCTTTAGTTGTGTTGTGGGCGGGTTCTTTAGTTGTGATGTGGAGGAGGTCTTTAGTTTTGATGTGGGCGGGGTCTTTAGTTGTGTTGTGGGTGGGGTGTTTAGTTGTGATTTGGGCGGGGTCTTTAGTTGTGATGTGGGCAGAGACTTTAGTTCTGATGTGGGCAGGGTCTTTAGTTGTGATGTGGGCGGGGTATTTTGTTGTGAAGTGGGCGGGATCCTTAGTTGTGATGTGGGCGGGGTCTTTAGTTGTGATGTGGGCGGGGTCTTTAGTTGTGTTGTGGACGGGGTCTTTACTTGTGATGTGGGCGGGGTCTTTAGTTGCGATGTGGCCGGTGTTTTTAGTTGTGATGTGGGCGGAGTCTTTAGTTTTGTTCTGGGTGGGGTCTTTAGTTGTGATGTGGGCGGGGTCTTTAGTTGTGTTGTGGGCGGGGTCTTTTGTTGTGATGTGGGCGGTGTCTTTAGTTATGTTGTGGGCGGGGTCTTTAGTTGTGTTGTGGACGGGGTCTTTAGTTGTGATGTGGGTGGTGTCTTTAATTGTGATGTGGGCGGGGTATTTAGTTGTGTTGTGGGCGGGGTCTTTAGTTGTGATGTGGGCGGGGTCTTTAGTTGCGATGTGGGCGGGGTCTTTAGTTGTGATGTGGGCAGGGTCTTTACTTGTGATGTGGTCGGGGTTTTTAGTTGTGATGTGGGCGGGGTCTTTAGTTGTGTTGTCGGCGGGGTCTTTAGTTGTGATGTGTGCAGGGTGTTTAGTTGTGATGTGGGCGGGGTCTTTAGTTGTGATGTGGGTGAGGTGTTTAGTTGTGTTGTGGCTGTGTGCATAAGTTGTGATTTGGGCGGCATCTTTATTTGTGTTGTGGGCGGGGTCTTTAGTTGTGTTGTGGGCGGGGTCTTTAGTTGTGATGTGGGTGAGGTCTTTAGTTGTGATGTGGGCGGGGTCTTTAGTTGTGATGTGGGCGGGTCTTTAGTGGTGATGTGGGCAGCGTCTTTAGTTGTGTTGTGGGCGGGGTCTTTAGTTGTGATGTGGACGAGGTCTTCAGTTGTGATGTGGGCGGGGTCTTTAGTTGTGTTGTGGGGGGGTCTTTAGTTGTGATTTGGGCAGGGTCTTTAGTTGTGATGTGGGCGGAGACCTTAGTTGTGATGTGGGCAGGGTCTTTAGTTGTGATGTGTGCGGGGTCTTTAGTTGTAATGTGGCCGGGGTCTTTAGTTGTGTTGTGGGTGGGGTCTTTACCGTGGGCGGGGTCTTTATTTGTGTTGTGGGCGGGTCATTAATTGTGATATGGGTGGGGTCTTTAGTTGTGTTGTGGGCGGGGTCTTCAGTTGTGTTGTGGGCGGGGTCTTTAGTTGTGTTGTGGGCGGGTCTTTAGTGGTAATGTGGGCGGGGTGTTTAGTTGTGTTGTGGGCGGGTCTTTAGTTATGTTGTGGGCGGGGTCTTTAGTTCTGATGTGGGCGGTGCCTTTCGTTGTCATGTGAGCGGGGTCTTTAGTTGTGATGTGGGTGCGGTCTTTAGTTCTGATGTGGGTGAGGTCTTTCGTTTTGTTGTGGGCGGGGCCTTTAGTTGTGTTGTAGGTGGGGTCTTTGCATGTGATGTGATCGGGCCCTTTAGTTGTGTTGTAGGTGGGGTCTTTGGATGTGATGTGGGCGGGGTCTTTAGTTGTGTTGTGGGTGGGGTCTTTAGTTGTGATGTGGGCAGGGTCTTTAGTTGTGATGTGGCGGTGTCTTTAGTTGTGATGTGGGTGAGGTCTTTAGTTGTGATGTGGGCGGAGTCTTAAGTTGTGATGTGGGCGGGTCTTTAGTTGTGATGTGGGCGGGGTCTTTAGTTTTGTTCTGGGCGGGGTCTTTAGTTGTGATGTGGGCGGGGTCTTTAGTTGTGTTGTGGGCGGGGTCTTTTGTTGTGATGTGGGCGGCGTCTTTAGTTATGTTGTGGGCGGCGTCTTTAGTTGTGTTGTGGACGGGGTCTTTAGTTGTGATGTGGGTGGTGTCTTTAATTGTGATGTGGGCGGGGTCTTTAGTTGTGTTGTGGGCGGGGTATTTCGTTGCGATGTGGGCGGAGTCTTTAGTTGCTATGTGGGTGGGGTCTTTAGTTGTGTTGTAGGCGGGGTCTTTAGTTGTGATGTGTGCAGGGTGTTTAGTTGTGATGTGGGCGGGGTCTTTATTTGTGATGTGGGCGGGATGTTTAGTTGTGATGTAGGCGGGGTCTTTCGATGTGTTGTGGGCGGGGTCTTTTGTTGTGAAGTGGGCGGGGTCTTTAGTTGTGATGTGGGCAGGGTGTTTAGTTGTGATGTGGGTGGGTGCTTTAGGTGTGATTTGGCAGGGATCTTTATTTGTGATGTGGGCGGCGTCTTTAGTTGTGATGTGGGCGCTGTCTTTAGTTGTGATGTGGGCAGGGTCTTCAGTTGTGATGTGGGTGAGGTCTTTAGTTGTGATGTGGGCGGGGTCTTTAGTTGTGATGTGGGCGGGTCTTTAGTTATGATGTGGGCGGGGTCTTTAGTTGTGTTTTGGGCGTGGTCTTTAGTTGTGATGTGGACGAGGTCATTAGTTGTGATGTGGGCGGGGTCTTTAGTTGTGTTGTGGGTGGGGTCTTTGTGATTTGGGCAGGGTCTTTAGTTGTGATGTGGGCGGACACTTTCGTTGTGATGTGGGCGGGGTCTTTAGTTGTGATGTGGGTGAGGTGTTTAGTTGTGTTGTGGCTGTGTGCATAAGTTGTGATTTGGGCGGCATCTTTATTTGTGTTGTGGGCGGGGTCTTTAGTTGTGTTGTGGGCGGGGTCTTTAGTTGTGATGTGGGTGAGGTCTTTAGTTGTGATGTGGGCGGGTCTTTAGTGGTGATGTGGGCAGCGTCTTTAGTTGTGTTGTGGGCGGGGTCTTTAGTTGTGATGTGGACGAGGTCTTTAGTTGTGATGTGGGCGGGGTCTTTAGTTGTGTTGTGGGGGGGGTCTTTTGTTGTGATTTGGGCAGGGTCTTTAGTTGTGATGTGGGCGGAGACCTTAGTTGTGATGTGGGCAGGGTCTTTAGTTGTGATGTGGGCGAGGTCTTTAGTTGTGTTGTGGGGGGGGTCTTTAGTTGTGATTTGGGCAGGGTCTTTAGTTGTGATGTGGGCGGAGACCTTAGTTGTGATGTGGGCAGGGTCTTTAGTTGTAATGTGGCCGGGGTCTTTAGTTGTGTTGTGGGTGGGGTCTTTACCGTGGGCGGGGTCTTTATTTGTGTTGTGGGCGGGTCATTAATTGTGATATGGGTGGGGTCTTTAGTTGTGATGTGGGCGGTGTCTTTAGTTGTGATGTGGGCGGGATCCTTAGTTGTGATGTGGGTGGTGTCTTTAGTTGTGATGTGGGCGGGGTCTTTAGTTGTGTTGTGGGCGGGTCTTTAGTTGTGATGTGGGCGCGGTCTTTAGGTGTGATGTGGGCGGAGACTTTCGTTGTGATGTGGGCAGTGTCTTTAGTTGTGATGTGGGCGGTGTCTTTAGTTGTGATGTGGGCGGGATCCTTAGTTGTGATGTGGGTGGGGTCTATAGTTGTGATGTGGGCGCGGTCTTTAGGTGTGATGTGGGTGGGTATTTAGTGGTGATGTGGGCAGGGTCTTTAGTTGTGTTGTCGGTGGGGTCTTTAGTTGTGATTTGGGTGCGGTCTTTAGTTGAGATATGGGTGGTGTCCTTAGTTGTTTTGTGGGCGGGGTCTTTATTTGTGATGTGGGCGGGGTCCTCAGTTGTGATGTGGGCGAGTCTTTAGTTGTGATGTGGGCGGGGTCTTTCGTGGTGAAGTGGGCGAGTCTTTAGTTGTGTTGTGGGCGGGTTCTTTAGTTGTGATGTGGAGGAGGTCTTTAGTTTTGATGTGGGCGGGGTCTTTAGTTGTGTTGTGGGTGGGGTGTTTAGTTGTGATTTGGGCGGGGTCTTTAGTTGTGATGTGGGCAGAGACTTTAGTTCTGATGTGGGCAGGGTCTTTAGTTGTGATGTGGGCGGGGTATTTTGTTGTGAAGTGGGCGGGATCTTTAGTTGTGATGTGGGCGGGGTCTTTAGTTGTGATGTGGGCGGGGTCTTTAGTTGTGTTGTGGACGGGGTCTTTACTTGTGATGTGGGCGGGGTCTTTAGTTGCGATGTGGCCGGGGTTTTTAGTTGTGATGTGGGCGGAGTCTTTAGTTTTGTTCTGGGTGGGGTCTTTAGTTGTGATGTGGGCGGGGTCTTTAGTTGTGTTGTGGGCGGGGTCTTTTGTTGTGATGTGGGCGGTGTCTTTAGTTATGTTGTGGGCGGGGTCTTTAGTTGTGTTGTGGACGGGGTCTTTAGTTGTGATGTGGGTGGTGTCTTTAATTGTGATGTGGGCGGGGTATTTAGTTGTGTTGTGGGCGGGGTCTTTAGTTGTGATGTGGGCGGGGTCTTTAGTTGTGTTGTGGGGGGGGTCTTTAGTTGTGATTTGGGCAGGGTCTTTAGTTGTGATGTGGGCGGAGACCTTAGTTGTGATGTGGGCAGGGTCTTTAGTTGTAATGTGGCCGGGGTCTTTAGTTGTGTTGTGGGTGGGGTCTTTACCGTGGGCGGGGTCTTTATTTGTGTTGTGGGCGGGTCATTAATTGTGATATGGGTGGGGTCTTTAGTTGTGATGTGGGCGGTGTCTTTAGTTGTGATGTGGGCGGGATCCTTAGTTGTGATGTGGGTGGTGTCTTTAGTTGTGATGTGGGCGGGGTCTTTAGTTGTGTTGTGGGCGGGTCTTTAGTTGTGATGTGGGCGCGGTCTTTAGGTGTGATGTGGGCGGAGACTTTCGTTGTGATGTGGGCAGTGTCTTTAGTTGTGATGTGGGCGGTGTCTTTAGTTGTGATGTGGGCGGGATCCTTAGTTGTGATGTGGGTGGGGTCTATAGTTGTGATGTGGGCGCGGTCTTTAGGTGTGATGTGGGTGGGTATTTAGTGGTGATGTGGGCAGGGTCTTTAGTTGTGTTGTCGGTGGGGTCTTTAGTTGTGATTTGGGTGCGGTCTTTAGTTGAGATATGGGTGGTGTCCTTAGTTGTTTTGTGGGCGGGGTCTTTATTTGTGATGTGGGCGGGGTCCTCAGTTGTGATGTGGGCGAGTCTTTAGTTGTGATGTGGGCGGGGTCTTTCGTGGTGAAGTGGGCGAGTCTTTAGTTGTGTTGTGGGCGGGTTCTTTAGTTGTGATGTGGAGGAGGTCTTTAGTTTTGATGTGGGCGGGGTCTTTAGTTGTGTTGTGGGTGGGGTGTTTAGTTGTGATTTGGGCGGGGTCTTTAGTTGTGATGTGGGCAGAGACTTTAGTTCTGATGTGGGCAGGGTCTTTAGTTGTGATGTGGGCGGGGTATTTTGTTGTGAAGTGGGCGGGATCTTTAGTTGTGATGTGGGCGGGGTCTTTAGTTGTGATGTGGGCGGGGTCTTTAGTTGTGTTGTGGACGGGGTCTTTACTTGTGATGTGGGCGGGGTCTTTAGTTGCGATGTGGCCGGGGTTTTTAGTTGTGATGTGGGCGGAGTCTTTAGTTTTGTTCTGGGTGGGGTCTTTAGTTGTGATGTGGGCGGGGTCTTTAGTTGTGTTGTGGGCGGGGTCTTTTGTTGTGATGTGGGCGGTGTCTTTAGTTATGTTGTGGGCGGGGTCTTTAGTTGTGTTGTGGACGGGGTCTTTAGTTGTGATGTGGGTGGTGTCTTTAATTGTGATGTGGGCGGGGTATTTAGTTGTGTTGTGGGCGGGGTCTTTAGTTGTGATGTGGGCGGGGTCTTTAGTTGCGATGTGGGCGGGGCCTTTAGTTGTGATGTGGGCGGGGTCTTTACTTGTGATATGGCCGGGGTTTTTAGTTGTGATGTGGGCGGGGTCTTTAGTTGTGTTGTCGGCGGGGTCTTTAGTTGTGATGTGTGCAGGGTGTTTAGTTGTGATGTGGGCGGGGTCTTTAGTTGTGATGTGGGTGAGGTGTTTAGTTGTGTTGTGGCTGTGTGCATAAGTTGTGATTTGGGCGGGATCTTTATTTGTGTTGTGGGCGGGGTCTTTAGTTGTGTTGTGGGCGGGGTCTTTAGTTGTGATGTGGGTGAGGTCTTTAGTTGTGATGTGGGCGGGGTCTTTAGTTGTGATGTGGGCGGGTCTTTAGTGGTGATGTGGGCAGCGTCTTTAGTTGTGTTGTGGGCGGGGTCTTTAGTTGTGATGTGGACGAGGTCTTCAGTTGTGATGTGGGCGGGGTCTTTAGTTGTGTTGTGGGGGGGGTCTTTAGTTGTGATTTGGGCAGGGTCTTTAGTTGTGATGTGGGCGGAGACCTTAGTTGTGATGTGGGCAGGGTCTTTAGTTGTGATGTGTGCGGGGTCTTTAGTTGTAATGTGGCCGGGGTCTTTAGTTGTGTTGTGGGTGGGGTCTTTACCGTGGGCGGGGTCTTTATTTGTGTTGTGGGCGGGTCATTAATTGTGATATGGGTGGGGTCTTTAGTTGTGTTGTGGGCGGGGTCTTCAGTTGTGTTGTGGGCGGGGTCTTTAGTTGTGTTGTGGGCGGGTCTTTAGTGGTAATGTGGGCGGGGTGTTTAGTTGTGTTGTGGGCGGGTCTTTAGTTATGTTGTGGGCGGGGTCTTTAGTTCTGATGTGGGCGGTGCCTTTCGTTGTCATGTGAGCGGGGTCTTTAGTTGTGATGTGGGTGCGGTCTTTAGTTCTGATGTGGGTGAAGTCTTTCGTTTTGTTGTGGGCGGGGCCTTTAGTTGTGTTGTAGGTGGGGTCTTTGCATGTGATGTGATCGGGCCCTTTAGTTGTGTTGTAGGTGGGGTCTTTGGATGTGATGTGGGCGGGGTCTTTAGTTCTGATGTGGGCAGGGTCTTTAGTTGTGATGTGGCGGGGTCTTTAGTTGTGATGTGGGCGGGTCTTTAGTTGTGATGTGGGCGGGGTCTTTAGTTTTGTTCTGGGTGGGGTCTTTAGTTGTGATGTGGGCGGGGTCTTTAGTTGTGTTGTGGGCGGGGTCTTTTGTTGTGATGTGGGCGGTGTCTTTAGTTATGTTGTGGGCGGCGTCTTTAGTTGTGTTGTGGATGGGGTCTTTAGTTGTGATGTGGGTGGTGTCTTTAATTGTGATGTGGGCGGGGTCTTTCGTTGTGATGTGGGCGGAGTCTTTAGTTGCGATGTGGGCGGGGTCTTTAGTTGTGATGTGGGCGGGGTCTTTACTTGTGATGTGGCCGGGGTTTTTAGTTGTGATGTGGGCGGGGTCTTTAGTTGTGTTGTGGAAGGGGTCTTTAGTTGTGTTGTGGAAGGGGTCTTTAGTTGTGATGTGGGCGGCGTCTTTAGTTGTGATGTGGGCGCTGTCTTTAGTTGTGATGTGGGCAGGGTCTTCAGTTGTGATGTGGGTGAGGTCTTTAGTTGTGATGTGGGCGGGGTCTTTAGTTGTGATGTGGGCGGGTCTTTAGTTATGATGTGGGCGGGGTCTTTAGTTGTGTTTTGGGCGTGGTCTTTAGTTGTGATGTGGACGAGGTCATTAGTTGTGATGTGGGCGGGGTCTTTAGTTGTGTTGTGGGTGGGGTCTTTAATTGTGATTTGGGCAGAGTCTTTAGTTGTGATGTGGGCGGACACTTTCGTTGTGATGTGGGCGCGGTCTTTAGTTGTGTTGTGGGTGAGGTGTTTAGTTGTGTTGTGGCTGTGTGCATAAGTTGTGATTTGGGCGGGATCTTTATTTGTGTTGTGGGCGGGGTCTTTAGTTGTGTTGTGGGCGGGGTCTTTAGTTGTGATGTGGGTGAGGTCTTTAGTTGTGATGTGGGCGGGGTCTTTAGTTGTGATGTGGGCGGGTCTTTAGTGGTGATGTGGGCAGCGTCTTTAGTTGTGTTGTGGGCGGGGTCTTTAGTTGTGATGTGGACGAGGTCTTTAGTTGTGATGTGGGCGGGGTCTTTAGTTGTGTTGTGGGGGGGGTCTTTAGTTGTGATGTGGGCAGGGTCTTTAGTTGTGATGTGGGCGGAGACCTTAGTTGTGATGTGGGCAGGGTCTTTAGTTGTGATGTGGGCGGGGTCTTTAGTTGTGATGTGTGCGGGGTCTTTAGTTGTAATGTGGCCGGGGTCTTTAGTTGTGTTGTGGGTGGGGTCTTTACCGTGGGCGGGGTCTTTATTTGTGTTGTGGGCGGGTCATTAATTGTGATATGGGTGGGGTCTTTAGTTGTGATGTGGGCGGTGTCTTTAGTTGTGATGTGGGCGGGATCCTTAGTTGTGATGTGGGTGGTGTCTTTAGTTGTGATGTGGGCGGGGTCTTTAGTTGTGTTGTGGGCGGGTCTTTAGTTGTGATGTGGGTGCGGTCTTTAGGTGTGATGTGGGCGGAGACTTTCGTTGTGATGTGGGCAGTGTCTTTAGTTGTGATGTGGGCGGTGTCTTTCGTTGTGATGTGGGCGGGATCCTTAGTTGTGATGTGGGTGGGGTCTTTAGTTGTGATTTGGGCGCGGTCTTTAGTTGAGATATGGGCGGTGTCCTTAGTTGTGTTGTGGGCGGGGTCTTTATTTGTGATGTGGGCGGGGTCCTCAGTTGTGATGTGGGCGAGTCTTTACTTGTGATGTGGCCGGGGTTTTTAGTTGTGATGTGGGCGGGGTCTTTCGTTGTGTTGTCGGCGGGGTCTTTAGTTGTGATGTGTGCAGGGTGTTTAGTTGTGATGTGGTTGAGGTGTTTAGTTGTGTTGTGGCTGTGTGCATAAGTTGTGATTTGGGCGGGATCTTTATTTGTGTTGTGGGCGGGGTCTTTAGTTGTGTTGTGGGCGGGGTCTTTAGTTGTGATGTGGGTGAGGTCTTTAGTTGTGATGTGGGCGGGGTCTTTAGTTGTGATGTGGGCGGGTCTTTAGTGGTGATGTGGGCAGCGTCTTTAGTTGTGTTGTGGGCGGGGTCTTTAGTTGTGATGTGGACGAGGTCTTTAGTTGTGATGTGGGCGGGGTCATTAGTTGTGTTGTGGGGGGGGTCTTTAGTTGTGATTTGGGCAGGGTCTTTAGTTGTGATGTGGGCGGAGACCTTAGTTGTGATGTGGGCAGGGTCTTTAGTTGTGATGTGGGCGGGGTCTTTAGTTGTGATGTGTGCGGGGTCTTTAGTTGTAATGTGGCCGGGGTCTTTCGTTGTGTTGTGGGTGGGGTCTTTACCGTGGGCGGGGTCTTTATTTGTGTTGTGGGCGGGTCATTAATTCTGATATGGGTGGGGTCTTTAGTTGTGCTGTGGGCGGGGTCTTCAGTTGTGTTGTGGGCGGGTCTTTAGTGGTAATGTGGGCGGGGTGTTTAGTTGTGTTGTGGGCGGGTCTTTAGTTATGTTGTGGGCGGGGTCTTTAGTTCTGATGTGGGCGGTGCCTTTCGTTGTCATGTGAGCGGGGTCTTTAGTTGTGATGTGGGTGCGGTCTTTAGTTCTGATGTGGGTGAGGTCTTTCGTTTTGTTGTGGGCGGGGCCTTTAGTTGTGTTGTAGGTGGGGTCTTTGCATGTGATGTGATCGGGCCCTTTAGTTGTGTTGTAGGTGGGGTCTTTGGATGTGATGTGGGCGGGGTCTTTAGTTGTGTTGTGGGTGGGGTCTTTAGTTGTGATGTGGGTGAGGTCTTTAGTTGTGATGTGGGCGGAGTCTTAAGTTGTGATGTGGGCGGGTCTTTGGTTGTGATGTGGGCGGGGTCTTTAGTTTTGTTCTGGGTGGGGTCTTTAGTTGTGATGTGGGCAGGGTCTTTAGTTGTGTTGTGGGCGGGGTCTTTTGTTGTGATGTGGGCGGTGTCTTTAGTTATGTTGTGGGCGGCGTCTTTAGTTGTGTTGTGGATGGGGTCTTTAGTTGTGATGTGGGTGGTGTCTTTAATTGTGATGTGGGCGGGGTCTTTAGTTGTGATGTGGGCGGAGTCTTTAGTTGCGATGTGGGCGGGGTCTTTAGTTGTGATGTGGGCGGGGTCTTTACTTGTGATGTGGCCGGGGTTTTTAGTTGTGATGTGGGCGGGGTCTTTAGTTGTGTTGTAGGCGGGGTCTTTAGTTGTGATGTGTGCAGGGTGTTTAGTTGTGATGTGGGCGGGGTCTTTATTTGTGATGTGGGCGGGATGTTTAGTTGTGATGTAGGCGGGGTCTTTCGATGTGTTGTGGGCGGGGTCTTTTGTTGTGAAGTGGGCGGGGTCTTTAGTTGTGATGTGGGCAGGGTGTTTAGTTGTGATGTGGGTGGGGTCTTTATTTGTGATGTGGGCGGGATGTTTAGTTGTGATGTAGGCGGGGTCTTTCGATGTGTTGTGGGCGGGGTCTTTTGTTGTGAAGTGGGCGGGGTCTTTAGTTGTGATGTGGGCAGGGTCTTTAGTTGTGATGTGGGCGGAGACCTTAGTTGTGATGTGGGCGGGGTCTTTAGTTGTGATGTGTGCGGGGTCTTTAGTTGTAATGTGGCCGTGGTCTTTAGTTGTCTTGTGGGTGGGGTCTTTACCGTGGGCGGGGTCTTTATTTGTGTTGTGGCAGGGTCTTTAGTTGTGATGTGGGCGGGATCCTTAGTTGTGATGTGGGTGGTGTCTTTAGTTGTGATGTGGGCGGGGTCTTTAGTTGTGTTGTGGGCGGGTCTTTAGTTGTGATGTGGGCGCAGTCTTTAGGTGTGATGTGGGCGGAGACTTTCGTTGTGATGTGGGCAGTGTCTTTAGTTGTGATGTGGGCGGTGTCTTTCGTTGTGATGTGGGCGGGATCCTTAGTTGTGATGTGGGTGGGGTCTATAGTTGTGATGTGGGCGCGGTCTTTAGGTGTGATGTGGGTGGGTATTTAGTGGTGATGTGGGCAGGGTCTTTAGTTGTGTTGTCGGTGGGGTCTTTAGTTGTGATTTGGGCGCGGTCTTTAGTTGAGATATGGGCGGTGTCCTTAGTTGTGTTGTGGGCGGGGTCTTTATTTGTGATGTGGGCGGGGTCCTCAGTTGTGATGTGGGCGAGTCTTTACTTGTGATGTGGCCGGGGTTTTTAGTTGTGATGTGGGCGGGGTCTTTAGTTGTGTTGTCGGCGGGGTCTTTAGTTGTGATGTGTGCAGGGTGTTTAGTTGTGATGTGGGCGGGGTCTTTAGTTGTGATGTGGTTGAGGTGTTTAGTTGTGTTGTGGCTGTGTGCATAAGTTGTGATTTGGGCGGGATCTTTATTTGTGTTGTGGGCGGGGTCTTTAGTTGTGTTGTGGGCGGGGTCTTTAGTTGTGATGTGGGTGAGGTCTTTAGTTGTGATGTGGGCGGGTCTTTAGTGGTGATGTGGGCAGCGTCTTTAGTTGTGTTGTGGGCGGGGTCTTTAGTTGTGATGTGGACGAGGTCTTTAGTTGTGATGTGGGCGGGGTCATTAGTTGTGTTGTGGGGGGGGTCTTTAGTTGTGATGTGTGCGGGGTCTTTAGTTGTAATGTGGCCGGGGTCTTTCGTTGTGTTGTGGGTGGGGTCTTTACCGTGGGCGGGGTCTTTATTTGTGTTGTGGGCGGGTCATTAATTCTGATATGGGTGGGGTCTTTAGTTGTGTTGTGGGCGGGGTCTTCAGTTGTGTTGTGGGCGGGGTCTTTAGTTGTGTTGTGGGCGGGTCTTTAGTGGTAATGTGGGCGGGGTGTTTAGTTGTGTTGTGGGCGGGTCTTTAGTTATGTTGTGGGCGGGGTCTTTAGTTCTGATGTGGGCGGTGCCTTTCGTTGTCATGTGAGCGGGGTCTTTCGTTGTGATGTGGGTGCGGTCTTTAGTTCTGATGTGGGTGAGGTCTTTTGTTTTGTTGTGGGCGGGGCCTTTCGTTGTGTTGTAGCTGGGGTCTTTGGATGTGATGTGGGCGGGGCCTTTAGTTGTGTTGTAGGTGGGGTCTTTAGTTGTGATGTGGGCGGGGTCCTCAGTTGTGATGTGGGCGAGTCTTTAGTTGTGATGTGGGCGGGGTCTTTTGTGGTGAAGTGGGCGGGTCTTTAGTTGTGTTGTGGGCGGGTTCTTCAGTTGTGATGTGGAGGAGGTATTTAGTTTTGATGTGGGCGGGGTCTTTAGTTGTGTTGTGGGTGGGGTGTTTAGTTGTGATTTGGGCGGGGTCTTTAGTTGTGATGTGGGCAGAGACTTTAGTTCTGATGTGGGCAGGGTCTTTAGTTGTGATGTGGGCGGGGTATTTTGTTGTGATGTGGGCGGGATCCTTAGTTGTGATGTGGGCGGGGTCTTTAGTTGTGTTGTGGACGGGGTCTTTACTTGTGATGTGGGCGGGGTCTTTAGTTGCGATGTGGCCGGCGTTTTTAGTTGTGATGTGGGCGGGGTCTTTAGTTTTGTTCTGGGTGGGGTCTTTAGTTGTGATGTGTGCAGGGTGTTTAGTTGTGATGTGGGCGGGGTCTTTATTTGTGATGTGGGCGGCATGTTTAGTTGTGATGTAGGCGGGGTCTTTAGTTGTGTTGTGGGCGGGGTCTTTTGTTGTGAAGTGGGCGGGGTCTTTAGTTGTGATGTGGGCGGGGTCTTTACTTGTGATGTGGCCGGGGTTTTTAGTTGTGATGTGGGCGGGGTCTTTAGTTGTGTTGTCGGCGGGGTCTTTAGTTGTGATGTGTGCAGGGTGTTTAGTTGTGATGTGGGCGGGGTCTTTATTTGTGATGTGGGCGGCATGTTTAGTTGTGATGTAGGCGGGGTCTTTAGTTGTGTTGTGGGCGGGGTCTTTTGTTGTGAAGTGGGCGGGGTCTTTAGTTGTGATGTGGGCAGGGTCTTTAGTTGTGATGTGGGTGGGTGCTTTAGGTGTGATTTGGGAGGGATCTTTATTTGTGTTGTGGGCGGGGTCTTTAGTTGTGTTGTGGAAGGGTCTTTAGTTGTGATGTGGGCGGAGCCTTTAGTTGTGATGTGGGCAGGGTCTTCAGTTGTGATGTGGGTGAGGTCTTTAGTTGTGATGTGGGCGGGGTCTTTAGTTGTGATGTGGGCGGGTCTTTAGTTATGATGTGGGCGGGGTCTTTAGTTGTGTTTTGGGCGTGGTCTTTAGTTGTGATGTGGACGAGGTCATTAGTTGTGATGTGGGCGGGGCCTTCAGTTTTGTTGTGGGTGGGGTCTTTAGTTGTGATTTGGCCGGGGTCTTTAGTTGTGATGTGGGCGGAGACTTTCGTTGTGATGTGGGCAGTGTCTTTAGTTGTGATGTGGGTGGTGTCTTTAGTTGTGATGTGGGCGGGATCCTCAGTTGTGATGTGGGTGGGGTCTTTAGTTGTGATGTGGGCGGGGTCTTTAATTGTGTTGTGGGCGGGTCTTTAGTTGTGATGTGGATTGCGTCTTCAGCTGTGTTGTGGGCGAGGTGTTTAGTGTTGTTGTGGGCGGGGCCTTTAGTTGTGTTGTGGGCGGATCTTTAATTGTGAAGTGGGGGGTCTTTAGTTGTGTTGTGGATGGGGTCTTTAATGGTGTTTTGGGCGGGGTCTTTAGTTGTGTTGTGGGTGGGGTCTTTAGTGTGGGCGGGGTCTTTATTTGTGTTGTGGGCGGGTCTTTAATTGTGTATGTGGGTGGGGTCTTTAGCTGTGTTCTGGGCGGGGTCTTCAGTTGTGTTGTGGGCGGGGTCTTTAGTTGTGTTGTGGGCGGGTCTTTAGTGGTAGTGTGGGCGGGGTGTTTAGTTGTGTTGTGGGCGGGTCTTTAGTTGTGTTGTGGGCGGGGTCTTTAGTTCTAATGTGGGCGGTGCCTTTCGTTGTCATGTGGGCGGGGTCTTTAGTTGTGATGTGGGTGCGGTCTTTAGTTCTGATGTGGGTGAGGTCTTTCGTTTTGTTGTGGGCGGGGCCTTTAGTTGTGTTGTAGGTGGGGTCTTTGAATGTGATGTGGGCGGGGTCTTTCGTTGTGTTGTGGGTGGGGTCTTTTGTTGTGATGTGGAAGGGGTCTTTAGTGTTGTTGTGGGCGGGGTCTTTAGTTGTGTTGTGGGCGGATCTTTAGCTGTGATGTGGGGGATCTTTAGCTGTGATGTGGGGGTCTTTAGTGTGGGCGGGGTATTTATTTGTGTGGTGGGCGGGTCTTTAATGGTGATGTGGGTGGGGCCTTTAGTTGTGTTGTGGGCGGGGTCTTCAGTTGTGTTGTGGGCAGTGTCTTTAGTTGTGTTGTGGGTGGGGTCTTTAGTTGTGATGTGGGCAGAGTCTTTAGTTGTGATGTGGCGGGGTCTTTAGTTGTGATGTGGGTGAGGTCTTCAGTTGTGATGTGGGCGGAGTCTTAAGTTGCGATGTGGGCGGGTCTTTAGTTGTGATGTGGGCGGGGTCTTTAGTTTTGTTCTGGGTGGGGTCTTTAGTTGTGATGTGGGCGGGGTCTTTAGTTGTGTTGTGGGCGGGGTCTTTTGTTGTGATGTGGGCGGTGTCTTTAGTTATGTTGTGGGCGGGGTCTTTAGTTGTGTTGTGGACGGGGTCATTAGTTGTGATGTGGGTGGTGTCTTTAGTTGTGATGTGGGCGGGGTCTTTAGTTATGTTGTGGGCGGGGTCTTTAGTTGGGTTGTGGATGGGGTCTTTAGTTGTGATGTGTGCAGGGTGTTTAGTTGTGATTTGGGCGGGGTCTTTATTTGTGATGTGGGTGGGATGTTTAGTTGTGATGTAGGCGGGGTCTTTAGTTGTGTTGTGGGTGGGGTCTTTTGTTGTGAAGTGGGCGGGGTCTTTAGTTGTGATGTGGGCAGGGTCTTTAGTTGTGATGTGGGCGGGGTCTTTACTTGTGATGTGGCCGGGGTGTTTAGTGTTGTTGTGGGCGGGGTCTTTAGTTGTGTTGTGGGCGGATCTTT
The DNA here is from genome assembly GCF_052327205.1 of Somniosus microcephalus. Taxonomy (NCBI): domain Eukaryota; kingdom Metazoa; phylum Chordata; class Chondrichthyes; order Squaliformes; family Somniosidae; genus Somniosus; species Somniosus microcephalus. Next base: position 84,180,879 of record NC_140994.1, on the reverse strand, counting down.
AATTGTGAAGTGGGGGGTCTTTAGTTGTGTTGTGGATGGGGTCTTTAATGGTGTTTTGGGCGGGGTCTTTAGTTGTGTTGTGGGTGGGGTCTTTAGTGTGGGCAGGGTCTTTATTTGTGTTGTGGGCGGGTCTTTAATTGTGTATGTGGGTGGGGTCTTTAGCTGTGTTGTGGGCGGCGTCTTCAGTTGTGTTGTGGGCGGGGTCTTTAGTTGTGTTGTGGGCGGGTCTTTAGTGGTAGTGTGGGCGGGGTGTTTAGTTGTGTTGTGGGCGGGTCTTTAGTTGTGTTGTGGGCGGGGTCTTTAGTTCTAATGTGGGCGGTGCCTTTTGTTGTCATGTGGGCGGGGTCTTTAGTTGTGATGTGGGTGCGGTCTTTAGTTCTGATGTGGGTGAGGTCTTTCGTTTTGTTGTGGGCGGGGCCTTTAGTTGTGTTGTAGGTGGGGTCTTTGAATGTGATGTGGGCGGGGTCTTTAGTTGTGTTGTGGGCGGGGTCTTTAGTGGTGTTGTGGGCGGGGTCTTTAGTTGTGTTGTGGGCGGGTCTTTAGTTGTGTTGTGGGTGGGGTCTTTAGTGGTGTTGTGGGCGGGGTCTTTAGTTGTGTTGTGGGCGGATCTTTAGCTGTGATGTGGGGGGTCTTTAGTTGTGTTGTGGGTGGGGTCTTTAGTGTGGGCGGGGTATTTATTTGTGTTGTGGGCGTGTCTTTAATGGTGATGTGGGTGGGGCCTTTAGTTGTGTTGTGGGCGGGGTCTTCAGTTGTGTTGTGGGCAGTGTCTTTAGTTGTGTTGTGGGTGGGGTCTTTAGTTGTGATGTGGGCAGAGTCTTTAGTTGTGATGTGACGGGGTCTTTAGTTGTGATGTGGGTGAGGTCTTTAGTTGTAATGTGGGCGGAGTCTTAAGTTGCGATGTGGGCGGGTCTTTAGTTGTGATGTGGGCGGGTCTTTAGTTGTGATGTGGGCGGGGTCTTTAGTTTTGTTCTGGGTGCGGTCTTTAGTTGTGATGTGGGCGGGGTCTTTAGTTGTGTTGTGGGCGGGGTCTTTTGTTGTGATGTGGGTGGTGTCTTTAGTTATGTTGTGGGCGGGGTCTTTAGTTGTGTTGTGGACGGGGTCATTAGTTGTGATGTGGGTGGTGTCTTTAGTTGTGATGTGGGCGGGGTCTTTAGTTATGTTGTGGGCGGGGTCTTTAGTTGGGTTGTGGACGGGGTCTTTAGTTGTGATGTGTGCAGGGTGTTTAGTTGTGATTTGGGCGGGGTCTTTATTTGTGATATGGGCGGGATTTTCAGTTGTGATGTAGGCGGGGTCTTTAGTTGTGTTGTGGGTGGGGTCTTTTGTTGTGAAGTGGGCGGGGTCTTTAGTTGTGATGTGGGCAGGGTCTTTAGTTGTGATGTGGGCAGGGTCTTTACTTGTGATGTGGCCGGGGTTTTTAGTTGTGATGTGGACGGGGTCTTTAGTTGTATTGTCGGCGGGGTCTTTAGTTGTGATGTGTGCAGGGTGTTTAGTTGTGATGTGGGCGGGGTCTTTATTTGTGATGTGGGCGGGATGTTTAGTTGTGATGTAGGCGGGGTCTTTAGTTGTGATGTTGGCAGGGCCTTTAGCTGTGATGTGGGTGGGTGCTTTAGGTGTGGTTTGGGCGGGATCTTTATTTGTGTTGTGGGTGGGGTCTTTAGTTGTGATGTGGTGGGGTCTTTAGTTGTGATGTGGGCGGGGTCTTTATTTGTGTTGTGGGTGGGGTCTTTAGTTGTGATGTGTGCAGTGTCTTTAGTTGTGATGTGGGTGAGGTCTTTAGTTCTGATGTGGGCGGAGTCTTAAGTTGCGATGTGGGCGGGTCTTTAGTTGTGATGTGGGCGGGGTCTTTAGTTTTGTTCTGGGTGGGGTCTTTAGTTGTGATGTGGGCGGGGTCTTTAGTTGTGTTGTGGGCGGGGTCTTTTGTTGTGATGTGGGCGGTGTCTTTTGTTATGTTGTGGGCGGGGTCTTTAGTTGTGTTGTGGACGGGGTCATTAGTTGTGATGTGGGTGGTGTCTTTAGTTGTGATGTGGGCGGTGTCTTTAGTTGCAATGTGGGCGGGGTCTTTAGTTGTGATGTGGGCGGGGTCTTTACTTGTGATGTGGCTGGGGTTTTTAGTTGTGATGTGGGCGGGGTCTTTAGTTGTGTTGTAGGCGGGGTCTGTAGTTGTGATGAGTGCAGGGTGTTTAGTTGTGATGTGGGCGGGGTCTTTATTTGTGATGTGGGCGGGATGTTTAGTTGTGATGTAGGCGGGGTCTTTCGTTGTGTTGTGGGCGGAGTCTTTTGTTGTGAAGTGGGCGGGGTCTTTAGTTGTGATGTGGGTGGGTGCTTTAGGAGTGATTTGGGAGGGATCTTTATTTGTGTTGTGGGCGGGGTCTTTAGTTGTGTTGTGGAAGGGGTCTTTAGTTGTGATGTGGGTGGCGTCTTTAGTTGTGATGTGGGCGCTGTCTTTAGTTGTGATGTGGGCAGGGTCTTCAGTTGTGATGTGGGTGAGGTCTTTAGTTATGATGTGGGCGGGGTCTTTAGTTGTGTTTTGGGCGTGGTCTTTAGTTGTGATGTGGACGAGGTCATTAGTTGTGATGTGGGCGGGGTCTTTAGTTGTGATGTGGGCGGGGTCTTTAGTTGTGATGTGGGCGGGGTGTTTAGTTGTGATGTGGGCGGGGTCTTTAGTTGTGATGTGGGCGGGTCTTTAGTTATGATGTGGGCGGGGTCTTTAGTTGTGTTTTGGGCGTGGTCTTTAGTTGTGATGTGGACGAGCTCATTAGTTGTGATGTGGGCGGCGTCTTCAGTTGTGTTGTGGGCGGGGTCTTTAGTTGTGTTGTGGACGAGCTCATTAGTTGTGATGTGGGCGGGGTCTTTAGTTGTGTTGTGGGTGGGGTCTTTAATTGTGATGTTGGCAGGGTCTTTAGTTGTGATGTGGGCGGACACTTTCGTTGTGATGTGGGCAGTGTCTTTAGTTGTGATGTGGGTGGGGTCTTTAGTTCTGATGTGGGCGGGGTCTTTAGTTGTGTTGTGGGCGGGTCTTTAGTTGTGATGTGGGCGTGGTCTTTAGGTGTGATGTGGGCGGAGACTTTCGTTGTGATGTGGGCAGTGTCTTCAGTTGTGATGTGGGCGGTGTCTTTAGTTGTGATGTGGGCGGGATCCTTAGTTGTGATGTGGGTGGGGTCTACAGTTGTGATGTGGGCGGGGTCTTTAGTTGTGTTGTGGGCGGGTCTTTAGTAGTGATGTGGGCGCGGTCTTTAGGTGTGATGTGGGTGGGTATTTAGTGGTGATGTGGGCAGGGTCTTTAGTTGTGTTGTCGGTGGGGTCTTTAGTTGTGATTTGGGCGCGGTCTTTAGTTGAGATATGGGCGGTGTCCTTAGTTGTGTTGTGGGCGGGGTCTTTATTTGTGATGTGGGCGGGGTCCTCAGTTGTGATGTGGGCGAGTCTTTAGTTGTGATGTGGGCGGGGTCTTTTGTGGTGAAGTGGGCGGGTCTTTAGTTGTGTTGTGGGCGGGTTCTTTAGTTGTGATGTGGAGGAGGTCTTTAGTTTTGATGTGGGCGGGGTCTTTAGTTGTGTTGTGGGTGGGGTGTTTAGTTGTGATTTGGGCGGGGTCTTTAGTTGTGATGTGGGCAGAGACTTTAGTTCAGATGTGGGCAGGGTCTTTAGTTGTGATGTGGGCGGGGTATTTTGTTGTGATGTGGGCGGGTTCCTTAGTTGTGATGTGGGCGGGGTCTTTAGTTGTGATGTGGGCGGGGTCTTTAGTTGTGTTGTGGGCGGGGTCTTTACTTGTGATGTGGGCGGGGTCTTTAGTTGTGATGTGGGTGGGTTCTTTAGTTGTGATTTGGCCGGGGTCTTCAGTTTTGTTGTGGGTGGGTTCTTTAGTTGTGATTTGGCCGGGGTCTTCAGTTGTGATGTGGGCGGAGACTTTCGTTGTGATGTGGGCAGTGTCTTTAGTTGTGATGTGGGTGGTGTCTTTAGTTGTGATTTGGCGGGATCCTTAGTTGTGATGTGGGTGGGGTCTTTAGTTGATGTGGGCGGGGTCTTTAGTTGTGTTGTGGGCGGATCTTTAGTTGTGATGTGGGGGGTCTTTAGTTGTGTTGTGGGCGGGGTCTTCAGTTGTGTTGTGGGCGGGGTCTTCAGTTGTGTTGTGGGCGGGTCTTTAGTGGTAGTGTGGGCGGGGTGTTTAGTTGTATTGTGGGCGGGTCTTTAGTTGTGTTGTGGGCGGTGCCTTTCGTTGTCATGTGGGCGGGGTCTTTAGTTGTGATGTGGGTGCGGTCTTTAGTTCTGATGTGGGTGAGGTCTTTCGTTTTGTTGTGGGCGGGGCCTTTAGTTGTGTTGTAGGTGGGGTCTTTGAATGTGATGTGGGCGGGGTCTTTAGTTGTGTTGTGGGTGGGGTCTTTTGTTGTGATGTGGAAGGGGTCTTTAGTGGTGTTGTGGGCGGGGTCTTTAGTTGTGTTGTGGGCGGATCTTTAGCTGTGATGTGGGGGATCTTTAGCTGTGATGGGGGTCTTTAGTGTGGGCGGGGTATTTATTTGTGTTGTGGGCGGGTCTTTAATGGTGATGTGGGTGGGGCCTTTAGTTGTGTTGTGGGCGGGGTCTTCAGTTGTGTTGTGGGCAGTGTCTTTAGTTGTGTTGTGGGTGGGGTCTTTAGTTGTGATGTGGGCAGAGTCTTTAGTTGTGATGTGGGCGGGGTCTTCAGTTGTGTTGTGGGCAGTGTCTTTAGTTGTGTTGTGGGTGAGGTCTTTAGTTGTGATGTGGGCGGAGTCTTAAGTTGCGATGTGGGCGGGTCTTTAGTTGTGATGTGGGCGGGGTCTTTAGTTGTGTTGTGGGCGGGGTTTTTTGTTGTGATGTGGGCGGTGTCTTTAGTTATGTTGTGGGCGGGGTCTTTAGTTATGTTGTGGGCGGGGTCTTTAGTTGTGTTGTGGACGGGGTCATTAGTTGTGATGTGGGTGGTGTCTTTAGTTGTGATGTGGGCGGGGTCTTTAGTTATGTTGTGGGCGGGGTCTTTAGTTGGGTTGTGGACGGGGTCTTTAGTTGTGATGTGTGCAGGGTGTTTAGTTGTGATTTGGGCGGGGTCTTTATTTGTGATGTGGGCGGGATGTTTAGTTGTGATGTAGGCGGGGTCTTTAGTTGTGTTGTGGGTGGGGTCTTTTGTTGTGAAGTGGGCGGGGTCTTTAGTTGTGATGTGGGCGGGGTCTTTAGTTGTGATGTGGGCGGGGTCTTTACTTGTGATGTGGCCGGGGTGTTTAGTGTTGTTGTGGGCGGGGTCTTTAGTTGTGTTGTGGGCGGATCTTTAATTGTGAAGTGGGGGGTCTTTAGTTGTGTTGTGGATGGGGTCTTTAATGGTGTTTTGGGCGGGGTCTTTAGTTGTGTTGTGGGTGGGGTCTTTAGTGTGGGCGGGGTCTTTATTTGTGTTGTGGGCGGGTCTTTAATTGTGTATGTGGGTGGGGTCTTTAGCTGTGTTGTGGGCGGGGTCTTCAGTTGTGTTGTGGGCGGGGTCTTTAGTTGTGTTGTGGGCGGGTCTTTAGTTGTGTTGTGGGCGGGGTCTTTAGTTCTAATGTGGGCGGTGCCTTTCGTTGTCATGTGGGCGGGGTCTTTAGTTGTGATGTGGGTGCGGTCTTTAGTTCTGATGTGGGTGAGGTCTTTCGTTTTGTTGTGGGCGGGGCCTTTAGTTGTGTTGTGGATGGGGTCTTTGAATGTGATGTGGGCGGGGTCTTTAGTTGTGTTGTGGGTGGGGTCTTTTGTTGTGATGTGGAAGGGGTCTTTAGTTGTGTAGTGGGCGGGGTCTTTAGTGGTGTTGTGGGCGGGGTCTTTAGTTGTGTTGTGGGCGGATCTTTAGCTGTGATGTGGGGGGTCTTTAGTTGTGTTGTGGGTGGGGTCTTTAGTGTGGGCGGGGTATTTATTTGTGTTGTGGGCGGGTCTTTAATGGTGATGTGGGTGGGGCCTTTAGTTGTGTTGTGGGCGGGGTCTTCAGTTGTGTTGTGGGCAGTGTCTTTAGTTGTGTTGTGGGTGGGGTCTTTAGTTGTGATGTGGGCAGAGTCTTTAGTTGTGATGTGGCGGGGTCTTTAGTTGTGATGTGGGTGAGGTATTTAGTTGTAATGTGGGCGGAGTCTTAAGTTGCGATGTGGGCGGGTCTTTAGTTGTGATGTGGGCGGGGTCTTTAGTTTTGTTCTGGGTGGGGTCTTTAGTTGTGATGTGGGCGGGGTCTTTAGTTGTGTTGTGGGCGGGGTCTTTTGTTGTGATGTGGGCGGTGTCTTTAGTTATGTTGTGGGCGGGGTCATTAGTTGTGATGTGATTGGTGTCTTTAGTTGTTTGGTGGGCGGGGTCTTTAGTTGTGTTGTGGACGGGGTCATTAGTTGTGATGTGATTGGTGTCTTTAGTTGTTTGGTGGGCGGGGTCTTTAGTTAAGTTGTGGGCGGGGTCTTTAGTTGGGTTGTGGACGGGGTCTTTAGTTGTGATGTGTGCAGGGTGTTTAGTTGTGATTTGGGCGGAGTCTTTATTTGTGATATGGGCGGGATTTTCAGTTGTGATGTAGGCAGGGCCTTTAGTTGTGTTGTGGGTGGGGTCTTTTGTTGTGAAGTGGGCGGGGTCTTTAGTTGTGATGTGGGCAGGGTCTTTAGTTGTGATGTGGGCGGGGTCTTTACTTGTGATGTGGCCGGGGTTTTTAGTTGTGATGTGGACGGGGTCTTTAGTTGTATTGTCGGCGGGGTCTTTAGTTGTGATGTGTGCAGGGTGTTTAGTTGTGATGTGGGCGGGGTCTTTATTTGTGATGTGGGCGGGATGTTTAGTTGTGATGTAGGCGGGGTCTTTAGTTATGTTGTGGGCGGGGTCTTTTGTTGTGAAGTTGGCGGGGTCTTTAGTTGTGATGTTGGCAGGGTCTTTAGCTGTGATGTGGGTGGGTGCTTTAGGTGCGATTTGGGCGGGATCTTTATTTGTGTTGTGGGTGGGATCTTTAGTTGTGATGTGGGAAGGGTCTTTAGTTGTGATGTGGTGGGGTCTTTAGTTGTGATGTGGGCGGGGCCTTTATTTGTGTTGTGGGTGGGGTCTTTAGTTGTGATGTGTGCAGTGTCTTTAGTTGTGATGTGGGTGAGGTCTTCAGTTGTGATGTGGGCGGAGTCTTAAGTTGCGATGTGGGCGGGTCTTTAGTTGTGATGTGGGCGGGGTCTTTAGTTTTGTTCTGGGTGGGGTCTTTAGTTGTGATGTGGGCGGGGTCTTTAGTTGTGTTGTGGGCGGGGTCTTTTGTTGTGATGTGGGCGGTGTCTTTAGTTATGTTGTGGGCGGGGTCTTTAGTTGTGTTGTGGACGGGGTCATTAGTTGTGATGTGGGTGGTGTCTTTAGTTGTGATGTGGGCGGGGTCTTTAGTTGTGTTGTGGGCGGGGTCTTTTGTTGTGAAGTGGGCGGGGTCTTTAGTTGTGATGTGGGCAGGGTCTTTAGTTGTGATGTGGGTGGGTGCTTTAGGTGTGATTTGGGAGGGATCTTTATTTGTGTTGTGGGCGGGGTCTTTAGTTGTGTTGTGGAAGGGTCTTTAGTTGTGATGTGGGCGGAGTCTTTAGTTGTGATGTGGGCGCTGTCTTTAGTTGTGATGTGGGCAGGGTCTTCAGTTGTGATGTGGGTGAGGTCTTTAGTTGTGATGTGGGCGGGGTCTTTAGTTGTGATGTGGGCGGGTCTTTAGTTATGATGTGGGCGGGGTCTTTAGTTGTGTTTTGGGCGGGGTCTTTAGTTGTGTTTTGGGCGTGGTCTTTAGTTGTGATGTGGACGAGGTCATTAGTTGTGATGTGGGCGGGGTCTTCAGTTTTGTTGTGGGTGGGTTCTTTAGTTGTGATTTGGCCGGGGTCTTCAGTTTTGTTGTGGGTGGGTTCTTTAGTTGTGATTTGGCCGGGGTCTTCAGTTGTGATGTGGGCGGAGACTTTCGTTGTGATGTGGGCAGTGTCTTTAGTTGTGATGTGGGTGGTGTCTTTAGTTGTGATTTGGCGGGATCCTTAGTTGTGATGTGGGTGGGGTCTTTAGTTTGATGTGGGCGGGGTCTTTAGTTGTGTTGTGGGCGGGTCTTTAGTTGTGATGTGGATTGCGTCTTCAGCTGTGTTGTGGGCGGGGTGTTTAGTGTTGTTGTGGGCGGGGCCTTTAGTTGTGTTGTGGGCGGATCTTTAATTGTGAAGTGGGGGGTCTTTAGTTGTGTTGTGGATGGGGTCTTTAATGGTGTTTTGGGCGGGGTCTTTAGTTGTGTTGTGGGTGGGATCTTTAGTGTGGGCGGGGTCTTTATTTGTGTATGTGGGTGGGGTCTTTAGCTGTGTTGTGGGCGGGGTCTTCAGTTGTGTTGTGGGCGGGGTCTTTAGTTGTGTTGTGGGCGGGTCTTTAGTTGTGTTGTGGGCGGTGCCTTTCGTTGTCATGTGGGCGGGGTCTTTAGTTGTGATGTGGGTGCGGTCTTTAGTTCTGATGTGGGTGAGGTCTTTCGTTTTGTTGTGGGCGGGGCCTTTAGTTGTGTTGTAGGTGGGGTCTTTGAATGTGATGTGGGCGGGGTCTTTAGTTGTGTTGTGGGTGGGGTCTTTTGTTGTGATGTGGAAGGGGTCTTTAGTGGTGTTGTGGGCGGGGTCTTTAGTTGTGTTGTGGGCGGATCTTTAGCTGTGATGTGGGGGATCTTTAGCTGTGATGTGGGGGGTCTTTAGTGTGGGCGGGGTATTTATTTGTGTTGTGGGCGGGTCTTTAATGGTGATGTGGGTGGGGCCTTTAGTTGTGTTGTGGGCGGGGTCTTCAGTTGTGTTGTGGGCAGTGTCTTTAGTTGTGTTGTGGGTGGGGTCTTTAGTTGTGATGTGGGCAGAGTCTTTAGTTGTGATGTGGCGGGGTCTTTAGTTGTGATGTGGGTGAGGTCTTTAGTTGTGATGTGGGCGGAGTCTTAAGTTGCGATGTGGGCGGGTCTTTAGTTGTGATGTGGGCGGGGTCTTTAGTTGTGTTCTGGGCGGGGTCTTTTGTTGTGATGTGGGCGGTGTCTTTAGTTATGTTGTGGGCGGGGTCTTTAGTTGTGTTGTGGACGGGGTCATTAGTTGTGATGTGGGCGGGGTCTTTAGTTATGTTGTGGGCGGGGTCTTTAGTTGGGTTGTGGACAGGGTCTTTAGTTGTGATGTGTGCAGGGTGTTTAGTTGTGATTTGGGCGGGGTCTTTATTTGTGATGTGGGCGGGATGTTTAGTTGTGATGTGGGCGGGGTCTTTAGTTGTGTTGTGGGCGGGGTCTTTTGTTGTGATGTGGGCGGTGTCTTTAGTTATGTTGTGGGCGGGGTCATTAGTTGTGATGTGATTGGTGTCTTTAGTTGTTTGGTGGGCGGGGTCTTTAGTTGTGTTGTGGACGGGGTCATTAGTTGTGATGTGATTGGTGTCTTTAGTTGTTTGGTGGGCGGGGTCTTTAGTTATGTTGTGGGCGGGGTCTTTAGTTGGGTTGTGGACGGGGTCTTTAGTTGTGATGTGTGCAGGGTGTTTAGTTGTGATTTGGGCGGAGTCTTTATTTGTGATATGGGCGGGATTTTCAGTTGTGATGTAGGCAGGGCCTTTAGTTGTGTTGTGGGTGGGGTCTTTTGTTGTGAAGTGGGCGGGGTCTTTAGTTGTGATGTGGGCAGGGTCTTTAGTTGTGATGTGGGCGGGGTCTTTACTTGTGATGTGGCCGGGGTTTTTAGTTGTGATGTGGACGGGGTCTTTAGTTGTATTGTCGGCGGGGTCTTTAGTTGTGATGTGTGCAGGGTGTTTAGTTGTGATGTGGGCGGGGTCTTTATTTGTGATGTGGGCGGGATGTTTAGTTGTGATGTAGGCGGGGTCTTTAGTTATGTTGTGGGCGGGGTCTTTTGTTGTGAAGTTGGCGGGGTCTTTAGTTGTGATGTTGGCAGGGTCTTTAGCTGTGATGTGGGTGGGTGCTTTAGGTGCGATTTGGGCGGGATCTTTATTTGTGTTGTGGGTGGGATCTTTAGTTGTGATGTGGGAAGGGTCTTTAGTTGTGATGTGGTGGGGTCTTTAGTTGTGATGTGGGCGGGGCCTTTATTTGTGTTGTGGGTGGGGTCTTTAGTTGTGATGTGTGCAGTGTCTTTAGTTGTGATGTGGGTGAGGTCTTCAGTTGTGATGTGGGCGGAGTCTTAAGTTGCGATGTGGGCGGGTCTTTAGTTGTGATGTGGGCGGGGTCTTTAGTTTTGTTCTGGGTGGGGTCTTTAGTTGTGATGTGGGCGGGGTCTTTAGTTGTGTTGTGGGCGGGGTCTTTTGTTGTGATGTGGGCGGTGTCTTTAGTTATGTTGTGGGCGGGGTCTTTAGTTGTGTTGTGGACGGGGTCATTAGTTGTGATGTGGGTGGTGTCTTTAGTTGTGATGTGGGCGGGGTCTTTAGTTGTGTTGTGGGCGGGGTCTTTTGTTGTGAAGTGGGCGGGGTCTTTAGTTGTGATGTGGGCAGGGTCTTTAGTTGTGATGTGGGTGGGTGCTTTAGGTGTGATTTGGGAGGGATCTTTATTTGTGTTGTGGGCGGGGTCTTTAGTTGTGTTGTGGAAGGGTCTTTAGTTGTGATGTGGGCGGAGTCTTTAGTTGTGATGTGGGCGCTGTCTTTAGTTGTGATGTGGGCAGGGTCTTCAGTTGTGATGTGGGTGAGGTCTTTAGTTGTGATGTGGGCGGGGTCTTTAGTTGTGATGTGGGCGGGTCTTTAGTTATGATGTGGGCGGGGTCTTTAGTTGTGTTTTGGGCGGGGTCTTTAGTTGTGTTTTGGGCGTGGTCTTTAGTTGTGATGTGGACGAGGTCATTAGTTGTGATGTGGGCGGGGTCTTCAGTTTTGTTGTGGGTGGGTTCTTTAGTTGTGATTTGGCCGGGGTCTTCAGTTTTGTTGTGGGTGGGTTCTTTAGTTGTGATTTGGCCGGGGTCTTCAGTTGTGATGTGGGCGGAGACTTTCGTTGTGATGTGGGCAGTGTCTTTAGTTGTGATGTGGGTGGTGTCTTTAGTTGTGATTTGGCGGGATCCTTAGTTGTGATGTGGGTGGGGTCTTTAGTTTGATGTGGGCGGGGTCTTTAGTTGTGTTGTGGGCGGGTCTTTAGTTGTGATGTGGATTGCGTCTTCAGCTGTGTTGTGGGCGGGGTGTTTAGTGTTGTTGTGGGCGGGGCCTTTAGTTGTGTTGTGGGCGGATCTTTAATTGTGAAGTGGGGGGTCTTTAGTTGTGTTGTGGATGGGGTCTTTAATGGTGTTTTGGGCGGGGTCTTTAGTTGTGTTGTGGGTGGGATCTTTAGTGTGGGCGGGGTCTTTATTTGTGTATGTGGGTGGGGTCTTTAGCTGTGTTGTGGGCGGGGTCTTCAGTTGTGTTGTGGGCGGGGTCTTTAGTTGTGTTGTGGGCGGGTCTTTAGTTGTGTTGTGGGCGGTGCCTTTCGTTGTCATGTGGGCGGGGTCTTTAGTTGTGATGTGGGTGCGGTCTTTAGTTCTGATGTGGGTGAGGTCTTTCGTTTTGTTGTGGGCGGGGCCTTTAGTTGTGTTGTAGGTGGGGTCTTTGAATGTGATGTGGGCGGGGTCTTTAGTTGTGTTGTGGGTGGGGTCTTTTGTTGTGATGTGGAAGGGGTCTTTAGTGGTGTTGTGGGCGGGGTCTTTAGTTGTGTTGTGGGCGGATCTTTAGCTGTGATGTGGGGGATCTTTAGCTGTGATGTGGGGGGTCTTTAGTGTGGGCGGGGTATTTATTTGTGTTGTGGGCGGGTCTTTAATGGTGATGTGGGTGGGGCCTTTAGTTGTGTTGTGGGCGGGGTCTTCAGTTGTGTTGTGGGCAGTGTCTTTAGTTGTGTTGTGGGTGGGGTCTTTAGTTGTGATGTGGGCAGAGTCTTTAGTTGTGATGTGGCGGGGTCTTTAGTTGTGATGTGGGTGAGGTCTTTAGTTGTGATGTGGGCGGAGTCTTAAGTTGCGATGTGGGCGGGTCTTTAGTTGTGATGTGGGCGGGGTCTTTAGTTGTGTTCTGGGCGGGGTCTTTTGTTGTGATGTGGGCGGTGTCTTTAGTTATGTTGTGGGCGGGGTCTTTAGTTGTGTTGTGGACGGGGTCATTAGTTGTGATGTGGGCGGGGTCTTTAGTTATGTTGTGGGCGGGGTCTTTAGTTGGGTTGTGGACAGGGTCTTTAGTTGTGATGTGTGCAGGGTGTTTAGTTGTGATTTGGGCGGGGTCTTTATTTGTGATGTGGGCGGGATGTTTAGTTGTGATGTGGGCGGGGTCTTTAGTTGTGTTGTGGGCGGGGTCTTTTGTTGTGATGTGGGCGGTGTCTTTAGTTATGTTGTGGGCGGGGTCTTTAGTTGTGTTGTGGACGGGGTCATTAGTTGTGATGTGGGTGGTGTCTTTAGTTGTGATGTGGGCGGGGTCTTTAGTTATGTTGTGGGCGGGGTCTTTAGTTGGGTTGTGGACGGGGTCTTTAGTTGTGATGTGTGCAGGGTGTTTAGTTGTGATTTGGGCGGGGTCTTTATTTGTGATGTGGGCGGGATGTTTAGTTGTGATGTAGGCGGGGTCTTTAGTTGTGTTGTGGGTGGGGTCTTTTGTTGTGAAGTGGGCGGGGTCTTTAGTTGTGATGTGGGCAGGGTCTTTAGTTGTGATGTGGGCGGGGTCTTTACTTGTGATGTGGCCAGGGTGTTTAGTGTTGTTGTGGGCGGGGTCTTTAGTTGTGTTGTGGGCGGATCTTTAATTGTGAAGTGGGGGGTCTTTAGTTGTGTTGTGGATGGGGTCTTTAATGGTGTTTTGGGCGGGGTCTTTAGTTGTGTTGTGGGTGGGGTCTTTATTTGTGTTGTGGGCGGGTCTTTAATTGTGTATGTGGGTGGGGTCTTTAGCTGTGTTGTGGGCGGGGTCTTCCGTTGTGTTGTGGGCGGGGTCTTCCGTTGTGTTGTGGGCGGGGTCTTTAGTTGTGTTGTGGGCGGGTCTTTAGTTGTGTTGTGGGCGGGGTCTTTAGTTCTAATGTGGGCGGTGCCTTTCGTTGTCATGTGGGCGGGGTCTTTAGTTGTGATGTGGGTGCGGTCTTTAGTTCTGATGTGGGTGAGGTCTTTCGTTTTGTTGTGGGCGGGGCCTTTAGTTGTGTTGTGGATGGGGTCTTTGAATGTGATGTGGGCGGGGTCTTGTGTTGTGGGTGGGGTCTTTTGTTGTGATGTGGAAGGGGTCTTTAGTTGTGTAGTGGGCGGGGTCTTTAGTGGTGTTGTGGGCGGGGTCTTTAATTGTGTTGTGGGCGGATCTTTAGCTGTGATGTGGGGGGTCTTTAGTTGTGTTGTGGGTGGGGTCTTTAGTGTGGGCGGGGTATTTATTTGTGTTGTGGGCGGGTCTTTAATGGTGATGTGGGTGGGGCCTTTAGTTGTGTTGTGGGCGGGGTCTTCAGTTGTGTTGTGGGCAGTGTCTTTAGTTGTGTTGTGGGTGGGGTCTTACGTTGTGATGTGGGCAGAGTCTTTAGTTGTGATGTGGCGGGGTCTTTAGTTGTGATGTGGGTGAGGTATTTAGTTGTAATGTGGGCGGAGTCTTAAGTTGCGATGTGGGCGGGTCTTTAGTTGTGATGTGGGCGGGGTCTTTAGTTTTGTTCTGGGTGGGGTCTTTAGTTGTGATGTGGGCGGGGTCTTTAGTTGTGTTGTGGGCGGGGTCTTTTGTTGTGATGTGGGCGGTGTCTTTAGTTATGTTGTGGGCGGGGTCTTTAGTTGGGTTGTGGACGGGGTCTTTAGTTGTGATGTGTGCAGGGTGTTTAGTTGTGATTTGGGCGGGGTCTTTATTTGTGATATGGGCGGGATTTTCAGTTGTGATGTAGGCGGGGCCTTTAGTTGTGTTGTGGGTGGGGTCTTTTGTTGTGATGTGGCCGGGGTTTTTAGTTGTGATGTGGACGGGGTCTTTAGTTGTATTGTCGGCGGGGTCTTTAGTTGTGATGTGTGCAGGGTGTTTAGTTGTGATGTGGGCGGGGTCTTTATTTGTGATGTGGGCGGGATGTTTAGTTGTGATGTAGGCGGGGTCTTTAGTTATGTTGTGGGCGGGGTCTTTTGTTGTGAAGTTGGCGGTGTCTTTAGTTGTGATGTTGGCAGGGTCTTTAGCTGTGATGTGGGTGGGTGCTTTAGGTGCGATTTGGGCGGGATCTTTATTTGTGTTGTGGGTGGGATCTTTAGTTGTGATGTGGGAAGGGTCTTTAGTTGTGATGTGGTGGGGTCTTTAGTTGTGATGTGGGCGGGGCCTTTATTTGTGTTGTGGGTGGGGTCTTTAGTTGTGATGTGTGCAGTGTCTTTAGTTGTGATGTGGGTGAGGTCTTTAGTTGTGATGTGGGCGTAGTCTTAAGTTGCGATGTGGGCGGGTCTTTAGTTGTGATGTGGGCGGGGTCTTTAGTTTTGTTCTGGGTGGGGTCTTTAGTTGTGATGTGGGCGGGGTCTTTAGTTGTGTTGTGGGCGGGGTCTTTTGTTGTGATGTGGACGGGGTCATTAGTTGTGATGTGGGTGGTGTCTTTAGTTGTGATGTGGGCGGGGTCTTTAGTTATGTTGTGGGCGGGGTCTTTAGTTGTGTTGTGGACGGGGTCATTAGTTGTGATGTGGGTGGTGTCTTTAGTTGTGATGTGGGTGGGTGCTTTAGGTGTGATTTGGGAGGGATCTTTATTTGTGTTGTGGGCGGGGTCTTTAGTTGTGTTGTGGAATGGTCTTTAGTTGTGATGTGGGCGGAGTCTTTAGTTGTGATGTGGGCGCTGTCTTTAGTTGTGATGTGGGCAGGGTCTTCAGTTGTGATGTGGGCGGGGTCTTTAGTTGTGATGTGGGCGGGTCTTTAGTTATGATGTGGGCGGGGTCTTTAGTTGTGTTTTGGGCGTGGTCTTTAGTTGTGATGTGGACGAGGTCATTAGTTGTGATGTGGGCGGTGTTGTGTATGTAACCGTTTACCTTTAAGGGAACTATAGAATGTAACCGTTCGCCTTTAAGAGCACTACTTTAGGGTGGCACTATCTATTGGCTCATGTATACTGTAATACCGATAGTGACCACACCAGTATATAAGGGTTGTGATACGTTAACTTGGGCAGAATCGCCCGAGCCTCTGAGTCGTAAAGACGTGTTTTATTTTGTTAACAGTGGAGTCTGTGATTATTTATAATACAACCCACAGACTTAACATTGGCGACGAGTCAGGATTCGAACCCTGCGGCAGTTGTTCCACGGCGGCTTCGTCCGAAGACAGGACGTTGAAGAGAGGTTTCAATCCTCACCAGTCTGGAACCGACAGGCTGGAAGCGACAGGCATTAGGACCCTGAAGCCTCCATAACCTCGTGGGTAAGCCGCAGCGTTGGCTGCAAAGACAGGGCGATCGCAATCCCTGATAAGAGCCGCGGTGAAACGCGTGAGCGGGTAAGCCAGAGCCCGGGAGGGAGCGAGCAAGAGCCGCGCGAGCGGGTGAGCCAGAGGCCGGGGGCCGCTTTCAAGTGCGAGGCGCAGCCGGGCCATCGATCGCATCCGCTGATAAGGCCCGCACTCGGGCTGAAAGTCAGCGTCGGGGAACGGGTGATAACCGCCATTGAAGTGGGCGGAGAGCGCCGAGAAGCGCGGGAAAACCGCCATCGAAGTGGGCGGGGAGAGCGAGAAGCGCGGGAAAGCCGCCATTTTTCGCGGGGAAACCGCTGAAGAAGAAGGAAGAAGCGGGAAACCGCCATCTTGGAAATTATTAAGAATTTCAGGAAAGTAATAAGATTTTTCAGAAAGGCTGGTGTGTTCTCAAGAAGAGAGGGAAAATAAGTATAAGTACAGCAATACTTGTGGTGTTCTCAAGAAGAGAGAAGAAAATTAATAATAAGTAAAGTAATACTTGTACTGTACTCGAAAAGAGAAGAAGATGCCTAAGCGAGGAAATATTAATGACTTTAATGCTGAAATAGAAGACTGGGCCACGTATGTGGAACGCATAGAAATATATTGCGTAGCCAACGAAATTGAGGATGACAACAAGGCAATAACTTTGTTAAATTCGATGGGAGCAAAAACATACGGGCTTTTGAAACATCTAATAGCACCAGTTAAACCAGTGGACCAGACCTTCGAAGAGATCGTAACAGTGTTGAAGGATCACTTGAACCCCACACCGTTGATGCTGGCTGAACGATTTAAATTTTACGCCAGAACCCAGAGGCAAGATGAAAGCAATGCGGAATACTTAGTCGAACTGCGTAAGCTAGCGAAATACTGCCAGTTTGGAGGGAATTTGACAGAGGCGCTGCGGGACAAGTTCGTATGCGGCTTGGCCAAAGAAGGAACGCAGAAGCGACTTCTGGAAGAAAACGACCTCACACTGGACAGGGCTGTCCTCATAGCTTCATCGCACGAAGCCGCAGCGAAAGGGACGGCGGAAATGCAGCTAAAGGCGGCGGCACTCGGGGTGGACCAAATTACAGCAAGCACTCCCAAATGCTACCGTTGTGGAAAGACAACGCACGACCAGAATCAGTGCTGGTTTAAGAACCAAGAGTGCAGGAAATGTGGCAAACTGGGTCACATCGCAAAGGTATGCAGGTCCGGAAAGAAGACCAACAAGCAAAGGAAGCCACCACCACAAGAAAAGTACAACAAGGTGCATCAGGTGGCTGAAAAGAGTTCAGACGAACAAAATTCAGACTCAGACCCAAACAGCCAGGAGTTGGATAGTCTGAGAATCCACAATGTGGGTAAAGTAAATGATCTACAGACGATCTGGGTCACACTAAAAATAGCTGGAGTCCAAGTACGAATGGAGCTGGACACGGGATCAGCTGTATCAGTCATCAACCAAAAGGACTACCACCGACTATTCTCTCACATACCCTTAAGAAATACCAAGTTCGTATTACAGACATACACGGGGCATCGCGTATACCCCATGGGGAAAATAAGAGTCAAGGTGAGAGATAGGGGTAAAGTACACCCAAGAATGAATTTGTACGTACTACCTGAGGGAGGACCACCACTTCTAGGACGGGAGTGGATCAAGAAAATAGACATGGAATGGCACTACCGACAAGCAATGACGAGTGAGGACTCGGTGCAGACAAGCAGCTCAGACTCTGAGCCGGAAGACGATAAGTCCAGCTTATGTATGAAAAACAAGGTTAACATTAACTCACAGACTAAGGTTGGAAAATCGATGGCGTGCATAAAGACAGAGAATTCTGAGTCTGTTCAAGCTACAGACATATGCATTACGGAGGAACACCGGGCTCGAACTCAACGCTATTTCAAAGTACAACAACAATTAGAACAATTAAGTTACCGCCTCGTACAAGAGATGAAAACAATGAAAAAGTTCTATGACACCGAATGGGAGAGTCTGGAAAGACAACAGAACCTACTGGCTCAAGCAGAGAGCGACCATAGAGCCATCGTGACCAATTACCGATCACATCTCCCTGATGATGTTCAGGGGTTAGAATATTTGCATGATCTAGAGATACAGCAGAAGGGCAAATCACGCTGCACTGAGGATTTTGTTCTGCAATTAGAGACGGAGCTAGTGCAGGCAAAGTTAAGAGAAGTTGAATCACAGGGTGCTCTTAAGGAGATGCAGAAACAAATCTTGGACATGGAAAAGAGAAACGCTTCTTTACCTGATGAGAATAATGTGGCCATGTTGCAAGAGGAGCTTATAGGGGCGAAACTGAAAGAAGCTAAGCAAAGGATGTTGGAACTTGAAACGCAGAACCAAATCAGCGGTAATCAGCTATGTCAAGCAGAGAAGGAGTGCAAGGGTCTACATGAGAAGGTGCAATATCTCTCAGCCCAAAATAAGGGACTACTCACTCAGTTAAATGAAAGTAAACGGGAAATGGCTGAGATGGACTGCAAGAATAAAGAAGAGTTGATGGCAGTGAGACTTCGAGAGGCAGATAGCATAGCAGCCTTGGCTGAACTCCAACAGGAAATTGCGAAAGAAACAAATGAAGAGGAATCTTCAGGAAGCCAGGATTTTATTCCAGTTCTTCTCTACGACTCCTTACAAGCAGAGTGCGAGAAGTTGAAAAAACAGTATGAACAGGCCCAGACTACAATTCTGGAGGGGGTTAACTCAGCAACCTCCGAAAAGCTAGTTTCGTTGGAAGTATATGAGCAACTAAAGGTTGAACATGAGCAAGAAGTCCAAAGGCTGCAGGAAATTCTTGAGGAGCTCAGGGCCAAGACAGACTCATCGGTAGAAGTTCCATACATAGATGAGGATGTAGAGGTGAAAGACATGGCAGAACTCATAAAAATATGGAAGGAAGCCCAAGACAAATATGAGGCGGCAATTACCGAGGTTGACCGACTTGAAGAACAGTTTCAACTGGGAATGGGCCCTGAACATGAGCTAGAGAGCATCGAGGCGCAACTTCTCCAAGCACTGGACGCCAAAGTACAAGAGGAAGAGAAGATGAAAGCATTGGAGAAAATGATGGATGAAATGGAGGAGTACGCTGAATTACGTCCAGGGGAACAGGAGAATGGGGAAACAGCTACTTCAGTAGAAGGATTAAATAGCCTGATAACGAAATCCCTGAAGGAAGGGAAAGGATTGAACGCACAAATGAGGCCAGGAGGGAAGGAAGGGCAGACATCCGAGGAAGAGCAGGATGAATATGATTGCTTGAAGAAGGGTTTTGACCTGTTGAGTGACACCGAATGTTATGAGGATGTGGTCTGCCCAAATTGTGATGGGAACTCCCAAAGTGCTGAAATCCTGAGGAAGCACTTAAGGTCTAAGGAACATAGAGAGTTGGTGGCGCTACAGATGGCAGCCGGGAAAAGAGCTCGGAGAGTTTCAAAAAGGCAGAAAAGAAAAAGAAGAAGCAGAAAATAATAACTGTTTAAAATATTATTACTTCTACTACCTCAGTCCGAACACTACGAAAGGTGCTAAATTTGTAAAATAAATCCAGGGACATTATCAAGACAGCCAGTGGGTTGTATAAGTCCGCACTGCTGGTTCAACAGGACGAAAGTACAAGCTGTTAAAAAAAAAAAAAAAAAGGCTATGGAGGATGCTGTCTGGAACGAATTAATACCAGAGACTGAATTTATGAACTGTTCCCACAGAGACTGAACCTGTAAACTGATTCCACTGAGAGTATGTTTGTAAACTGTTATATGACGTTGACTCCATCGAGAGTATATCTGCAAACTGTTTATATAAAGTTGAAGATTGTATGTTTAACGGGATTCTGTAAGTAATAAGCTAGGAAGGGAGGAGTGTTGTGTATGTAACCGTTTACCTTTAAGGGAACTATAGAATGTAACCGTTCGCCTTTAAGAGCACTACTTTAGGGTGGCACTATCTATTGGCTCATGTATACTGTAATACCGATAGTGACCACACCAGTATATAAGGGTTGTGATACGTTAACTAGGGCAGAATCGCCCGAGCCTCTGAATAGTAAAGACGTGTTTTATTTTGTTAACAGTGGAGTCTGTGATTATTTATAATACAACCCACAGACTTAACAGGCGGGGTCTTCAGTTTTGTTGTGGGTGGGTTCTTTAGTTGTGATTTGGCCGGGGTCTTCAGTTTTGTTGTGGGTGGGTTCTTTAGTTGTGATTTGGCCGGGGTCTTCAGTTGTGATGTGGGCGGAGACTTTCGTTGTGATGTGGGCAGTGTCTTTAGTTGTGATGTGGGTGGTGTCTTTAGTTGTGATTTGGCGGGATCCTTAGTTGTGATGTGGGTGGGGTCTTTAGTTTGATGTGGGCGGGGTCTTTAGTTGTGTTGTGGGCGGGTCTTTAGTTGTGATGTGGATTGCGTCTTCAGCTGTGTTGTGGGCGGGGTGTTTAGTGTTGTTGTGGGCGGGGCCTTTAGTTGTGTTGTGGGCGGATCTTTAATTGTGAAGTGGGGGGTCTTTAGTTGTGTTGTGGATGGGGTCTTTAATGGTGTTTTGGGCGGGGTCTTTAGTTGTGTTGTGGGTGGGATCTTTAGTGTGGGCGGGGTCTTTATTTGTGTTGTGGGCGGGTCTTTAATTGTGTATGTGGGTGGGGTCTTTAGCTGTGTTGTGGGCGGGGTCTTCAGTTGTGTTGTGGGCGGGGTCTTTAGTTGTGTTGTGGGCGGGTCTTTAGTGGTAGTGTGGGCGGGGTGTTTAGTTGTGTTGTGGGCGGTGCCTTTCGTTGTCATGTGGGCGGGGTCTTTAGTTGTGATGTGGGTGCGGTCTTTAGTTCTGATGTGGGTGAGGTCTTTCGTTTTGTTGTGGGCGGGGCCTTTAGTTGTGTTGTAGGTGGGGTCTTTGAATGTGATGTGGGCGGGGTCTTTAGTTGTGTTGTGGGTGGGGTCTTTTGTTGTGATGTGGAAGGGGTCTTTAGTGGTGTTGTGGGCGGGGTCTTTAGTTGTGTTGTGGGTGGATCTTTAGCTGTGATGTGGGGGATCTTTAGCTGTGATGTGGGGGGTCTTTAGTGTGGGCGGGGTATTTATTTGTGTTGTGGGCGGGTCTTTAATGGTGATGTGGGTGGGGCCTTTAGTTGTGTTGTGGGCGGGGTCTTCAGTTGTGTTGTGGGCAGTGTCTTTAGTTGTGTTGTGGGTGGGGTCTTTAGTTGTGATGTGGGCAGAGTCTTTAGTTGTGATGTGGCGGGGTCTTTAGTTGTGATGTGGGTGAGGTCTTTAGTTGTGATGTGGGCGGAGTCTTAAGTTGCGATGTGGGCGGGTCTTTAGTTGTGATGTGGGCGGGTTCTTTAGTTTTGTGCTGGGTGGGGTCTTTAGTTGTGATGTGGGCGGGGTCTTTAGTTGTGTTGTGGGCGGGGTCTTTTGTTGTGATGTGGGCGGTGTCTTTAGTTATGTTGTGGGCGGGGTCTTTAGTTGTGTTGTGGACGGGGTCATTAGTTGTGATGTGGGTGGTGTCTTTAGTTGTGATGTGGGCGGGGTCTTTAGTTATGTTGTGGGCGGGGTCTTTAGTTGGGTTGTGGACGGGGTCTTTAGTTGTGATGTGTGCAGGGTGTTTAGTTGTGATTTGGGCGGGGTCTTTATTTGTGATGTGGGCGGGATGTTTAGTTGTGATGTGGGCGGGGTCTTTAGTTGTGTTGTGGGCGGGGTCTTTTGTTGTGATGTGGGCGGTGTCTTTAGTTATGTTGTGGGCGGGGTCTTTAGTTGTGTTGTGGACGGGGTCATTAGTTGTGATGTGGGTGGTGTCTTTAGTTGTGATGTGGGCGGGGTCTTTAGTTATGTTGTGGGCGGGGTCTTTAGTTGGGTTGTGGACGGGGTCTTTAGTTGTGATGTGTGCAGGGTGTTTAGTTGTGATTTGGGCGGGGTCTTTATTTGTGATGTGGGCGGGATGTTTAGTTGTGATGTAGGCGGGGTCTTTAGTTGTGTTGTGGGTGGGGTATTTTGTTGTGAAGTGGGCGGGGTCTTTAGTTGTGATGTGGGCAGGGTCTTTAGTTGTGATGTGGGCGGGGTCTTTACTTGTGATGTGGCCGGGGTGTTTAGTGTTGTTGTGGGCGGGGTCTTTAGTTGTGTTGTGGGCGGATCTTTAATTGTGAAGTGGGGGGTCTTTAGTTGTGTTGTGGATGGGGTC
Source organism: Somniosus microcephalus (assembly GCF_052327205.1). Classification (NCBI taxonomy): domain Eukaryota; kingdom Metazoa; phylum Chordata; class Chondrichthyes; order Squaliformes; family Somniosidae; genus Somniosus; species Somniosus microcephalus. The sequence continues at coordinate 84,159,454 of NC_140994.1, read as the reverse complement.
TTTAATGGTGTTTTGGGCGGGGTCTTTAGTTGTGTTGTGGGTGGGGTCTTTAGTGTGGGCGGGGTCTTTATTTGTGTTGTGGGCGGGTCTTTAATTGTGTATGTGGGTGGGGTCTTTAGCTGTGTTGTGGGCGGGGTCTTCAGTTGTGTTGTGGGCGGGGTCTTTAGTTGTGTTGTGGGCGGGTCTTTAGTGGTAGTGTGGGCGGGGTGTTTAGTTGTGTTGTGGGCGGGTCTTTAATTGTGTATGTGGGTGGGGTCTTTAGCTGTGTTGTGGGCGGGGTCTTCAGTTGTGTTGTGGGCGGGGTCTTTAGTTGTGTTGTGGGCGGGTCTTTAGTTGTGATGTGGCGGGGTCTTTAGTTGTGATGTGGGCGGGGTCTTTTGTGGTGAAGTGGGCGGGTCTTTAGTTGTGTTGTGGGCGGGTTCTTTAGTTGTGATGTGGAGGAGGTCTTTAGTTGTGATGTGGGCGGGGTCTTTACTTGTGTTGTGGGTGGGGTCTTTAGTTATGATTTGGGCGGGGTCTTTAGTTGTGATGTGGGCAGAGACTTTAGTTGTGATGTGGGCAGGGTCTTTAGTTGTGATGTGCGCGGGGTATTTTGTTGTGATGTGGGCGGGATCATTAGTTGTGATGTGGGTGGGGTCTTTAGTTGTGATGTGGGCGGGGTCTTTAGTTGTGTTATGGGCGGGGTCTTTTGTTGTGATGTGGGCGGTGTCTTTAGTTGTGTTGTGGACGGGGTCTTTAGTTGTGATGTGGGTGGTGTCTTTAGTTGTGATGTGGGCGGGGTCTTTAGTTTTGTTGTGGGCGGGGTCTTTAGTTGTGATGTGGGCGGGGTCTTTAGTTGTGATGTGGGCGGGGTCTTTAGTTGTGATGTGGGCGGGGTCTTTACTTGTATGTGGCTGGGGTTTTTAGTTGTGATGTGGGCGGGGTCTTTAGTTGTGTTGTCGGCGGGGTCTTTAGTTGTGATGTGTGCAGGGTGTTTAGTTGTGATGTGGGCAGGGTCTTTAGTTGTGATGTGGGCGGGGTCTTTATTTGAGTTGTGGAAGGAGTCTTTAGTTGTGATGTGGGCAGGTTCTTTAGTTATGATGTGGGCGGGGTCTTTAGTTGTGTTTTGGGCGTGGTCTTTAGTTGTGATGTGGGTGGGTGTTTTAGGTGTGATTTGGGCAGGATCTTTATTTGTGTTGTGGGTGGGGTCTTTAGTTGTGATGTGGGAAGGCTCTTTAGTTGTGATGTGGTGGGGTCTTTAGTTGTGATTTGGGCGGGATCTTTATTTGTGTTGTGGGTGGGGTCTTTAGTTGTGATGTGGGAAGGCTCTTTAGTTGTGATGTGGGTGAGGTCTTTAGTTGTGATGTGGGCGGGGTCTTTAGTGTTGTTCTGGGTGGGGTCTTTAGTTGTGATGTGGGCGGGGTCTTTGTTGTGTTATGGGCGGGGTCTTTTGTTGTGCTGTGTGCGGTGTCTTTAGTTATGTTGTGGGCGGGGTCTTTAGTTGTGTTGTGGACGGGGTCTTTAGTTGTGATGTGGGTGGTGTCTTTAGTTGTGATGTGGGCGGGGTCTTTAGTTGTGTTGTGGGCGGGGTCTTTAGTTGTGATGTGGGCGGGGTCTTTAGTTGTGATGTGGGCGGGGTCTTTACTTGTATGTGGCTGGGGTTTTTAGTTGTGATGTGTGCAGGGTGTTTAGTTGTGATGTGGGTGGTGTCTTTAGTTGTGATGTGGGCGGGGTCTTTAGTTGTGTTTTGGGCGTGGTCTTCAGTTGTGATGCGGACGAGGTCATTAGTTGTGATGTGGGCGGGGTCTTTAGTTGTGTTGTGAATGGGTTCTTTAGTTGTGATTTGGGCGGGGTCTTTAGTTGTGATGTGGGCGGAGACTTTCGTTTTGATGTGGGCAGTGTCTTTAGTTGTGATGTGGGCGGTGTCTTTAGTTGTGATGTGGGCGGGATCCTTAGTTGTGATGTGGGTGGGGTCTTTAGTTGTGATGTGGGCGGGGTCTTTAGTTGTGTTGTGGGCGGGTCTTTAGTTGTGATGTGGGCGCGGTCTTTAGGTGTGATGTGGGCGGGTATTTAGTGGTGATGTGGGCAGGGACTTTAGTTGTGTTGTCGGTGGTGTCTTTAGTTGTGATGTGGGCGCGGTCTTTAGTTGAGATATGGGCGGTGTCCTTATTTGTGTTGTGGGCGGGGTCTTTATTTGTGATGTGGGCGGGGTCCTCAGTTGTGATGTGGGTGGGTCTTTAGTTGTGATGTGGGCGGGGTCTTTTGTGGTGAAGTGGGCGGGTCTTTAGTTGTGTTGTGGGCGGGTTCTTTAGTTGTGATGTGGAGGAGGTCTTTAGTTGTGATGTGGGCGGGGTCTTTAGTTGTGTTGTGGGTGGGGTCTTTAGTTATGATTTGGGCGGGGTCTTTAGTTGTGATGTGGGCAGAGACTTTAGTTGTGATGTGGGCAGGGACTTTAGTTGTGATGTGCGCGGGGTATTTTGTTGTGATGTGGGCGGGATCATTAGTTGTGATGTGGGTGGGGTCTTTAGTTGTGTTATGGGCGGGGTCTTTTGTTGTGATGTGGGCGGTGTCTTTCGTTATGTTGTGGGCGGGGTCTTTAGTTGTGTTGTGGATGGGGTCTTTAGTTGCGATGTGGGCGGGGTCTTTAGTTGTGATGTGGGCGGTGTCTTTACTTGTATGTGGCTGGGGTTTTTAGTTGTGATGTGGGCGGGGTCTTTAGTTGTGTTGTCGGCGGGGTCTTTAGTTGTGATGTGTGCAGGGTGTTTAGTTGTGATGTGGGCAGGGTCTTTAGTTGTGATGTGGGCGGGGTCTTTAGTTGTGTTTTGGGCGTGGTCTTTAGTTGTGATGTGGGTGGGTGTTTTAGGTGTGATTTGGGCGGGATCTTTATTTGTGTTGTGGGTGGGGTCTTTAGTTGTGATGTGGGAAGGCTCTTTAGTTGTGATGTGGTGGGGTCTTTAGTTGTGATGTGGGCGGGGTCTTTATTTGTGTTGTGGGTGGGGTCTTTAGTTGTGATGTGTGCAATGTCTTTAGTAGTGATGTGGGTGAGGTCTTTAGTTGTGATGTGGGCGGGGTCTTTAGTTTTGTTCTGGGTGGGGTCTTTAGTTGTGATGTGGGCGGGGTCTTTGTTGTGTTATGGGCGGGGTCTTTTGTTGTGATGTGGGCGGCGTCCTTAGTTATGTTGTGGGCGGGGTCTTTAGTTGTGTTGTGGACGGGGTCTTTAGTTGTGATGTGGGTGGTGTCTTTAGTTGTGATGTGAGCGGGGTCTTTAGTTGTGTTGTGGGCGGTGTCTTTAGTTGTGATGTGGGCGGGGTCTTTAGTTGTGATGTGGGCGGGGTCTTTACTTGTATGTGGCTGGGGTTTTTAGTTGTGATGTGTGCAGGGTGTTTAGTTGTGATGTGGGCAGGGTCTTTATTTATGATGTGGGCGGGGTCTTTAGTTGTGTTTTGGGCGTGGTCTTCAGTTGTGATGCGGAAGAGGTCATTAGTTGTGATGTGGGCGGGGTCTTTAGTTGTGTTGTGGATGGGTTCTTTAGTTGTGATTTGGGCGGGGTCTTTAGTTGTGATGTGGGCGGAGACTTTCGTTTTGATGTGGGCAGTGTCTTTAGTTGTGATGTGGGCGGTGTCTTTAGTTGTGATGTGGGTGGGGTCTTTAGTTGTGATGTGGGCGGGGTCTTTAGTTGTGATGTGGGCGCGGTCTTTAGGTGTGATGTGGGCGGGTATTTAGTGGTGATGTGGGCAGGGTCTTTAGTTGTGTTGTCGGTGGTGTCTTTAGTTGTGATGTGGGCGCGGTCTTTAGTTGAGATGTGGGGGGTGTCCTTATTTGTGTTGTGGGCGGGGTCTTTATTTGTGATGTGGGCGGGGTCCTCAGTTGTGATGTGGGTGGGTCTTTAGTTGTGATGTGGGCGGGTCTTTAGTTGTGATGTGGGCGGGGTCTTTCGTGGTGAAGTGGGCGGGTCTTTAGTTGTGTTGTGGGCGGGTTCTTTAGTTGTGATGTGGAGGAGGTCTTTAGTTGTGATGTGGGCGGGGTCTTTAGTTGTGTTGTGGGTGGGGTCTTTAGTTATGATTTGGGCGGGGTCTTTAGTTGTGATGTGGGCAGAGACTTTAGTTGTGATGTGGGCAGGGTCTTTAGTTGTGATGTGGGCGGGGTATTTTGTTGTGATGTGGGCGGGATCATTAGTTGTGATGTGGGTGGTGTCTTTAGTTGTGATGTGGGCGGGGTCTTTCGTTGTGTTGTGGGCGGGTCTTTAGTTCTGATGTGGGCGGGTATTTAGTGGTGATGTGGGCAGGGTCTTTAGTTGTGTTGTCGGTGGGGTCCTTAGTTGTGATTTGGGTGGGGTCCTTAGTTGTGATGTGGGCGGGGTCTTTATTTGTGTTGTGGGTGGGGTCTTTAGTTGTGATGTGTGCAGTGTCTTTAGTAGTGATGTGGGTGAGGTCTTTAGTTGTGATGTGGGCGGGGTCTTTAGTTTTGTTCTGGGTGGGGTCTTTAGTTGTGATGTGGGCGGGGTCTTTGTTGTGTTATGGGCGGGGTCTTTTGTTGTGATGTGGGCGGTGTCCTTAGTTATGTTGTGGGCGGGGTCTTTAGTTGTGTTGTGGACGGGGTCTTTAGTTGTGATGTGGGTGGTGTCTTTAGTTGTGATGTGAGCGGGGTCTTTAGTTGTGTTGTGGGCGGTGTCTTTAGTTGTGATGTGGGCGGGGTCTTTAGTTGTGATGTGGGCGGGGTCTTTACTTGTATGTGGCTGGGGTTTTTAGTTGTGATGTGTGCAGGGTGTTTAGTTGTGATGTGGGCAGGGTCTTTATTTATGATGTGGGCGGGGTCTTTAGTTGTGTTTTGGGCGTGGTCTTCAGTTGTGATGCGGAAGAGGTCATTAGTTGTGATGTGGGCGGGGTCTTTAGTTGTGTTGTGGATGGGTTCTTTAGTTGTGATTTGGGCGGGGTCTTTAGTTGTGATGTGGGCGGAGACTTTCGTTTTGATGTGGGCAGTGTCTTTAGTTGTGATGTGGGCGGTGTCTTTAGTTGTGATGTGGGTGGGGTCTTTAGTTGTGATGTGGGCGGGGTCTTTAGTTGTGTTGTGGGCGGGTCTTTAGTTGTGATGTGGGCGCGGTCTTTAGGTGTGATGTGGGCGGGTATTTAGTGGTGATGTGGGCAGGGTCTTTAGTTGTGTTGTCGGTGGTGTCTTTAGTTGTGATGTGGGCGCGGTCTTTAGTTGAGATGTGGGGGGTGTCCTTATTTGTGTTGTGGGCGGGGTCTTTATTTGTGATGTGGGCGGGGTCCTCAGTTGTGATGTGGGTGGGTCTTTAGTTGTGATGTGGGCGGGTCTTTAGTTGTAATGTGGGCGGTGTCTTTCGTGGTGAAGTGGGCGGGTCTTTAGTTGTGTTGTGGGCGGGTTCTTTAGTTGTGATGTGGAGGAGGTCTTTAGTTGTGATGTGGGCGGGGTCTTTAGTTGTGTTGTGGGTGGGGTGTTTAGTTATGATTTGGGCGGGGTCTTTAGTTGTGATGTGGGCAGAGACTTTAGTTGTGATGTGGGCAGGGTCTTTAGTTGTGATGTGGGCGGGGTATTTTGTTGTGATGTGGGCGGGATCATTAGTTGTGATGTGGGTGGTGTCTTTAGTTGTGATGTGGGCGGGGTCTTTCGTTGTGTTGTGGGCGGGTCTTTAGTTCTGATGTGGGCGGGCACTTTAGTTGTGATGTTGGCGGGTATTTAGTGGTGATGTGGGCAGGGTCTTTAGTTGTGTTGTCGGTGGGGTCCTTAGTTGTGATTTGGGTGGGGTCCTTAGTTGTGATGTGGGCGGGGTCTTTAGTTTTGTTGTGGGCGGGGTATTTAGTTGTGTTGTAGGCGGGCTCTTTGGATGTGAAGTGGGCGGGTCTTTAGTTGTGTTGTCGGCGGGGTCTTAGTTGTGATGTGGGCGGGGTCTTTAGTTGTGTTGTGGGCGGGGTCTTTAGTTTTGTTGTGGGCGGGGTATTTAGTTGTGTTGTGGGCGGGTCTTTAGTGGTAATGTGGGCTGCGTGTTTAGTTGTGTTGTGGGCTGGTCTTTAGTTGTGTTGTGGGTGGGGTCTTTAGTGTGGGCGGGGTCATTATTTGTGTTGTGGGCGGGTCTTTAATTGTGATGTGGGTGGGGTCTTTAGTTGTGTTGTCGGCGGGGTCTTCAGTTGTGTTGTGGGCGGGGTCTTTAGTTGTGTTGTGGGCTGGTCTTTAGTGGTAATGTGGGCGGGGTGTTTAGTTGTGATGTGGGCGGATCTTTAGTTGTGATGTGGGGGGTCTTTAGTTGTGTTGTGGGCGGGGTCTTCAGTTGTGCTGTGGGCGGGCTGTTTAGTTGTGTTGTGGGCGTGTCTTTAGTGGTGATGTGGGCAGGGTATTTAGTTCTGATGTGGGCGGTGCCTCTCATTGTCATGTGGGCGGTGTCTTTAGTTGTGATGTGGGTGGGGTCTTTAGTTTGTTTTTGGCGGGATCTTTAGTTGTGATCTGGGCGTGATCTTTCGTTGTGAAGTCGCGGGGTCTTTAGTTGTGATGTGGGTGAGGTCTTTCGTTGTGATGTGGGCAGGGACTTTAGTCGTGATGTGGGCGGGTCTTTAGTTGTGATGTGGGTGGGGTATTTAGTTTTGTTGTGGGCAGGGTCTTTAGTTGTGATGTGGGCGGTGTCATTAGTTATGTTATGGGCGGGGTCTTTAGTTGTGATGTGGGTGGGGTCTTTAATTGTGTTGTGGGCTGGGTCTTTAGATGTGATGTGGGCAGGTTCTTTAGTTGTGTTGTGGGCGGGGTCCTTAGTTGTGATGTGGGCGGGGTCTTTAGTTGTGATGTGGGCGGGGTCTTTAGTTATGTTGTGGGTGGGGTCTTTAGTTGTGATGTGGGCAGGGTCTTTAGTTGTGATGTGGCGGGGTCTTTAGTTGTGATGTGGGTGAGGCCTTTAGTTGTGATGTGGGCAGGGTCTTAAGTTGCGATGTTGGCGGGTCTTTAGTTGTGATGTGGGCGGGGTCTTTAGTTTTGTTCTGGGCGGGATCTTTAATTGTGTTGTGGGCGGGGTCTTTAGTTGTGATTTGGGCGGGATCTTTATTTGTGTTGTCGGCGGGGTCTTTAGTTGAGTTGTGGTCGGGGTCTTTAGTTGTGATGTGGGTGGTGTCTTTAGTTGTGTTGTGGGCGGGGTCTTTTGTTGGAATGTGGGCGGGGTCTGTAGTTGTGATGTGGGCTGGGTCTACAGTTGTGATGTGGGAGGGGTCTTTAGTTGTGTTGTGGGCGGGGTCTTTAGTTGTGATGTGGGCGGGTCTTTAGTTGTGATGTGGGCGGGGTCTTTAGTTGTGATGTGGGCAGGGCCTTTCGTTGTGAAGTGGGCGGGTCTTTAATTGTGTTGTGGGCGGGGTCTTTAGTTGTGATGTGGGCGGGGTCTTTAGTTGTGTTGTGGGCGGGGTCTTTAGTTTTGTTGTGGGCGGGATCTTCAGTTGTGTTGTAGGCGGGGTCTTTGGATGTGATGTGGGCGGGGTCTTTAGTTGTGTTCTGGGCGGGGTCTTTAGTGGTGTTGTGGGCGGGGTCTCTGTTGTGTTGTGGGCGGATCTTTAGTTGTGATGTGGGGTGTTTTTAGTTGTGTTGTGGGTGGGGTCTTTAGTGTGGGCGGGGTCTTTATTTGTGCTGTGGGCGGGTCTTTAATTGTGTTGTGGGCGGGGTCCTCAGTTGTGATGTGGGTGGGTCTTTAGTTGTGATGTGGGCGGGTCTTTAGTTGTAATGTGGGCGGTGTCTTTCGTGGTGAAGTGGGCGGGTCTTTAGTTGTGTTGTGGGCGGGTTCTTTAGTTGTGATGTGGAGGAGGTCTTTAGTTGTGATGTGGGCGGGGTGTTTAGTTGTGATGTGGACGGGGTCTTTAGTTGTGATTTGGGTGGGGTCTTTATTTGTGATGTGAGCGGGGTCTTTAATTGTGATGTGGCCGGGGTTTTTAGTTGTGATGTGGGCGGGATCTTTAGTTGTGTTGTGGGCGGGGTCTTTAGTTTTGATGTGGGCGGGGTCTTTAGTTGTGATTTGGGCGGGGTCTTTAGTTGTGATGTGGGCAGAGACTTCAGTTGTGATGTGGGCAGGGTCTTTAGTTGTAATGTGGGCGGGGTCTTTAGTTGTGATATGGGCGAGGTCTTTAGTTGTGATGTAGGCGGGGTCTTTAGTAGTGTTGTGGGTGGGGTCTTTAGTTGTGATGTGGGCGGTGTCTTTTGTTGTGATGTGGGCGGGGTCTTTAGATGTGATGTGGGCGTGGACTTTAGTTGTGATTTGCGTGGGGTCTTCAGTTGTGATGTGGGCATAGACTTTAGTTGTGATGTGGGCAGGGTCTTTAGTTGTGATGTGGGCGGGGTGTTTAGTTGTGATGTGGGCGGGGTCTTTAGTTGTGATGTGGGCGGGGTCTTTAGTAGTGTTGTGGGCGCGGTCTTTAGTTGTGATTTGGGCGGGGTCTTCAGTTGAGTTGTGGGTGGGGTCTTTAGTTGTGATGTGGGCGGGGTCTTTAGTTGTGATGTGGGTGGGGTCTTTAGTTGTGTTGTGGGCGGGCTCTTTAGCTGTGTTGTGGGCGGGGTCCTTAGTTGTGTTCAGGGCAGGGTCTTTAGTTGTGATGTGGGCGGGGTCTATAGTTGTGTTGTGGGCTGGGTCTTTAGTTGTGATGTGTGCGGGTTCTTTAGTTGTGTTGTGGGTGGGGTCTTTAGTTGTGATGTGGGCAGGGTCTTTAGTTGTGTTGTGGGCGGGGTCTTTAGTTGTGATGTGTGCGGGGTCTTTAGTTGTGATGTGGGCGGGGTCTTTAGTTGTGTTGTGGGTGGGATCTTTAGTTGTGTTGTGGGCAGGGTCTTTAGTTGTGATGTGGCGGGGTCTTTAGTTGTGATGTGGGTGAGGCCTTTAGTTGTGATGTGGGCGGGGTCTTAAGTTGTGATGTGGGCGGGTCTTTATTTGTGATGTGGGCGGGTCTTTATTTGTGATGTGGGCGGGATCTTTAGTTTTGTTCTGGGCCGGGTCTTTAATTGTGATGTGAGCGGGGTCTTTAGTTGTGTTGTGGGCGGGGTCTTTAGTTGTGATGTGGGCGGTGTCTTTAGTTATGTTGTGGGCGGGGTCTTTAGTTGTGTTGTGGGCGGGGTCTTTATTTGTGATGTGGGTGGTGTCTTTAGTTGTGTTGTGGGCGGGGTCTTTAGTTGTGATGTGGGTGGGGCCTTTAGTTGTGATGTGGGCGGGTCTTTAGTTGTGATGTGGGCGGGGTCTTTAGTTGTGATGTGGGCGGGGTCTTTAGTTGTGATGTGGGCAGGGTCTTTCGTTGTGAAGTGGGTGGGTCTTTGGTTGTGTTGTGGGCAGGGTCTTTAGTTGTGATGTGGGCGGTGTCTTTAGCTGTGTTGTGGGCGGGGTCTTCAGTTTTGTTGTGGGCGGGGTCTTTAGTTGTGTTGTAGGTGGGGTCTTTGGATGTGATGTGGGCAGGGTCTTTAGTTTTGTTGTGGATGGGGTCATTAGTTGTGATGTGGATGGGGTCTTTAGTTGTGTTGTGGGCGGGGTCTTTAGTGGTGTTGTTGGCGGGGTCTTTAGTTGTGTTGTGGGCGGATCTTTAGTTGTGATGTGGGGGTCTTTAGTTGTGTTGTGGGTCGGGTCTTTTGTGTGGGTGGTGTCTTTATTTGTGTTGTGGGCGGGTCTTTAGTGGTGATGTGGGCAGGGTATTTAGTTCTGATGTGGGCGGTGCCTTTCGTTGTCATGTGGGCGGCGTCTTTAGTTGTGATGTGGGAGCAGTCTTTTGTTGTGATCTGGGCGTGGTCTTTCGTTGTGAACTGGCGGGGTCTTTAGTTGTGATGTGGGTGAGGTCTTTCCTTGTGATGTGGGCGGGGTCTTTAGTTGTGATGTGGGCGGGGTATTTAGTTTTGTTGTGAGCGTGGTCTTTAGTTGTGATGTGGGTGGGGTCTTTAATTGTGTTGTGGGCGGGGCCTTTAGTTGTGATGTGGGCGCTGCCTTTAGTTATGTTGTGGGCGGGGTCTTTAGTTGTGTTGTGGGTGGGGTCTTTAGTTTTGATTTGGGCGGGATCTTTATTTTTGTTGTGGGCGGGGTCTTTAGTTGTGATTTGGGTGGGGTCTTTATTTGTGATGTAAGCGGGGTCTTTAGTTATGATTTGGCCAGGGTCTTTAGTTGTGTTGTGGGCGGTGTCCTTAGTTGTGATGTGGGCAGGGTCTTTGTTGTGATGTGGGCGGGGTATTTAGTTGTATCCTGGGCGGTGTCTTTAGTTGTGATGTGTGTGGTGTCTTTAGTTGTGTTGTGGGCGGGGTCTTTAGTTTTGATGTGGGCGGGGTCTTTAGTTGTGATGTGGGCGGGGTCTTTAGTTGTGTTATGCGCGGTGACTTTAGTTGTGTTGTGGTCGGGGTCTTTAGTTGTGTTGTGGGCGGATTTTTAATTGTGATGTGGGTGGTCTTTGGCTTTGTTGTGGGTGGGGTCATTAGTGGTGTTGTGGGCGGGGTCTTTAGTTGTGTTGTGGGCAGGTCTTTAGTTGCAATGTGGGCGGGGTCTTTATTTGTGATGTGCGCGGGGACTTTAGTTGTGATGTGGGCGGGTCTTTAGTTGTGTTGTGGGCAGGGTCTTCAGTTGTGATATGGGCGGGGTCTTTATTTGTGATGTGGGCGGTGTCTTTAGTTGTGATGTGGGCGGGGTCTTTAGTTGTGTTGTGGGTAGGGTCTTTTGTGTTTTGGGCGGGGTCTTTAGTTCTGATGTGGGCGGGGTATTTAGTTGTGTTCTGGGCGGTGTCCTTTGTTGTGATGTGGGCGGAGTCCTTAGTTGTGATGTGGGCAGGATCTTTAGTGATGATGTGGGCAGGGTCTTTAGTTGTGATGTGCGCGGGGTCTTTAGTTGTGTTGTGGGCGGATGTTTAATTGTGATGTGGGGGGTCTTTAGCAGTGTTGTGGTTGGGGTCTTTAGTGGTGTTGTGGGTGGGGTCTTTAGTTGTGATGTGGGTGGTGTCTTTAGTTGTGTTGTGGGTGGGGTCTTTAGTTTTGATGTGGGCGGGGTCTTTAGTTGTGATGTGGGCAGCGTCTTTAGTGATGATGTGGGCGGGCTCTTTAGTTGTGATGTGCGCGGGGTCTTTAGTTGTGTTGTGGGCGGATTTTTAATTGTGATGTGGGTGGTCTTTGGCTTTGTTGTGGGTGGAGTCTTTAGTGGTGTTGTGGGCGGGGTCTTTACTTGTGTTGTGGGCAGGTCTTTAGTTGTAATGTGGGCGGGGTCTTAGTTGTGATGTGGGCGCGGTCTTTAGTTGTGTTTTGGGCGGGGTCTTCAGTTTTGTTGTGGGCGGGGTCTTTCATTGTGAAGTGTGTGGGCCTTTAGTTGTGTTGTGGGCGGGGCCTTTAGTTGTGATGTGGGCGCGGTCTTTAGTTGTGTTTTGGGCGGGGTCTTCAGTTTTGTTGTGGGCGGGGTCTTTAGTTGTGTTGTAGGCGGGGTCTTTGGATGTGATGTGGGCGGGGCCTTTAGTTGTGTTGTGGGTGGGGTCTTTAGTTGTGATGTGGATTGGGTCTTCAGTTGTGTTGTGGGTGGGGTGTTTAGTGGTGTTGTGGGCGGGGTCTTTAGTTGTGTTGTGGGCGGATCTTTAATTGTGAAGTGGGGGGTCTTTAGTTGTGTTGTGGATGGGGTCTTTAGTGCTGTTTTGGGCGGTGTCTTTAGTTTTGTTGTAGGCCGAGACTTTAGTTCTGATGTGGCAGGGTATTTAGTTGTGATGTGGGCGGGGTGTTTAGTTGTGATGTGGGCGGGGTCTTTAGTTGTGATTTGGGTGGGGTCTTTATTTGTGATGTGAGCGGGGTCTTTAATTGTGATGTGGCCGGGGTTTTTAGTTGTGATGTGGGCGGGATCTTTAGTTGTGTTGTGGGCGGGGTCTTTAGTTGTGTTGTGGGCGGGGTCTTTAGTTTTGATGTGGGCGGGGTCTTTAGTTGTGATTTGGGCGGGGTCTTTAGTTGTGATGTGGGCAGAGACTTCAGTTGTGATGTGGGCAGGGTCTTTAGTTGTAATGTGGGCGGGGTCTTTAGTTGTGATATGGGCGGGGTCTTTAGTTGTGATGTAGGCGGGGTCTTTAGTAGTGTTGTGGGTGGGGTCTTTAGTTGTGATGTGGGCGGTGTCTTTTGTTGTGATGTGGGCGGGGTCTTTAGTTGTGATGTGGGCGTGGACTTTAGTTGTGATTTGGGTGGGGTCTTCAGTTGTGATGTGGGCATGGACTTTAGTTGTGATGTGGGCAGGGTCTTTAGTTGTGATGTGGGCGGGGTGTTTAGTTGTGATGTGGGCGGGGTCTTTAGTTGTGATGTGGGCGGGGTCTTTAGTAGTGTTGTGGGCGCGGTCTTTAGTTGTGATTTGGGCGGGGTCTTCAGTTGAGTTGTGGGTGGGGTCTTTAGTTGTGATGTGGGCGGGGTCTTTAGTTGTGATGTGGGTGGGGTCTTTAGTTGTGTTGTGGGCGGGCTCTTTAGCTGTGTTGTGGGCGGGGTCCTTAGTTGTGTTGAGGGGCAGGGTCTTTAGTTGTGATGTGGGCGGGGTCTATAGTTGTGTTGTGGGCTGGGTCTTTAGTTGTGATGTGTGCGGGTTCTTTAGTTGTGTTGTGATGTGGGCAGGGTCTTTAGTTGTGTTGTGGGCGGGGTCTTTAGTTGTGATGTGTGCGGGGTCTTTAGTTGTGATGTGGGCGGGGTCTTTAGTTGTGTTGTGGGTGGGATCTTTAGTTGTGTTGTGGGCAGGGTCTTTAGTTGTGATGTGGCGGGGTCTTTAGTTGTGATGTGGGTGAGGCCTTTCGTTGTGATGTGGGCGGGGTCTTAAGTTGTGATGTGGGCGGGTCTTTATTTGTGATGTGGGCGGGATCTTTAGTTTTGTTCTGGGCCGGGTCTTTAATTGTGATGTGAGCGGGGTCTTTAGTTGTGTTGTGGGCGGGGTCTTTAGTTGTGATGTGGGCGGTGTCTTTAGTTATGTTGTGGGCGGGGTCTTTAGTTGTGTTGTGGGCGGGGTCTTTATTTGTGATGTGGGTGGTGTCTTTAGTTGTGTTGTGGGCGGGGTCTTTAGTTGTGATGTGGGTGGGGCCTTTAGTTGTGATGTGGGCGGGTCTTTAGTTGTGATGTGGGCGGGGTCTTTAGTTGTGATGTGGGCGGGGTCTTTAGTTGTGATGTGGGCAGGGTCTTTCGTTGTGAAGTGGGTGGGTCTTTAGTTGTGTTGTGGGCAGGGTCTTTAGTTGTGATGTGGGCGGTGTCTTTAGCTGTGTTGTGGGCGGGGTTTTCAGTTTTGTTGTGGGCGGGGTCTTTAGTTGTGTTGTAGGTGGGGTCTTTGGATGTGATGTGGGCAGGGTCTTTAGTTTTGTTGTGGATGGGGTCATTAGTTGTGATGTGGATGGGGTCTTTAGTTGTGTTGTGGGCGGGGTCTTTAGTGGTGTTGTTGGCGGGGTCTTTAGTTGTGTTGTGGGCGGATCTTTAGTTGTGATGTGGGGGTCTTTAGTTGTGTTGTGGGTGGGGTCTTTAGTTTTGATGTGGGCGGGGTCTTTAGTTGTGATGTGGGCGGCGTCTTTAGTGATGATGTGGGCGGGCTCTTTAGTTGTGATGTGCGCGGGGTCTTTAGTTGTGTTGTGGGCGGATTTTTAATTGTGATGTGGGTGGTCTTTGGCTTTGTTGTGGGTGGAGTCTTTCGTGGTGTTGTGGGCGGGGTCTTTACTTGTGTTGTGGGCAGGTCTTTAGTTGTAATGTGGGCGGGGTCTTAGTTGTGATGTGGGCGGGGTCTTTTGTTGTGTTGTGGGCATGTCTTTAGTTGTGTTGTGGGCAGGGTCTTTAGTTGTGTTGTGGGCGGGGTCTTTAGTTGTGATGTGGGCGGGGTCTTTAGTTGTGTTATGGGCGGTGACTTTAGTTGTGTTGTGGGCGGCGTCTTTAGTTGTGATGTGGGCAGGGTCTTTGTTGTGATGTGGGCGGGGTATTTAGTTGTATCCTGGGCAGTGTCTTTAGTTGTGATGTGGGCGGAGTCTTTAGTTGTGATGTGGGCGGGGTCTTTAGTTGTGTTGTGGGCGGGGTCTTTAGTTTTGATGTGGGCGGGTTCTTTAGATGTGATGTGGGCGGGGTCTTTAGTTGTGTTATGGGCGGTGACTTTAGTTGTGTTGTGGTCGGGGTCTTTAGTTGTGTTGTGGGCGGCGTCTTTAGTTGTGATGTGGGCAGGGTCTTTGTTGTGATGTGGGCGGGGTATTTAGTTGTGTTCTGGGCGGTGTCTTTAGTTGTGATGTGGGTGGAGTCTTTAGTTGTGATGTGGGCGGCGTCTTTAGTGATGATGTGGCCGGGCTCTTTAGTTGTGATGTGCGCGGGGTCTTTAGTTGTGTTGTGGGCGGATTTTTAATTGTGATGTGGGTGGTCTTTGGCTTTGTTGTGGGTGGGGTCTTTAGTGGTGTTGTGGGCGGGGTCTTAGTTGTGTTGTGGGTGGGGTCTTTTGTTGTGTTGTGGGCGTGTCTTTAGTTGTGTTGTGGGCAGGGTCTTTAGTTGTGATATGGGCGGGGTCTTTATTTGTGATGTGCGCGGGGTCTTTAGTTGTGATGTGGGCGGGTCTTTAGTTGTGTTGTGGGCAGGGTCTTTAGTTGTGATATGGGCGGGGTCTTTATTTGTGATGTGGGCGGTGTCTTTAGTTGTGATGTGGGCGGTGTCCTTAGTTGTGATCTGGGCGAGGTCTTTAGTTGTGTTGTGGGCGGTGTCTTTAGTTGTGATGTGGGCAGGGTGTTTAGTTGTGATGTGGGCGAGGTCTTTAGTTGTGATGTGGGTGGGGTCTTTAATTGTGTTGTGGGCGGTGTCTTTAGTTGTGATGTGGGTGGGGTCTTTAGTTGTGTTGTGGGTGGGGTCTTTATTTGTGATGTGGGCGGGGTCTTTAGTTTTGTTGTGGGCGGGGTATTTAGTTGTGTTGTGGGCGGGTCTTTAGTGGTAATGTGGGCTGCGTGTTTAGTTGTGTTGTGGGCTGGTCTTTAGTTGTGTTGTGGGTGGGGTCTTTAGTGTGGGCGGGGTCATTATTTGTGTTGTGGGCGGGTCTTTAATTGTGATGTGGGTGGGGTCTTTAGTTGTGTTGTCGGCGGGGTCTTCAGTTGTGTTGTGGGCGGGGTCTTTAGTTGTGTTGTGGGCTGGTCTTTAGTGGTAATGTGGGCGGGGTGTTTAGTTGTGATGTGGGCGGATCTTTAGTTGTGATGTGGGGGGTCTTTAGTTGTGTTGTGGGCGGGGTCTTCAGTTGTGCTGTGGGCGGGCTGTTTAGTTGTGTTGTGGGCGTGTCTTTAGTGGTGATGTGGGCAGGGTATTTAGTTCTGATGTGGGCGGTGCCTTTCGTTGTCATGTGGGCGGTGTCTTTAGTTGTGATGTGGGTGCGGTCTTTTGTTGTGATGTGGGTGGGGTCTTTAGTTTGTTTTTGGCGGGATCTTTAGTTGTGATCTGGGCGTGATCTTTCGTTGTGAAGTCGCGGGGTCTTTAGTTGTGATGTGGGTGAGGTCTTTCGTTGTGATGTGGGCAGGGACTTTAGTCGTGATGTGGGCGGGTCTTTAGTTGTGATGTGGGTGGGGTATTTAGTTTTGTTGTGGGCAGGGTCTTTAGTTGTGATGTGGGCGGTGTCATTAGTTATGTTATGGGCGGGGTCTTTAGTTGTGATGTGGGTGGGGTCTTTAATTGTGTTGTGGGCTGGGTCTTTAGATGTGATGTGGGCAGGTTCTTTAGTTGTGTTGTGGGCGGGGTCCTTAGTTGTGATGTGGGCGGGGTCTTTAGTTGTGATGTGGGCGGGGTCTTTAGTTATGTTGTGGGTGGGGTCTTTAGTTGTGATGTGGGCAGGGTCTTTAGTTGTGATGTGGCGGGGTCTTTAGTTGTGATGTGGGTGAGGCCTTTAGTTGTGATGTGGGCAGGGTCTTAAGTTGCGATGTTGGCGGGTCTTTAGTTGTGATGTGGGCGGGGTCTTTAGTTTTGTTCTGGGCGGGATCTTTAATTGTGTTGTGGGCGGGGTCTTTAGTTGTGATTTGGGCGGGATCTTTATTTGTGTTGTGGGCGGGGTCTTTAGTTGAGTTGTGGTCGGGGTCTTTAGTTGTGATGTGGGTGGTGTCTTTAGTTGTGTTGTGGGCGGGGTCTTTTGTTGGGATGTGGGCGGGGTCTGTAGTTGTGATGTGGGCTGGGTCTATAGTTGTGATGTGGGAGGGGTCTTTAGTTGTGATGTGGGCAGGCTCTTTAGTTGTGTTGTGGGCGGGGTCTTTAGTTGTGATGTGGGCGGGTCTTTAGTTGTGATGTGGGCGGGGTCTTTAGTTGTGATGTGGGCAGGGCCTTTCGTTGTGAAGTGGGCGGGTCTTTAATTGTGTTGTGGGCGGGGTCTTTAGTTGTGATGTGGGCGGGGTCTTTAGTTGTGTTGTGGGCAGGGTCTTTAGTTTTGTTGTGGGCGGGATCTTCAGTTGTGTTGTAGGCGGGGTCTTTGGATGTGATGTGGGCGGGGTCTTTAGTTGTGTTGTGGGTGGGGTCTTTAGTTGTGATGTGGATGGGGTCTTTAGTTGTGTTCTGGGCGGGGTCTTTAGTGGTGTTGTGGGCGGGGTCTTTGTTGTGTTGTGGGCGGATCTTTAGTTGTGATGTGGGGTGTTTTTAGTTGTGTTGTGGGTGGGGTCTTTAGTGTGGGCGGGGTCTTTATTTGTGCTGTGGGCGGGTCTTTAATTGTGTTGTGGGCGGGGTATTCAGTTGTGTGCTGGGCGGGGCCTTTAGTTGTGTTGTGGGCGGGTCTTTAGTGGTGATGTGGGCGGGGTATTTAGTTCTGATGTGGGCGGTGCCTTTCGTTGTCATGTGGGCAGCGTCTTTAGTTGTGATGTGGGTGCAGTCTTTTGTTGTGATGTGGGTGGGGTCTTTAGTTGTTGGCGGGATCTTTAGTTGTGATGTGGGCGTGGGCTTTCGTTGTGAACTGGCGGGGTCTTTAGTTGTGGTGTGGGTGAGGTCTTTCCTTGTGATGTGGGCGGGGTCTTTAGTTGTGATGTGAGCGGGGTCTTTAGTTGTGATTTGGCCGGGGTCTTTAGATGTGTTGTGGGCGGGGTCTTTTGTTGTGATTTGGGCAGGATCTTTATTTGAATTGTGGGCGGGGTCTTTAGTTGTGTTGTGGGCGGGGTCTTTAGTTGTGATGTGGGTGGGGTCTTTAGTTGTGATGTGGGCGGGGTCTTTATTTGTGATGTGGGCGGGGTCTTTCGTTGTGAAGTGTGCGGGTCTTTAGTTGTGTTGTGGGCGGTGTCTTTAGATGTGATGTGGGCGGGTCTTTAGTTGTGATGTGGGCGGGGTCTTTCGTTGTGTTGTGGGCGGGGTCTTTAGTTGTGATGTGGGCGGGGTCTTTAGTTGTGATGTGGGCGGGGTCTTTAGTTGTGATGTGGGCGGGGTCTTTCGTTGTGATGTGGGCGGGGTCTTTAGTTGTGATGTGGGCGGGGTCTTTCGTTGTGAAGTGTGCGGGTCTTTAGTTGTGTTGTGGGCGGTGTCTTTAGATGTGATGTGGGCGGGTCTTTAGTTGTGATGTGGGCGGGGTCTTTAGTTGCGTTGTGGGCGGGGTCTTTAGTTGTGATGTGGGCGGGGTCTTTAGTTGTGATGTGGGCGGGGTCTTTATTTGTGATGTGGGCGGGGTCTTTCGTTGTGAAGTGTGCGGGTCTTTAGTTGTGTTGTAGGCGGGGTCTTTGGATGTGATGTGGGCGGGGCCTTTAGTTGTGTTGTGGGTGGGGTCTTTAGTTGTGATGTGGATTGGGTCTTCAGTTGTGTTGTGGGCGGGGTGTTTAGTGGTATTGTGGGCGGGGTCTTTATTTGTGTTGTGGGCGGATCTTTAATTGTGAAGTGGGGGGTCTTTAGTTGTGTTGTGGATGGGGTCTTTAGTGCTGTTTTGGGCGGTGTCTTTAGTTTTGTTGTGGGCCGAGACTTTAGTTCTGATGTGGCAGGGTATTTAGTTGTGATGTGGGCGGGGTGTTTAGTTGTGATGTGGGCGGGGTCTTTAGTTGTGATTTGGGTGGGGTCTTTATTTGTGATGTGAGCGGGGTCTTTAATTGTGATGTGGCCGGGGTTTTTAGTTGTGATGTGGGCGGGATCTTTAGTTGTGTTGTGGGCGGGGTCTTTAGTTATGTTGTGGGCGGGGTCTTTAGTTTTGATGTGGGCGGGGTCTTTAGTTGTGATTTGGGCGGGGTCTTTAGTTGTGATGTGGGCAGAGACTTCAGTTGTGATGTGGGCAGGGTCTTTAGTTGTAATGTGGGCGGGGTCTTTAGTTGTGATATGGGCGGGGTCTTTAGTTGTGATGTAGGCGGGGTCTTTAGTAGTGTTGTGGGTGGGGTCTTTAGTTGTGATGTGGGCGGTGTCTTTTGTTGTGATGTGGGCGGGGTCTTTAGTTGTGATGTGGGCGTGGACTTTAGTTGTGATTTGCGTGGGGTCTTCAGTTGTGATGTGGGCATAGACTTTAGTTGTGATGTGGGCAGGGTCTTTAGTTGTGATGTGGGCGGGGTGTTTAGTTGTGATGTGGGCGGGGTCTTTAGTTGTGATGTGGGCGGGGTCTTTAGTTGTGTTGTGGGCGCGGTCTTTAGTTGTGATTTGGGCGGGGTCTTCAGTTGAGTTGTGGGTGGCGTCTTTAGTTGTGATGTGGGCGGGGTCTTTAGTTGTGATGTGGGTGGGGTCTTTAGTTGTGTTGTGGGCGGGCTCTTTAGCTGTGTTGTGGGCGGGGTCCTTAGTTGTGTTGAGGGCAGGGTCTTTAGTTGTGATGTGGGCGGGGTCTATAGTTGTGTTGTGGGCTGGGTCTTTAGTTGTGATGTGTGCGGGTTCTTTAGTTGTGTTGTGGGCGGGGTCTTTAGTTGTGATGTGGGCAGGGTCTTTAGTTGTGTTGTGGGCGGGGTCTTTAGTTGTGATGTGTGCGGGGTCTTTAGTTGTGATGTGGGCGGGGTCTTTAGTTGTGTTGTGGGTGGGATCTTTAGTTGTGTTGTGGGCAGGGTCTTTAGTTGTGATGTGGGTGAGGCCTTTAGTTGTGATGTGGGCGGGGTCTTAAGTTGTGATGTGGGTGGGTCTTTATTTGTGATGTGGGCGGGATCTTTAGTTTTGTTCTGGGCCGGGTCTTTAATTGTGATGTGAGCGGGGTCTTTAGTTGTGTTGTGGGCGGGGTCTTTAGTTGTGATGTGGGCGGTGTCTTTAGTTATGTTGTGGGCGGGGTCTTCAGTTGTGTTGTGGGCGGGGTCTTTATTTGTGATGTGGGTGGTGTCTTTAGTTGTGTTGTGGGCGGGGTCTTTAGTTGTGATGTGGGTGGGGCCTTTAGTTGTGATGTGGGCGGGTCTTTAGTTGTGATGTGGGCGGGGTCTTTAGTTGTGATGTGGGCGGGGTCTTTAGTTGTGATGTGGGTGGGGCCTTTAGTGGTAATGTGGGCGGGGTGTTTAGTTGTGATGTGGGCGGATCTTTAGTTGTGATGTGGGGGGTCTTTAGTTGTGTTGTGGGCGGGGTCTTCAGTTGTGCTGTGGGCGGGCTGTTTAGTTGTGTTGTGGGCGTGTCTTTAGTGGTGATGTGGGCAGGGTATTTAGTTCTGATGTGGGCGGTGCCTCTCGTTGTCATGTGGGCGGTGTCTTTAGTTGTGATGTGGGTGCGGTCTTTTGTTGTGATGTGGGTGGGGTCTTTAGTTTGTTTTTGGCGGGATCTTTAGTTGTGATCTGGGCGTGATCTTTCGTTGTGAAGTCGCGGGGTCTTTAGTTGTGATGTGGGTGAGGTCTTTCGTTGTGATGTGGGCAGGGACTTTAGTCGTGATGTGGGCGGGTCTTTAGTTGTGATGTGGGTGGGGTATTTAGTTTTGTTGTGGGCAGGGTCTTTAGTTGTGATGTGGGCGGTGTCATTAGTTATGTTATGGGCGGGGTCTTTAGTTGTGATGTGGGTGGGGTCTTTAATTGTGTTGTGGGCTGGGTCTTTAGATGTGATGTGGGCAGGTTCTTTAGTTGTGTTGTGGGCGGGGTCCTTAGTTGTGATGTGGGCGGGGTCTTTAGTTGTGATGTGGGCGGGGTCTTTAGTTATGTTGTGGGTGGGGTCTTTAGTTGTGATGTGGGCAGGGTCTTTAGTTGTGATGTGGCGGGGTCTTTAGTTGTGATGTGGGTGAGGCCTTTAGTTGTGATGTGGGCGGGGTCTTTAGTTTTGTTCTGGGCGGGATCTTTAATTGTGTTGTGGGCGGGGTCTTTAGTTGTGATTTGGGCGGGATCTTTATTTGTGTTGTGGGCGGGGTCTTTAGTTGAGTTGTGGTCGGGGTCTTTAGTTGTGATGTGGGTGGTGTCTTTAGTTGTGTTGTGGGCGGGGTCTTTTGTTGGGATGTGGGCGGGGTCTGTAGTTGTGATGTGGGCTGGGTCTATAGTTGTGATGTGGGAGGGGTCTTTAGTTGTGATGTGGGCAGGCTCTTTAGTTGTGTTGTGGGCGGGGTCTTTAGTTGTGATGTGGGCGGGTCTTTAGTTGTGATGTGGGCGGGGTCTTTAGTTGTGATGTGGGCAGGGCCTTTCGTTGTGAAGTGGGCGGGTCTTTAATTGTGTTGTGGGCGGGGTCTTTAGTTGTGATGTGGGCGGGGTCTTTAGTTGTGTTGTGGGCGGGGTCTTTAGTTTTGTTGTGGGCGGGATCTTCAGTTGTGTTGTAGGCGGGGTCTTTGGATGTGATGTGGGCGGGGTCTTTAGTTGTGTTGTGGGTGGGGTCTTTAGTTGTGATGTGGATGGGGTCTTTAGTTGTGTTCTGGGCGGGGTCTTTAGTGGTGTTGTGGGCGGGGTCTTTGTTGTGTTGTGGGCGGATCTTTAGTTGTGATGTGGGGTGTTTTTAGTTGTGTTGTGGGTGGGGTCTTTAGTGTGGGCGGGGTCTTTATTTGTGCTGTGGGCGGGTCTTTAATTGTGTTGTGGGCGGGGTATTCAGTTGTGTGGTGGGCGGGGCCTTTAGTTGTGTTGTGGGCGGGTCTTTAGTGGTGATGTGGGCGGGGTATTTAGTTCTGATGTGGGCGGTGCCTTTCGTTGTCTTGTGGGCAGGTCTTTAGTTGTAATGTGGGCGGGGTCTTAGTTGTGATGTGGGCGGGGTCTTTTGTTGTGTTGTGGGCATGTCTTTAGTTGTGTTGTGGGCAGGGTCTTTAGTTGTGTTGTGGGCGGGGTCTTTAGTTGTGATGTGGGCGGGGTCTTTAGTTGTGTTATGGGCGGTGACTTTAGTTGTGTTGTGGGCGGCGTCTTTAGTTGTGATGTGGGCAGGGTCTTTGTTGTGATGTGGGCGGGGTATTTAGTTGTATCCTGGGCAGTGTCTTTAGTTGTGATGTGGGCGGAGTCTTTAGTTGTGATGTGGGCGGGGTCTTTAGTTGTGTTGTGGGCGGGGTCTTTAGTTTTGATGTGGGCGGGTTCTTTAGATGTGATGTGGGCGGGGTCTTTAGTTGTGTTATGGGCGGTGACTTTAGTTGTGTTGTGGTCGGGGTCTTTAGTTGTGTTGTGGGCGGCGTCTTTAGTTGTGATGTGGGCAGGGTCTTTGTTGTGATGTGGGCGGGGTATTTAGTTGTGTTCTGGGCGGTGTCTTTAGTTGTGATGTGGGTGGAGTCTTTAGTTGTGATGTGGGCGGCGTCTTTAGTGATGATGTGGCCGGGCTCTTTAGTTGTGATGTGCGCGGGGTCTTTAGTTGTGTTGTGGGCGGATTTTTAATTGTGATGTGGGTGGTCTTTGGCTTTGTTGTGGGTGGGGTCTTTAGTGGTGTTGTGGGCGGGGTCTTAGTTGTGTTGTGGGTGGGGTCTTTTGTTGTGTTGTGGGCGTGTCTTTAGTTGTGTTGTGGGCAGGGTCTTTAGTTGTGATATGGGCGGGGTCTTTATTTGTGATGTGCGCGGGGTCTTTAGTTGTGATGTGGGCGGGTCTTTAGTTGTGTTGTGGGCAGGGTCTTTAGTTGTGATATGGGCGGGGTCTTTATTTGTGATGTGGGCGGTGTCTTTAGTTGTGATGTGGGCGGTGTCCTTAGTTGTGATCTGGGCGAGGTCTTTAGTTGTGTTGTGGGCGGTGTCTTTAGTTGTGATGTGGGCAGGGTGTTTAGTTGTGATGTGGGCGAGGTCTTTAGTTGTGATGTGGGTGGGGTCTTTAATTGTGTTGTGGGCGGTGTCTTTAGTTGTGATGTGGGTGGGGTCTTTAGTTGTGTTGTGGGTGGGGTCTTTATTTGTGATGTGGGCGGGGTCTTTAGTTTTGTTGTGGGCGGGGTATTTAGTTGTGTTGTGGGCGGGTCTTTAGTGGTAATGTGGGCTGCGTGTTTAGTTGTGTTGTGGGCTGGTCTTTAGTTGTGTTGTGGGTGGGGTCTTTAGTGTGGGCGGGGTCATTATTTGTGTTGTGGGCGGGTCTTTAATTGTGATGTGGGTGGGGTCTTTAGTTGTGTTGTCGGCGGGGTCTTCAGTTGTGTTGTGGGCGGGGTCTTTAGTTGTGTTGTGGGCTGGTCTTTAGTGGTAATGTGGGCGGGGTGTTTAGTTGTGATGTGGGCGGATCTTTAGTTGTGATGTGGGGGGTCTTTAGTTGTGTTGTGGGCGGGGTCTTCAGTTGTGCTGTGGGCGGGCTGTTTAGTTGTGTTGTGGGCGTGTCTTTAGTGGTGATGTGGGCAGGGTATTTAGTTCTGATGTGGGCGGTGCCTTTCGTTGTCATGTGGGCGGTGTCTTTAGTTGTGATGTGGGTGCGGTCTTTTGTTGTGATGTGGGTGGGGTCTTTAGTTTGTTTTTGGCGGGATCTTTAGTTGTGATCTGGGCGTGATCTTTCGTTGTGAAGTCGCGGGGTCTTTAGTTGTGATGTGGGTGAGGTCTTTCGTTGTGATGTGGGCAGGGACTTTAGTCGTGATGTGGGCGGGTCTTTAGTTGTGATGTGGGTGGGGTATTTAGTTTTGTTGTGGGCAGGGTCTTTAGTTGTGATGTGGGCGGTGTCATTAGTTATGTTATGGGCGGGGTCTTTAGTTGTGATGTGGGTGGGGTCTTTAATTGTGTTGTGGGCTGGGTCTTTAGATGTGATGTGGGCAGGTTCTTTAGTTGTGTTGTGGGCGGGGTCCTTAGTTGTGATGTGGGCGGGGTCTTTAGTTGTGATGTGGGCGGGGTCTTTAGTTATGTTGTGGGTGGGGTCTTTAGTTGTGATGTGGGCAGGGTCTTTAGTTGTGATGTGGCGGGGTCTTTAGTTGTGATGTGGGTGAGGCCTTTAGTTGTGATGTGGGCAGGGTCTTAAGTTGCGATGTTGGCGGGTCTTTAGTTGTGATGTGGGCGGGGTCTTTAGTTTTGTTCTGGGCGGGATCTTTAATTGTGTTGTGGGCGGGGTCTTTAGTTGTGATTTGGGCGGGATCTTTATTTGTGTTGTGGGCGGGGTCTTTAGTTGAGTTGTGGTCGGGGTCTTTAGTTGTGATGTGGGTGGTGTCTTTAGTTGTGTTGTGGGCGGGGTCTTTTGTTGGGATGTGGGCGGGGTCTGTAGTTGTGATGTGGGCTGGGTCTATAGTTGTGATGTGGGAGGGGTCTTTAGTTGTGATGTGGGCAGGCTCTTTAGTTGTGTTGTGGGCGGGGTCTTTAGTTGTGATGTGGGCGGGTCTTTAGTTGTGATGTGGGCGGGGTCTTTAGTTGTGATGTGGGCAGGGCCTTTCGTTGTGAAGTGGGCGGGTCTTTAATTGTGTTGTGGGCGGGGTCTTTAGTTGTGATGTGGGCGGGGTCTTTAGTTGTGTTGTGGGCAGGGTCTTTAGTTTTGTTGTGGGCGGGATCTTCAGTTGTGTTGTAGGCGGGGTCTTTGGATGTGATGTGGGCGGGGTCTTTAGTTGTGTTGTGGGTGGGGTCTTTAGTTGTGATGTGGATGGGGTCTTTAGTTGTGTTCTGGGCGGGGTCTTTAGTGGTGTTGTGGGCGGGGTCTTTGTTGTGTTGTGGGCGGATCTTTAGTTGTGATGTGGGGTGTTTTTAGTTGTGTTGTGGGTGGGGTCTTTAGTGTGGGCGGGGTCTTTATTTGTGCTGTGGGCGGGTCTTTAATTGTGTTGTGGGCGGGGTATTCAGTTGTGTGCTGGGCGGGGCCTTTAGTTGTGTTGTGGGCGGGTCTTTAGTGGTGATGTGGGCGGGGTATTTAGTTCTGATGTGGGCGGTGCCTTTCGTTGTCATGTGGGCAGCGTCTTTAGTTGTGATGTGGGTGCAGTCTTTTGTTGTGATGTGGGTGGGGTCTTTAGTTGTTGGCGGGATCTTTAGTTGTGATGTGGGCGTGGGCTTTCGTTGTGAACTGGCGGGGTCTTTAGTTGTGGTGTGGGTGAGGTCTTTCCTTGTGATGTGGGCGGGGTCTTTAGTTGTGATGTGAGCGGGGTCTTTAGTTGTGATTTGGCCGGGGTCTTTAGATGTGTTGTGGGCGGGGTCTTTTGTTGTGATTTGGGCAGGATCTTTATTTGAATTGTGGGCGGGGTCTTTAGTTGTGTTGTGGGCGGGGTCTTTAGTTGTGATGTGGGTGGGGTCTTTAGTTGTGATGTGGGCGGGGTCTTTCGTTGTGAAGTGTGCGGGTCTTTAGTTGTGTTGTGGGCGGTGTCTTTAGATGTGATGTGGGCGGGTCTTTAGTTGTGATGTGGGCGGGGTCTTTCGTTGTGTTGTGGGCGGGGTCTTTAGTTGTGATGTGGGCGGGGTCTTTAGTTGTGATGTGGGCGGGGTCTTTAGTTGTGATGTGGGCGGGGTCTTTCGTTGTGATGTGGGCGGGGTCTTTAGTTGTGATGTGGGCGGGGTCTTTCGTTGTGAAGTGTGCGGGTCTTTAGTTGTGTTGTGGGCGGTGTCTTTAGATGTGATGTGGGCGGGTCTTTAGTTGTGATGTGGGCGGGGTCTTTAGTTGCGTTGTGGGCGGGGTCTTTAGTTGCGTTGTGGGCGGGGTCTTTAGTTGTGATGTGGGCGGGGTCTTTAGTTGTGATGTGGGCGGGGTCTTTATTTGTGATGTGGGCGGGGTCTTTCGTTGTGAAGTGTGCGGGTCTTTAGTTGTGTTGTAGGCGGGGTCTTTGGATGTGATGTGGGCGGGGCCTTTAGTTGTGTTGTGGGTGGGGTCTTTAGTTGTGATGTGGATTGGGTCTTCAGTTGTGTTGTGGGCGGGGTGTTTAGTGGTATTGTGGGCGGGGTCTTTATTTGTGTTGTGGGCGGATCTTTAATTGTGAAGTGGGGGGTCTTTAGTTGTGTTGTGGATGGGGTCTTTAGTGCTGTTTTGGGCGGTGTCTTTAGTTTTGTTGTGGGCCGAGACTTTAGTTCTGATGTGGCAGGGTATTTAGTTGTGATGTGGGCGGGGTGTTTAGTTGTGATGTGGGCGGGGTCTTTAGTTGTGATTTGGGTGGGGTCTTTATTTGTGATGTGAGCGGGGTCTTTAATTGTGATGTGGCCGGGGTTTTTAGCTGTGATGTGGGCGGGATCTTTAGTTGTGTTGTGGGCGGGGTCTTTAGTTATGTTGTGGGCGGGGTCTTTAGTTTTGATGTGGGCGGGGTCTTTAGTTGTGATTTGGGCGGGGTCTTTAGTTGTGATGTGGGCAGAGACTTCAGTTGTGATGTGGGCAGGGTCTTTAGTTGTAATGTGGGCGGGGTCTTTAGTTGTGATATGGGCGGGGTCTTTAGTTGTGATGTAGGCGGGGTCTTTAGTAGTGTTGTGGGTGGGGTCTTTAGTTGTGATGTGGGCGGTGTCTTTTGTTGTGATGTGGGCGGGGTCTTTAGTTGTGATGTGGGCGTGGACTTTAGTTGTGATTTGCGTGGGGTCTTCAGTTGTGATGTGGGCATAGACTTTAGTTGTGATGTGGGCAGGGTCTTTAGTTGTGATGTGGGCGGGGTGTTTAGTTGTGATGTGGGCGGGGTCTTTAGTTGTGATGTGGGCGGGGTCTTTAGTAGTGTTGTGGGCGCGGTCTTTAGTTGTGATTTGGGCGGGGTCTTCAGTTGAGTTGTGGGTGGCGTCTTTAGTTGTGATGTGGGCGGGGTCTTTAGTTGTGATGTGGGTGGGGTCTTTAGTTGTGTTGTGGGCGGGCTCTTTAGCTGTGTTGTGCGCGGGGTCCTTAGTTGTGTTGAGGGCAGGGTCTTTAGTTGTGATGTGGGCGGGGTCTATAGTTGTGTTGTGGGCTGGGTCTTTAGTTGTGATGTGTGCGGGTTCTTTAGTTGTGTTGTGGGTGGGGTCTTTAGTTGTGATGTGGGCAGGGTCTTTAGTTGTGTTGTGGGCGGGGTCTTTAGTTGTGATGTGTGCGGGGTCTTTAGTTGTGATGTGGGCGGGGTCTTTAGTTGTGTTGTGGGTGGGATCTTTAGTTGTGTTGTGGGCAGGGTCTTTAGTTGTGATGTGGGTGAGGCCTTTAGTTGTGATGTGGGCGGGGTCTTAAGTTGTGATGTGGGCGGGTCTTTATTTGTGATGTGGGCGGGATCTTTAGTTTTGTTCTGGGCCGGGTCTTTAATTGTGATGTGAGCGGGGTCTTTAGTTGTGTTGTGGGCGGGGTCTTTAGTTGTGATGTGGGCGGTGTCTTTAGTTATGTTGTGGGCGGGGTCTTCAGTTGTGTTGTGGGCGGGGTCTTTATTTGTGATGTGGGTGGTGTCTTTAGTTGTGTTGTGGGCGGGGTCTTTAGTTGTGATGTGGGTGGGGCCTTTAGTTGTGATGTGGGCGGGTCTTTAGTTGTGATGTGGGCGGGGTCTTTAGTTGTGATGTGGGCGGGGTCTTTAGTTGTGATGTGGGTGGGGCCTTTAGTGGTAATGTGGGCGGGGTGTTTAGTTGTGATGTGGGCGGATCTTTAGTTGTGATGTGGGGGGTCTTTAGTTGTGTTGTGGGCGGGGTCTTCAGTTGTGCTGTGGGCGGGCTGTTTAGTTGTGTTGTGGGCGTGTCTTTAGTGGTGATGTGGGCAGGGTATTTAGTTCTGATGTGGGCGGTGCCTCTCGTTGTCATGTGGGCGGTGTCTTTAGTTGTGATGTGGGTGCGGTCTTTTGTTGTGATGTGGGTGGGGTCTTTAGTTTGTTTTTGGCGGGATCTTTAGTTGTGATCTGGGCGTGATCTTTCGTTGTGAAGTCGCGGGGTCTTTAGTTGTGATGTGGGTGAGGTCTTTCGTTGTGATGTGGGCAGGGACTTTAGTCGTGATGTGGGCGGGTCTTTAGTTGTGATGTGGGTGGGGTATTTAGTTTTGTTGTGGGCAGGGTCTTTAGTTGTGATGTGGGCGGTGTCATTAGTTATGTTATGGGCGGGGTCTTTAGTTGTGATGTGGGTGGGGTCTTTAATTGTGTTGTGGGCTGGGTCTTTAGATGTGATGTGGGCAGGTTCTTTAGTTGTGTTGTGGGCGGGGTCCTTAGTTGTGATGTGGGCGGGGTCTTTAGTTGTGATGTGGGCGGGGTCTTTAGTTATGTTGTGGGTGGGGTCTTTAGTTGTGATGTGGGCAGGGTCTTTAGTTGTGATGTGGCGGGGTCTTTAGTTGTGATGTGGGTGAGGCCTTTAGTTGTGATGTGGGCGGGGTCTTTAGTTTTGTTCTGGGCGGGATCTTTAATTGTGTTGTGGGCGGGGTCTTTAGTTGTGATTTGGGCGGGATCTTTATTTGTGTTGTGGGCGGGGTCTTTAGTTGAGTTGTGGTCGGGGTCTTTAGTTGTGATGTGGGTGGTGTCTTTAGTTGTGTTGTGGGCGGGGTCTTTTGTTGGGATGTGGGCGGGGTCTGTAGTTGTGATGTGGGCTGGGTCTATAGTTGTGATGTGGGAGGGGTCTTTAGTTGTGATGTGGGCAGGCTCTTTAGTTGTGTTGTGGGCGGGGTCTTTAGTTGTGATGTGGGCGGGTCTTTAGTTGTGATGTGGGCGGGGTCTTTAGTTGTGATGTGGGCAGGGCCTTTCGTTGTGAAGTGGGCGGGTCTTTAATTGTGTTGTGGGCGGGGTCTTTAGTTGTGATGTGGGCGGGGTCTTTAGTTGTGTTGTGGGCGGGGTCTTTAGTTTTGTTGTGGGCGGGATCTTCAGTTGTGTTGTAGGCGGGGTCTTTGGATGTGATGTGGGCGGGGTCTTTAGTTGTGTTGTGGGTGGGGTCTTTAGTTGTGATGTGGATGGGGTCTTTAGTTGTGTTCTGGGCGGGGTCTTTAGTGGTGTTGTGGGCGGGGTCTTTGTTGTGTTGTGGGCGGATCTTTAGTTGTGATGTGGGGTGTTTTTAGTTGTGTTGTGGGTGGGGTCTTTAGTGTGGGCGGGGTCTTTATTTGTGCTGTGGGCGGGTCTTTAATTGTGTTGTGGGCGGGGTATTCAGTTGTGTGGTGGGCGGGGCCTTTAGTTGTGTTGTGGGCGGGTCTTTAGTGGTGATGTGGGCGGGGTATTTAGTTCTGATGTGGGCGGTGCCTTTCGTTGTCATGTGGGCAGCGTCTTTAGTTGTGATGTGGGTGCAGTCTTTTGTTGTGATGTGGGTGGGGTCTTTAGTTTGTTGTTGGCGGGATCTTTAGTTGTGATGTGGGCGTGGGCTTTCGTTGTGAACTGGCGGGGTCTTTAGTTGTGGTGTGGGTGAGGTCTTTCCTTGTGATGTGGGCGGGGTATTTAGTTTTGTTGTGGGCGGGGTCTTTAGTTGTGATGTGGGTGGGGTCTTTAATTGTGTTGTGGGCGGGGTCTTTAGTTGTGATGTGGGCGGTGTGTTTAGTTATGTTGTGGGCGGGGTCTTTAGTTGTGTTGTGGGCGGGGTCTTTAGTTTTGATTTGGGTGGGGTCTTTATTTGTGATGTGAGCGGGGTCTTTAGTTGTGATTTGGCCGGGGTCTTTAGATGTGTTGTGGGCGGGGTCTTTTGTTGTGATTTGGGCAGGATCTTTATTTGAATTGTGGGCGGGGTCTTTAGTTGTGTTGTGGGCGGGGTCTTTAGTTGTGATGTGTGCGGGTCTTTAGTTGTGTTGTGGGCGGGGTCTTTAGTTGTGATGTGGGCGGGGTCTTTAGTTGTGATGTGGGCGGGGTCTTTATTTGTGATGTGGGCGGGGTCTTTCGTTGTGAAGTGTGCGGGTCTTTAGTTGTGTTGTGGGCGGTGTCTTTAGATGTGATGTGGGCGGGTCTTTAGTTGTGATGTGGGCGGGGTCTTTCGTTGTGAAGTGTGTGGGCCTTTAGTTGTGTTGTGGGCGGGGCCTTTAGTTGTGATGTGGGCGCGGTCTTTAGTTGTGTTTTGGGCGGGGTCTTCAGTTTTGTTGTGGGCGGGGTCTTTTGTTGGGATGTGGGCGGGGTCTGTAGTTGTGATGTGGGCTGGGTCTATAGTTGTGATGTGGGAGGGGTCTTTAGTTGTGATGTGGGCAGGCTCTTTAGTTGTGTTGTGGGCGGGGTCTTTAGTTGTGATGTGGGCGGGTCTTTAGTTGTGATGTGGGCGGGGTCTTTAGTTGTGATGTGGGCAGGGCCTTTCGTTGTGAAGTGGGCGGGTCTTTAATTGTGTTGTGGGCGGGGTCTTTAGTTGTGATGTGGGCGGGGTCTTTAGTTGTGTTGTGGGCGGGGTCCTTAGTTTTGTTGTGGGCGGGATCTTCAGTTGTGTTGTAGGCGGGGTCTTTGGATGTGATGTGGGCGGGGTCTTTAGTTGTGTTGTGGGTGGGGTCTTTAGTTGTGATGTGGATGGGGTCTTTAGTTGTGTTCTGGGCGGGGTCTTTAGTGGTGTTGTGGGCGGGGTCTTTGTTGTGTTGTGGGCGGATCTTTAGTTGTGATGTGGGGTGTTTTTAGTTGTGTTGTGGGTGGGGTCTTTAGTGTGGGCGGGGTCTTTATTTGTGCTGTGGGCGGGTCTTTAATTGTGTTGTGGGCGGGGTATTCAGTTGTGTGGTGGGCGGGGCCTTTAGTTGTGTTGTGGGCGGGTCTTTAGTGGTGATGTGGGCGGGGTATTTAGTTCTGATGTGGGCGGTGCCTTTCGTTGTCATGTGGGCAGCGTCTTTAGTTGTGATGTGGGTGCAGTCTTTTGTTGTGATGTGGGTGGGGTCTTTAGTTTGTTGTTGGCGGGATCTTTAGTTGTGATGTGGGCGTGGGCTTTCGTTGTGAACTGGCGGGGTCTTTAGTTGTGGTGTGGGTGAGGTCTTTCCTTGTGATGTGGGCGGGGTATTTAGTTTTGTTGTGGGCGGGGTCTTTAGTTGTGATGTGGGTGGGGTCTTTAATTGTGTTGTGGGCGGGGTCTTTAGTTGTGATGTGGGCGGTGTGTTTAGTTATGTTGTGGGCGGGGTCTTTAGTTGTGTTGTGGGCGGGGTCTTTAGTTTTGATTTGGGTGGGGTCTTTATTTGTGATGTGAGCGGGGTCTTTAGTTGTGATTTGGCCGGGGTCTTTAGATGTGTTGTGGGCGGGGTCTTTTGTTGTGATTTGGGCAGGATCTTTATTTGAATTGTGGGCGGGGTCTTTAGTTGTGTTGTGGGCGGGGTCTTTAGTTGTGATGTGTGCGGGTCTTTAGTTGTGTTGTGGGCGGGGTCTTTAGTTGTGATGTGGGCGGGGTCTTTAGTTGTGATGTGGGCGGGGTCTTTATTTGTGATGTGGGCGGGGTCTTTCGTTGTGAAGTGTGCGGGTCTTTAGTTGTGTTGTGGGCGGTGTCTTTAGATGTGATGTGGGCGGGTCTTTAGTTGTGATGTGGGCGGGGTCTTTCGTTGTGAAGTGTGTGGGCCTTTAGTTGTGTTGTGGGCGGGGCTTTTAGTTGTGATGTGGGCGCGGTCTTTAGTTGTGTTTTGGGCGGGGTCTTCAGTTTTGTTGTGGGCGGGGTCTTTAGTTGTGTTGTAGGCGGGGTCTTTGGATGTGATGTGGGCGGGGCCTTTAGTTGTGTTGTGGGTGGGGTCTTTAGTTGTGATGTGGATTGGGTCTTCAGTTGTGTTGTGGGCGGGGTGTTTAGTGGTGTTGTGGGCGGGGTCTTTAGTTGTGTTGTGGGTGGATCTTTAATTGTGAAGTGGGGGGTCTTTAGTTGTGTTGTGGATGGGGTCTTTAGTGCTGTTTTGGGCGGTGTCTTTAGTTTTGTTGTGGGCCGAGACTTTAGTTCTGATGTGGCAGGGTATTTAGTTGTGATGTGGGCGGGGTGTTTAGTTGTGATGTGGGCGGGGTCTTTAGTTGTGATTTGGGTGGGGTCTTTATTTGTGATGTGAGCGGGGTCTTTAATTGTGATGTGGCCGGGGTTTTTAGTTGTGATGTGGGCGGGATCTTTAGTTGTGTTGTGGGCAGAGACTTCAGTTGTGATGTGGGCAGGGTCTTTAGTTGTAATGTGGGCGGGGTCTTTAGTTGTGATATGGGCGGGGTCTTTAGTTGTGATGTAGGCGGGGTCTTTAGTAGTGTTGTGGGTGGGGTCTTTAGTTGTGATGTGGGCGGTGTCTTTTGTTGTGATGTGGGCGGGCTCTTTAGTTGTGATGTGGGCGTGGACTTTAGTTGTGATTTGCGTGGGGTCTTCAGTTGTGATGTGGGCATAGACTTTAGTTGTGATGTGGGCAGGGTCTTTAGTTGTGATGTGGGCGGGGTGTTTAGTTGTGATGTGGGCGGGGTCTTTAGTTGTGATGTGGGCGGGGTCTTTAGTAGTGTTGTGGGCGCGGTCTTTAGTTGTGATTTGGGCGGGGTCTTCAGTTGAGTTGTGGGTGGGGTCTTTAGTTGTGATGTGGGCGGGGTCTTTAGTTGTGATGTGGGTGGGGTCTTTAGTTGTGTTGTGGGCGGGCTCTTTAGCTGTGTTGTGGGCGGGGTCCTTAGTTGTGTTGAGGGCAGGGTCTTTAGTTGTGATGTGGGCGGGGTCTATAGTTGTGTTGTGGGCTGGGTCTTTAGTTGTGATGTGTGCGGGTTCTTTAGTTGTGTTGTGGGTGGGGTCTTTAGTTGTGATGTGGGCAGGGTCTTTAGTTGTGTTGTGGGCGGGGTCTTTAGTTGTGATGTGTGCGGGGTCTTTAGTTGTGATGTGGGCGGGGTCTTTAGTTGTGTTGTGGGTGGGATCTTTAGTTGTGTTGTGGGCAGGGTCTTTAGTTGTGATGTGGCGGGGTCTTTAGTTGTGATGTGGGTGAGGCCTTTAGTTGTGATGTGGGCGGGGTCTTAAGTTGTGATGTGGGCGGGATCTTTAGTTTTGTTCTGGGCCGGGTCTTTAATTGTGATGTGAGCGGGGTCTTTAGTTGTGTTGTGGGCGGGGTCTTTAGTTGTGATGTGGGCGGTGTCTTTAGTTATGTTGTGGGCGGGGTCTTTAGTTGTGTTGTGGGCGGGGTCTTTATTTGTGTTGTGGGCGGGGTCTTTAGTTGTGATGTGGGTGGGGCCTTTAGTTGTGATGTGGGCGGGTCTTTAGTTGTGATGTGGGCGGGGTCTTTAGTTGTGATGTGGGCGGGGTCTTTAGTTGTGATGTGGGCAGGGTCTTTCGTTGTGAAGTGGGTGGGTCTTTGGTTGTGTTGTGGGCAGGGTCTTTAGTTGTGATGTGGGCGGTGTCTTTAGCTGTGTTGTGGGCGGGGTCTTCAGTTTTGTTGTGGGCGGGGTCTTTAGTTGTGTTGTAGGTGGGGTCTTTGGATGTGATGTGGGCAGGGTCTTTAGTTTTGTTGTGGATGGGGTCATTAGTTGTGATGTGGATGGGGTCTTTAGTTGTGTTGTGGGCGGGGTCTTTAGTGGTGTTGTTGGCGGGGTCTTTAGTTGTGTTGTGGGCGGATCTTTAGTTGTGATGTGGGGGTCTTTAGTTGTGTTGTGGGTCGGGTCTTTTGTGTGGGTGGTGTCTTTATTTGTGTTGCGGGCGGGTCTTTAGTGGTGATGTGGGCAGGGTATTTAGTTCTGATGTGGGCGGTGCCTTTCGTTGTCATGTGGGCGGCGTCTTTAGTTGTGATGTGGGAGCAGTCTTTTGTTGTGATCTGGGCGTGGTCTTTCGTTGTGAACTGGCGGGGTCTTTAGTTGTGATGTGGGTGAGGTCTTTCCTTGTGATGTGGGCGGGGTCTTTAGTTGTGATGTGGGCGGGGTATTTAGTTTTGTTGTGAGCGTGGTCTTTAGTTGTGATGTGGGTGGGGTCTTTAATTGTGTTGTGGGCGGGGCCTTTAGTTGTGATGTGGGCGCTGCCTTTAGTTGTGTTGTGGGTGGGGTCTTTAGTTTTGATTTGGGCGGGATCTTTATTTTTGTTGTGGGCGGGGTCTTTAGTTGTGATTTGGGTGGGGTCTTTATTTGTGATGTAAGCGGGGTCTTTAGTTATGATTTGGCCAGGGTCTTTAGTTTTGTTGTGCGCGGGGTCTTTAGTTGTGATGTGGGCGGGTCTTTAGTTGTGTTGTGGGTGGTGTCTTTAGTTGTGTTGTGGGCGGGGTCTTTAGTTGTGATGTGGGCGGTGTCTGTAGTTGTGATGTGGGTGGGGTCTTTAGTTGTGATGTGGGCGGGGTCTTTAGTTGTGATGTGGGCGGGTCTTTAGTTGTGTTGTGGGCGGAGTCTTTAGTTGTGATGTGGGCTCTGTCTTTAATTGTGTTTTGGGCGGGGTCTTTAGTTTTGCTGTGGGCGGGGTCTTTAGTTGTGTTCTAGGCATGGTCTTTGGATGTGATGTGGGCGGGGTCATTAGTTGTGATTTGGATGGGGTCTTTATTTGTGATGTGAGCGGGGTCTTTAGTTGTGATGTGGGTGGGGTCTTTTGTTGTGATGTGGGCGGGGTCTTTAGTTGTGATTTGGGTGGGGTCTTTAGTTGTGATGTGGGCGGGGTCTTTCGTTGTGATGTGGGCGGGGTCTTTAGTTGTGATGTGGCGGGGTCTTTAGTTGTGATGTGGGCGGGGTCTTTAGTTGTGATGTGGCGGGGTCTTTAGTTGTGATGTGGGCGTGTCTTTAGTTGTGTTGTGGGCAGGGTCTTTAGTTGTGATATGGGCGGGGTCTTTATTTGTGATGTGGGCGGGGTCTTTAGTTGTGATGTGGGCGGGTCTTTAGTTGTGTTGTGGGCGGGGTCTTTAGTTGTGAAGTGCTCGGTGTCTTTAGTTGTGATGTGGGCGGGGTATTTAGTTTGATATGGGCAGGGTCTTTAGTTGTGAAGTGGGCAGGGTCTTTAGTGATGATGTGGGCGGGGTCTTTAGTGGTGATGTGGGCGGCATCTTTACTTGTGATGTGCGCGGGGACTTTAGTTGTGTTGTGGGCGGTGTCCTTAGTTGTGATGTGGGCAGGGTCTTTGTTGTGATGTGGGCGGGGTATTTAGTTGTATCCTGGGCGGTGTCTTTAGTTGTGATGTGGGCGGAGTCTTTAGTTGTGATGTGGGTGGGGTCTTTAGTTGTGATGTTGGCGGGGTCTTTAGTTGTGATGTGGGTGAGGCCTTTAGTTGTGATGTGGGCGGGGTCTTAAGTTGTGATGTGGGCGGGTCTTTATTTGTGATGTGGGCGGGATCTTTAGTTTTGTTCTGGGCCGGGTCTTTAATTGTGATGTCAGCGGGGTCTTTAGTTGTGTTGTGGGCGGGGTCTTTAGTTGTGATGTGGGCGGTGTCTTTAGTTATGTTGTGGGCGGGGTCTTTAGTTGTGTTGTGGGCGGGGTCTTTATTTGTGTTGTGGGCGGGGTCTTTAGTTGTGATGTGGGTGGGGCCTTTAGTTGTGATGTGGGCGGGTCTTTAGTTGTGATGTGGGCGGGGTCTTTAGTTGTGATGTGGGCGGGGTCTTTAGTTGTGATGTGGGCAGGGTCTTTCGTTGTGAAGTGGGTGGGTCTTTGGTTGTGTTGTGGGCAGGGTCTTTAGTTGTGATGTGGGCGGTGTCTTTAGCTGTGTTGTGGGCGGGGTCTTCAGTTTTGTTGTGGGCGGGGTCTTTAGTTGTGTTGTAGGTGGGGTCTTTGGATGTGATGTGGGCAGGGTCTTTAGTTTTGTTGTGGATGGGGTCATTAGTTGTGATGTGGATGGGGTCTTTAGTTGTGTTGTGGGCGGGGTCTTTAGTGGTGTTGTTGGCGGGGTCTTTAGTTGTGTTGTGGGCGGATCTTTAGTTGTGATGTGGGGGTCTTTAGTTGTGTTGTGGGTCGGGTCTTTTGTGTGGGTGGTATCTTTATTTGTGTTGCGGGCGGGTCTTTAGTGGTGATGTGGGCAGGGTATTTAGTTCTGATGTGGGCGGTGCCTTTCGTTGTCATGTGGGCGGCGTCTTTAGTTGTGATGTGGGAGCAGTCTTTTGTTGTGATCTGGGCGTGGTCTTTCGTTGTGAACTGGCGGGGTCTTTAGTTGTGATGTGGGTGAGGTCTTTCCTTGTGATGTGGGCGGGGTCTTTAGTTGTGATGTGGGCGGGGTATTTAGTTTTGTTGTGAGCGTGGTCTTTAGTTGTGATGTGGGTGGGGTCTTTAATTGTGTTGTGGGCGGGGCCTTTAGTTGTGATGTGGGCGCTGCCTTTAGTTGTGTTGTGGGTGGGGTCTTTAGTTTTGATTTGGGCGGGATCTTTATTTTTGTTGTGGGCGGGGTCTTTAGTTGTGATTTGGGTGGGGTCTTTATTTGTGATGTAAGCGGGGTCTTTAGTTATGATTTGGCCAGGGTCTTTAGTTTTGTTGTGCGCGGGGTCTTTAGTTGTGATGTGGGCGGGTCTTTAGTTGTGTTGTGGGTGGTGTCTTTAGTTGTGTTGTGGGCGGGGTCTTTAGTTGTGATGTGGGCGGTGTCTGTAGTTGTGATGTGGGTGGGGTCTTTAGTTGTGATGTGGGCGGGGTCTTTAGTTGTGATGTGGGCGGGTCTTTAGTTGTGTTGTGGGCGGAGTCTTTAGTTGTGATGTGGGCTCTGTCTTTAATTGTGTTTTGGGCGGGGTCTTTAGTTTTGCTGTGGGCGGGGTCTTTAGTTGTGTTCTAGGCATGGTCTTTGGATGTGATGTGGGCGGGGTCATTAGTTGTGATTTGGATGGGGTCTTTATTTGTGATGTGAGCGGGGTCTTTAGTTGTGATGTGGGTGGGGTCTTTTGTTGTGATGTGGGCGGGGTCTTTAGTTGTGATTTGGGTGGGGTCTTTAGTTGTGATGTGGGCGGGGTCTTTCGTTGTGATGTGGGCGGGGTCTTTAGTTGTGATGTGGCGGGGTCTTTAGTTGTGATGTGGGCGGGGTCTTTAGTTGTGATGTGGCGGGGTCTTTAGTTGTGATGTGGGCGTGTCTTTAGTTGTGTTGTGGGCAGGGTCTTTAGTTGTGATATGGGCGGGGTCTTTATTTGTGATGTGGGCGGGGTCTTTAGTTGTGATGTGGGCGGGTCTTTAGTTGTGTTGTGGGCGGGGTCTTTAGTTGTGAAGTGCTCGGTGTCTTTAGTTGTGATGTGGGCGGGGTATTTAGTTTGATATGGGCAGGGTCTTTAGTTGTGAAGTGGGCAGGGTCTTTAGTGATGATGTGGGCGGGGTCTTTAGTGGTGATGTGGGCGGCATCTTTACTTGTGATGTGCGCGGGGACTTTAGTTGTGTTGTGGGCGGTGTCCTTAGTTGTGATGTGGGCAGGGTCTTTGTTGTGATGTGGGCGAGTATTTAGTTGTATCCTGGGCGGTGTCTTTAGTTGTGATGTGGGCGGAGTCTTTAGTTGTGATGTGGGTGGGGTCTTTAGTTGTGATGTTGGCGGGGTCTTTAGTTGTGATGTGTGTGGTGTCTTTAGTTGTGTTGTGGGCGGGGTCTTTAGTTTTGATGTGGGCGGGGTCTTTAGTTGTGATGTGGGCGGGGTCTTTAGTTGTGTTATGCGCGGTGACTTTAGTTGTGTTGTGGTCGGGGTCTTTAGTTGTGTTGTGGGCGGATTTTTAATTGTGATGTGGGTGGTCTTT